>NC_137052.1:15822757-16217757 GCF_032717465.1 Coenobita brevimanus | reverse complement strand
TGCAATCCATAAATATTTGCTGTTTTACTTGCAAAATAGCTGAGTGGCGAGCGAGGGGTGGAGTGACAGCGGTCAGTGAGGGCACATACACAACTGAGTAAGGGAGTCATGAACTTGTGATAACTCTACTGTAGAACACTTCTTCCCAAAACATCAGTTCACCAATTAATGCTCAAGATTTATTCCTATAGTTTATTTTTTGATGTTCTTATGAATAAAATAAATAAAATTTGAAAGAATGGACTTGCCAAGGTACTGTAAGATGCTGGAAGCTTGTGGGTAGCTAAAGTCAGTTGGTTTGGTAGAAAACTGCACTGGTACCACACATTTTTGGCCAATGAAGAGTATACCTTTTTACAATGGAACTATTCATCTTGCTTTTCACACACACACACACACAGGTCGCTGACAGAGACGGAGCTCTTTGTGGATCGTGGGGAATTAAACGTCGAACCAGCGGCAAAAAGGAACCCAGCCTATTGTGATTATGTAAATGAATACGTGAATGGTGGTCCCGTCTGATAGTAGTAAAAAAAGCACAGATTTTGGTCCAACAAGAGTGCAAAATACAATGAAAGTGTAAAGTTTTCGTAGGCTGCATCATGGCGGAAGGAGGTAGCTCTTTGTTTACACCTGATGGCGGAGAGTTTGAGGGCTTTACTGACGAGGATAAGGGTGAAGGAAGTGTTAAACTGAATCTAACAAGAGTTGCAGGAGTGGAGAAAATGGCAGAGAGGAATGTCCAACAATTAAAGAAGGTATGGTCAATAATTAGACAGTTACAGGATTGGACCTTAGAACAGGGTAAAGAGATTACGATACTTAAGAACAAGTTGGATAACGTCTGTACACACAGTGCTGAACAAGAAAGGCAAGTTACGGAATTAAGATTGAGTAATGAATCTGCCTCAGATGAAATAAAACAGCTCAAGAGGGAAAATACGAGGTTGGAAGAAGAACGGGACAGGATGAAAAGTAAACTTGATGAGCATGCATGATGAACATATTAAGAAAGTCAAAGAGCAGCATAAGGGGTGGATGAAAATTCAGGAGGAAGAAAATATAAATCTGAAGGAGGTTATAGACCAACAAAGCAGGGAAAAGGTGGAAAAGGAAGTGGTTAGGGTATTAAGAAGTAGAAAATCTCTAGTCAGGGATGTAGCAGACAAGAAAAAAATGTGTGATAATTTCAGGACTAAAAGAAAAACGGATGACAGTAAGGTCAGAACGGGAAAGAGAAGAACGGAATAAAGCAAAAGAGATAGTATCAGTAGTTATAGAGGCTAACAGTGAAGCTCAAGAAGAGACTGAAGAAGTGTTTAGGCCAGGAAAGTACAAGGAAGGAGGGGTCTATTTATCTATCTATTGCCAGATGCCATAATCCCGTAAGGGGTGGCCATTTGACTTTGAGTTGTTTTATGGGGAGAGGCACTAACCCTCCACTAACCCACTTGTTGACACGTAGGGAGCACGTATGGTTTGGTTATATGGTTACCACCCAGCGTTGTAAATAGTTTCTTGGCTTACAGGAAACCATTTGGCTTGTCAGTCAATGTAAAGCCACCTGTAAAGGAAAGAAAAGTAATAAAGTGACAGGAAAGATGGGAGAAATAGGAAGAGAGGAGGGCAGGCACAGAAAAAGAATGATAAGGGCGAGGCCACTTAAAATTTAAGTCTCAGGCAATGGTAAATGAAATTATTAATAAAACATGGAAATTACCAGAAAAGGAAGAACTAAAGAATGTTTGGATAAGGAGAGAAACAAATGAGGAAGAAAGAGCTATGATAAAGGAGCTATTAAAGGAAGCAAAGGCAAAAAACAGAGAGCGGAGGAAGAGAAGACAATGTTCTATTGGAGAGTTATGGATCAGAAACTGAGGAAGTGGTACCGACAGAAAGAAGGAGAGAAGAGGGAATAAAGAACAGCAAAAAAAGTTGGAAAGTGGCATATACTACTGCTGATGGTTTAATATCGGCAAGGTTAGAAATCAGTGATTACTTGAGGGAACATGAACCAGATATTATGTGCAATATAGAGACCATAGGGGTATTTGCCTTCTTAGTGTGACTGGTAAAATATATGGTAGAATACTCATTGCTAGGGTTAGGCATATGACAGAGGAGCTAGTTGGAGAAGAACAAGGGGGATTTAGGAAGGGAAAAGGGTGTTTAGATCAGATATTTGTACTAAGATGTTTAGTGGAGAAGTATCTAGAGAAGGGAAAGAAAGTGTATGCTGCCTTCATGGACTTGGAGAAAGCTTATGACAGAATAGATAGGCATGGTATGTGGAAGGTATTAAGAATATATGGAGTGGAGGGGAAATTGCTGAATGCTTTGAAGAGTACAGTATGTACGAAGGAGCTAGGGCTGCGGTGCGACTGGATGGTGAGCTGAGTGAGTTTTTTTATCTCAATGTGGGACTGAAACAGGGTTGTGTGATGTCTCCATGGCTGTTTAATATATACATGGATGGGGTTGTAAAGGAGGTGCAGGGTAGGGCAGTGGATGTGGGGGTGGCTCTAATGAACGAGGGTGAGATTTGGAAGATTCCAATGTTGCTGTTTGCTGATTATAAAGTATTGTTGAGTGAAGATGAATGGGAATTGAAAGGTTTGGTGAATGAATTTGGGACAGTGTGTAGGAGGAGGACGCTGAAAGTTAATGTAAACAAAAGTAAAGTTATGGTGTTGAACCCCTTAACCGCGGGGCGTCACTTTCGTGACGCTTGGGAGCAAGGGATCATACCGCAGGGCGTCGCTTTTGTGATTCTGTGTTATTTTGAATTCACCTGGGCTTCCAAGTGGTGGCTTGTATCATCTATCAGTACTGCCAATGTCCAATACTAGTCAGCACTCCTAATCTCATCTGTACTCTCATCCATTGTTGACAATTTAGCCATTTCTCCCCATTCTTGACTCTCCTCCCTACCCCCCCTCCATTACCCTATCCTCTCGCATGCCCAGCCATGCTACGCTAAGTAAATCTTCCCTGGAATTTTTCACTGATTTCATCCATTGAAATAAGCCCTATGCCCTATTCTTATACCAAATAATATATACAAGAAAGAAATAAGGTAAGTCTGTCTATCTATCTATCTATATCTATAGCCTGACGCCCTAATCCCGCAAAGGGTGGCCGCAGACAAAACGCCTCCAAGTCGCTCTGTCACCTACCATTTGACTACCCTCCCCCCAACTCACCCCCTCCTCCCTCATATACCTCTCAACTCCATCTCTCCACCTCATCCTCGGTCTACCTCTCCCTCTCTCTCCCTCCACCTCACCTACATACACCCTCTTAGTCAGTCTTTCATTCTCCATTCTCTTCACATGTCCAAACCACCTCAGTGTATTTCTCCTAATCTTCTCAACCACATCCACATCCACCCCACATCGTTCCTTCACTTATTCATTCGTCAACCTGTCCCTCCATGTCACTCCACATGCTCCTCTCAAGTAACTCATTTCTACTGCTCTCACTCTTGACTTGTTCCCCTCTTGCAAGGTCCATGCCTCGCTTCCATACGTCAGGGTAGGGATCACAATACTATCATGCTCTATCACCTACCATTTGACTACCCTCCCCCCAACTCACCCCCTCCTCCCTCATATACCTCTCAACTCCATCTCTCCACCTCATCCTCGGTCTACCTCTCCCTCTCTCTCCCTCCACCTCACCTACATACACCCTCTTAGTCAGTCTTTCATTCTCCATTCTCTTCACATGTCCAAACCACCTCAGTGTATTTCTCCTAATCTTCTCAACCACATCCACATCCACCCCACATCGTTCCTTCACTTATTCATTCGTCAACCTGTCCCTCCATGTCACTCCACATGCTCCTCTCAAGTAACTCATTTCTACTGCTCTCACTCTTGACTTGTTCCCCTCTTGCAAGGTCCATGCCTCGCTTCCATACGTCAGGGTAGGGATCACAATACTATCATGCAGTGACTTCTTCACTTCCATCCTCACCTCCCTATTTCTCATCACTGCTTTCAGTGTACCAACGACCTTCCTTCCCTGCTGTACCCTTTCACGCACTTCATCCCCCAAAGTTCCATCCTTACTCATCACACTACCCAAGTACTTGAATGCACTCACATTCTCCATATCCTCACCATCCAACCTCACTGCACACTCTGTGACTTCATTCCTCTCAAACACCATCACTTTACTTTTGTTTACATTAACTTTCTGCTTCCTCCTCCTACACACTGTCCCAAATTCATTCACCAAACCTTGCAACTCCCATTCATCTTCACTCAAAAGTACTGTATCATCAGCAAACAGCAACACCGGAAGCTTCCAAATCTCACCCTCATTCATTAGAGCCACCCCCACATCCACTGCCCTACCCTGCACCTCCTTTACAACCCCATCCATGTATATAAGGTAAGTGAGAGTGCCATACACCTGGAATTGGCTAATTATCACCTGACAACACCTCATGTGCACTCGTTCGCTAATTTTCGCTGTTTATTTCCCCTTGAAATATGCCGTATAATCTATTTTCGTAATAAATATACATATAAGGAGGGAAGGGAGAAGCCTAAGTGATATTTACATTCACCTGGAACTACCTAATTTATAATGTATTGTCTAGATTTCCTGCCAATCATTTCACTGCTGTATATTAGCTGCTGTCAAGAGGCTAACATTGGCAGTAATGGATTTCCCTAGGTAGGCCACCACCCCAGCCCACCCTTATCAGTTCACTCTCATCTTCCAATGTGAAGGTATGTCTGTTCGCTCTTGCTGACTTCAAGGACTTTTCACCCCCATGCAAAGGGCCCTGTGACCTTTACCCCCTACCAAACCTCGTGTGGAAAGATGTAAAGGGCTGACAATTGATAAAAGAGTGACTACGATCTTTCTACTGAGTAAAACAGTGCAAGTGGAATTGTAAATAATGAGTAAACAGCAAGTGAAAGTAATGAATGTAAATATACGTGAACAGTGGAAAATAGTTTTATAAGTTACTTCAAGTGATAGTGCATAACACAGTGTAAATAAAATAGAAATGTAAATAATGTAAATAAAATAGAGAACGTAAATAGAAATGTAAATGAGTAGTATTATAAGAATACGATTATATACCCTCGGAGTATTGAAAGTGAAAGTTTCACTCTAGCATGTCTGAATACTATGAGTTATGAGAGTGAAGGTGAAAGTGACATTCACTCTCAATGCTAGTACAGTAGTGCACCAACTTTCGCTACAGCAGGATTCGCAGAATCCACTTTCGCGGCATGCACCAAATATTCCCTAACTTCCACTTTCGCTTGAAAAAAATCGATTTTCGCGCACAAATTTTGGGTTTGGGACAATATTTTGAACTTTGAATTTCCTGCACCGCCCGCCCACAACCCACCACCATCTTGAATGACGTCATGTCAACACTCTGTCCACCCATTCCCGCCATTGTGTACGAGCGTGCTAGCTCCATTGTGTTGGATTCTCGCGGTTCAATGGCCTCTACTATACCTGGTAGTGTGGGGAAAGGGCCTGGTGGTGTGGGGGGAGAGTCTGGTGGTGTGGGGGGAGGGCCAGGAGGCAGTGGTGGTGATAAAAAGTGGCCGGGACATTCAAAGTCGGGAGGAAAGGCCAAGGCTAAAAGAGAGTATCGTGTTGGAGTGAAGAAACGGCAGCAATAATGAAATGAAAAGGAAGATAGTTGAGCACATGGACAAGGGCGCAAAAAACAGTGAAATCTGCCGTAAGCAAGAGGTGGCGCCAATACGTCTGGCGTGGCTAAATAAGCCCGCCACGCGCCTCAGATACTTACCCCCAACATCCATTAAACACCTCAACCTGGTCTCTGTGGTATGTTTCTCCTCATATAATGTGTACTGTACAGTTTTTATTGTTTGTATCTCACAATGCAATGTACAATAGTGATCTGATATACTGTATTGCAAGTGAAAATGAAAATCTGATGTTACTTTAGGATAACCAGGAACCAATTAGCCTTTTTGCCATAAAGACAATGCCCCAACTTTCGCTAATTCCACTTTCGCGCATTATTTTTGGACCCAATTAGGCGCGAAAATTGGTGCCCCACTGTATACAGGACGAGAAAGTGAATGCTACGTATTTTACTGAAAGAAATTGAATCCCTACAGTGACAATAAAGTAATACTACTGAAGGAAACTTATGGATAAAAACTGTAGATATATATAAGTGTTATATAGTAACAGAAATATAAAGTGTGAGGGGTTTTATGAATAATGACAGAATACCAACAGCGAACTAGCGCAAGTGGGAAGGTCATACGCGCTTGTAATTTTCATTGCTTTCACAGTGGTTTTTATTTGGAGTATGGATCCCAAACTACTTGATAATCATAGAGTAGTGTTTATAGTGTTAATATCTGGCTGTGGTAATCATATTACGGGTTGTCGGGAGGTGTAAAGTGGAGACTTCGTTACCCAACTTCAGAGGTCTCCACAAGTCCTACGGTAATCGACGAAGGCTCAACAAACATCCCAGGAGAAAGCTGAAGGTATGTGCCATAAGCATATGTAATTTTAATATTCTAGGACTAATAACTGATTTTTGGCAAATATTTTTTGAGAGTCTGTCGGAGGCCGAATAACACCGCTGGAGATGCAAAACACTGGGAAACATGCCCGTGGTGTAAGGGTTAAGAGGAATGAAGTCACAGAATGTACAGTAAGGTTGGATGGTGAGGACATGGAGAATGTGAGTGCATTTAAGTACTTGGGTAGTGTGATGAGTAAGGATGGAACTTTGGGGGATGAAGTGCGTGAAAAGGTACAGCAGGGAAGGAAGGTTGTTGGTTCACTGAAAGCAGTGATGAGGAATAGGGAGGTGAGTATGGAAGTTAAGAAGTCACTGCATGATAGTATTGTGATCCCTACCCTGACGTATGGAAGCGAGGCGTGGACCCTGCAAGAGGGGAACAAGCCAAGAGTGAGAGCAGTAGAAATGAGTTACTTGAGAGGAGCATGTGGAGTGACATGGAGGGACAGGTTGACGAATGAAGAAATGAAGGAACGTTGTGGGGTGGATGTGGTTGAGAAGATTAGGAGAAATACACTGAGGTGGTTCAGACATGTGGAGAGAATGCAGAATGAAAGACTGACTAAGAGGGTGTATGTAGGTAAGGTGGAGGGAGGGAGAGGAAGGGGTAGACTGAGGATAAGGTGGAGGGATGGAGTTGAGAGGTATATGAGGGAGGAGGGGGGGTGAGTTGGGGGGAGGGTAGTCAAATCATGGGTGACAGAGCGACTTGGAGGCGTTTTGTCTGCGGCCACCCTTTGCGGGATTAGGGCATCGGGCTACAGATAGATAGAGACTAAGTTTCATTTCATTCATTCATTGCCAGACACCATGTATCCCAAACGGGCTGGCCAAGGGCTTAGAGTTAATTGTTTTACAGGGAGAGGCACTACTCCTCCACCAACCCCACTTGACACGTAGGGAGAACGTTATGCCAAGAGCATCTGGTGTTCCCAGGCGGTCACCCATCCAAGTACTAACCAGACCCAACGAGAGTAAGTTAAGAGAGGATATTGACATCCATATGGGAGATGGCAAATACAAACTGTGGAAAAGGGACAAAAAAGAAAAAAACGGGAGGAGGAGTGATGATAGCAGTAAAGAACATCATCAGTGTGAAAAATGTGAACTGGGAGAGGTTAAGGCTGAAGCGATAAATATGAAACTACAAACCGGAGAGAATGGCAAGAGAGACATTGCAGTAGTATACGTTCCCCCTAAGACAAGGGCATGGAAGGACGATGAATATCAGGAGATGTTGTCAGACATGGTCAGCTATCTCAAGAAAGTGACTGAGAAAAGCAATAACATAATTATGATGGGGGATTTTAACCGTAAAGAGGTGAACTGGGAGGAATGGGACTCAGGAAGCAATGAATATTCTTGGGGCACTATACAGTGCTCGTCAGAAGTATGGGGCGCCCTGCGTCCCTCCTGAGAAACAAACCTTTCAACATTGAAAAAACATATAAATAATGCATTTTATTTACCTTTAGTGCTTCGTAGGGTAGCCTTTACGTTTCTTCACGGACCTGAGACGTCTTGGAAGTGAAAGGGCGAGGCTCCTGAGGTGCTGGAGGGGTATTTTGTCCCAGGAGTCACGAATGGCGGCTTCCAGCTTAGGCAGAGAGCTCACGTCCTTCCCTTGGAGACTCTTCTTTACGAGGTACCAGAGGTTTTCAATCGGGTTGAGGTCTGGGCTATTTCCTGGCCAGTCTGTCATGAATGATACCTCGCAGTCACGAAGCCAATTGGTGACCGATTTGGCCTTGTGAGCAGGTGCACCGTCCTGCTGAAACACTCGTGCACCTGTTAGCTCGAAGGAGTCTGGTAAATGATCACACAGAAGCTCCAGGTAAACATCCTGATTCACTCTGAGGTTCTTGGGAAGTACAACAAGCTTCCCCAAACCCTTCCCTGAAAAACAACCCCATACCATGAGTGAATCAGGATGTTTAACTGTGCTTTCTACATACCGTGGGTCAAGTGGGTCACTACCTTTGCATGCTCCTCTGTTACAGGTAACACTAAACGTTGCCTCATCAGACCACAACACTGACAACCATTGCTCCTCACCCCAATTTAGATATTTATTAGCAAAGGCAAGCCTACGAATTCTCTGGCTGCTAGAGAGAAGAGGCTTTTTCACAGGCCTGTGACTTGTGTAACCAAGCTCATGCACCCTACGAGACACTGTTCTCACTGACCCCTCACCAAACACTTCTGGGTTGCTCTCCTTAATTTTCCTTGCACTCACACAAGGATTAAACTCCACTGCACGTTTTAAAACATTAACAGACCTTGGGGAAGTTTTCCTAGGCCTACCAGACCTCGGTTTCTTTGTGGGAACTTCACCACTGTTTTCCTCCCGAAACCGCGCACACCAACGACGCACTGTCGATCGTCCCACACCAACCAATTCACTAATTTCCTTTGTCTGGTGGCCTGCCTCCTTTAGAGCAATGATCTGGGATATGATTTCACTCGATAGTTCACGGATAGGTGCCATAACAAAGTTTTGAAGGCCAAAACACTGCGGGACACTCGGTAAAAAATGGCGCAATTTGAGAGGGACACTCGGCGGAGTTCCTCTCTCTCAGGCAGCCCGTGGGCAACTGAGGCGGGAACCAACCAGCGCGTCAGAAGGCCTCAGGCTACCGTGACGTCATGCTCGGAGCTCAAACTTGTGGCTCAATTCTTACCCCCAAAAATGGGGTGATTCTTTTTGGGCCATAAGTATTGCGCGCCCGGCGGACATCGCTGAATACTTCTGACGAGCACTGTATTGTTAAATATAGTAATGAATAATGTTATGACCCAATGGGTCAAAGAAGAGACTAGATTCAGAGGCGACGACACGCCAGCAAGATTAGATTTACCGCTAACTAAAGAACCTGCTGTAGTTGAAAATTTAAAATATCAGTGTCCTATAGGAAAAAGTGATCATGTGGTCATTGAGTTCCAAATGATAAAAGGGAATGTAGTGCCAAGTGATCAGCTTTATAGGCAGGGAAAATACAACTATGGGAAAGCAAACTTTAGAGGACTGAAGAAATTTTTAGAAAATGTGGATTGGAGAAAATTCAGAGAAACAAAAGAGACGCAAAGGAAGTAGGATATCTTTCTAGACCTCTATAATTCGGGAGTGTAGAAACATGTTCCAGGAGTACGTAGGAAAGAAAACAGGAAGAATTGGTTTAACAGAAGGTGCATGATAGCAAAAAAAGAAAGGGACATGGCATGGAACAAATGGAGAAAGAGAGGTAATAATAAATCAAAGAAAGAATATAAAAGAACTAGAAATGAATATACAAGAATATGCAGTGAGGAAGAAAGGAACTTTGAAAAAGATATAATTGATAAATGTAAGGAAGAACCCAAATTGTTTTATAGATTTGTTAATGGCAACTTGAAACAAAAGGAAGGAATCACCAAACTGAAAGTAGAAGGAGATATCTACAGAGAAGTGGCAATGCAAGCTGAAATAATGAACAAATGTTTCCAATCAGTTTTCACTAAAGAAAGGGATTTTGAGGAGGGGGAGGGTGTGACTAGAAATGTAGTGATAAAAGACATAAAAGTGGAAGTGAAGGAAGTGTATAAATTACTGGAAACTCAAGATGTAAGGAAAGCCCCAGGACTGGACGAAATCTCTACTTGGGTACTGAAAGAATGCAGAGAACAACTGGCAGATAAGATTCACGATTTAACTGTGTTCACTGGAAGAAGGGAAAGTGCCTTGGGAATGGAAAAGGGCCAATGTGTTACCAATTTATAATGGAGGAAACAAGGAAGAACCCCTGAATTATAGACCAGTGTCCCTGACCAGAGTAGTTGCAAAATTGTGTGAGAGAATCCTGAAAGACAGATGGATAAAATATCTATAAGAGATGAACATATTGGCTGAGAGCCAGTTTGGATTCAGAAATGGATGGTCATGTGTTTCCAACTTGTTGAGCTTTTACTCAAGAGCGATTGATGTGCTACAGGAGAGAGACAGCTGGATGGATTGTGTGTATCTACATTTGGAGAAAGCCTTTGATAAGGTACCCCATAAGCGACTAACGTGGAAATTGGAACACACAGGCGGACTGAAGGGAAACATCCTGGAGTGGATGAAAGACTTCTTAAGGGAAAGACAAATGAGGACAGTAATAAAGGGTAAGATGTCTGGATGGAGTGAAGTAACAATTGGAGTCCCACAGGGCTCGGTGTTGGCGCCAGTAATGTTCCTGATTTACGTAAATGATATGGTAGATGGAATGAACAGTTATGCAAGTCTGTTTGCTGACGATGCAAAGATCTTGAGGAGAGTAGAAGTTGAGGAAGACTGTAAAATGCTGCAGGAAGACCTGAATAGGATCCAAGATTGGACCCAGATGTGAAATGAAATTAAACACAAAAAAAATGTAAAATACGAGAAATGGGTACGAGTGCTAAGAGGCCATCACTGAATTACATGAAGGGTAATGAACTAATCAAAAAAGTGAGAGAAGAGAAAGATTTGGGAGTGCTGGCCCAGGATAGTTTGTCACTGGAAAAACACGATAACAAGATATATATATATATATATATATATATTTTTTTTCAAAGCGAGGAAGAAGGAACCAAAGGCTGCGAGCCCACAACTGTTGTTCCTTCCAAGAGAAAAACAAAACACAAGAGAGAGCCCAATTCAAGATCTGATAATTTCAAGATGCCTGGAAACACTGCGTTTGAAAGACTGGAGATTATAAGAAGTAGGAAATACAGACAGAGGGAGACAGTTCCAGAGTTGACCTGTTGCATAAAATGAAGGACTGGGAGTAACGGTTAACTCTTGCATTAGAGAGTTGGACAGAAATGGGATGAGAGTTTGCTGCTAGACGAGTGCTAGGCGCCTGTCGTAGAGGTGGAGGAATGCATGCAGACAGTTCAGAGGCGCAGTGACCACTGAAGTAGCGAAAGAAAAGAGATAAAGATGCAACAGTGCGACGAAGAGACAGAGGTTGAAGGGAGTCAGTAAGAGGAGGAGGAGAGTTAATGAGACAGAAAGCCTTTGACTCCACCCTATTGAGAAGAGCTATATGTGGGGAGCCTCCCCACACATGAGAGCTGTACTTCACACAGGGGCAGATAAAACCCCTGTATAAAGTCAACAATTGTGCAGGGGTAAAGAAGGAACGGAGTCGGCTTAGCACACCCAATCCCTTGGAAGCAGATTTTATAAGAGATGTAATATGATCTTTCCAAGACAAGTCCTGAGTAAATGAAACCCCAAGCATGTTCAAGGATGATGCAGGATTAAGCTGAATATTATTAAACATTAGTGGGTATTCCTGTGGAAGATTTTGTCGGGTTGACAGGTGTAAAAACTGAGTCTTTGATGCATTAAAAACAATCAGATTATTTTTACCCCAGTCAGAGATATGAGCCAAGTCAGACATTAAGTGTGCCATAGCCTCATCCCTTGTTTGCTGAAGTAACTGCTGAGAAGGACGTTGCGTGAACCGAATGGAAAGGTGAAGGGCGGAGTCATCAGCATAAGAGAGGATAGGGTTAGATGTACAGCTTAGAAGGTCATTGATGAATAAAAGGAAGAAAGTTGGTGACAAGACAGAGCCCTGAGGAACACCACTGTTGACAGATCTAGGAAAAGAACGATGGCTGTCTACAACAGCAGCTATAGAATGACCAGAAAGGAAGCTAGAGATGAAGGCACAGATAGAAGGATAGAAACCATTTGGAAATTAAAGATTTATGCCAGACTCGATCGAAAGCCTTAGAGATGTCAAGTGCAATGGCAAAGCTTATGCCAAAGTCCCGAAAGAAGGATGACCAGGAGTCTGAAAGGTAGGTGAGAAGATCGCCTGTGGAGCGTCCCTGACGGAAGCCATACTGACAATCAGAAAGAAGGTTGTGATACGAAAGATGCTATAAAATTTTTCTATTATGAACTGACTTGAAAACTATTGAGATACAGGATGTTAAAGCAATTGGACGATAGTTAGAGGATTGGGAATGGTCACCCTTCTTTGGGACTCGCTGAATGAGAGCAAACTCCCAGCCAGAAGGAAAGGTACAAGTTGACAGATGAAGATGAAAGAGCTTGCCTAGGCAGGGTGTAAGCACAGAAGCACAGTTCTTGAGAACAACAGGAGGGACTCCATCAGGCCCATATGCCTTATTAGTACTGAGGCCAGCAATGGCAGAAAATACATCAGCTGAAGAAATTTTAATGTCAGCCATGAGGAAGTCAGAGGGGGGAAGTGATGGAGGAACAGCACCGGAATCATCCAAGATGGGATTGCAGGAGAAAGTCTGAGTGAAGAGATCTGCTTTATCAGTAGAAGAAATAGCTACAGAGCCATCAGAGTAGAAAAGACGAGGGAGGGATGATGAAGTAAAGCAGTTAAGTTTTTGGCACGGTGCCAGAAGGAGCAGGAAGAATTCGAGTTCGAGAGTTGAGAGCATTTAGTATGGTCAAAATTATTTTTAGCAGAGCGAAGAACAGACTTAGCACGATTCTGGGCAGAAACGTAAAGATGATGTGATTCAGGGGTGGGTTAGCTCCGGTACCTTTTATAGGCCCTCTCCTTGTTGCGGACAGCATTAGAATATGCGTGATTAAACCATGGCTTTCTTGCATTAGTCAAAGGATATGAGAAAGGAACTCCCTTGCTATGGACTAACGTCTTTTGTTCCTTTGATTTCTTCATATCTTAGTGACAGGAGAATAAGAGTAAAAGTAGATGATGTATATTCCAATTTCCACTCAATTAACACCGGCGTGACGCAGGGATCAGTTCTGGCACCAACCCTATTTCTGGTTCATATTAATGATCTCTTATCTGTCACCCACAATCCCATTCACTCATATGCAGATGACTCAACACTACATAGTTCATTTACACTCAGACATCCATTTACAAAGTCTAATATCTCCACCTCTCAACTCAGTACAGCCATCTCCATAAATCAAGATCTATCTACAATCAGTGAATGGGGACAAAACAACCTTGTCTCTTTTAATGCTAGTAAAACTAAATATATGCAGTTTACTAATAGACACATATTGCCAGATTCGTACATTACCTTCAGTGCTACTAATATTCCCATCTCCAAAAGTATTGAAATTCTTGGCGTCTCACTTAACAGTGCCCTCAGCTGGACCTCTCATGTCAGATCACTTGCTAAAACTGCATCAAAGAAACTTGGATTATTGTACAGAGTTCGTAACTTCTTCGCCGATGAGCAGTTAGCTATAATTTATAAGTCATGTGCGCTCTCAGCTTGAATATTGCTCACCCTTGTGGAATGGTTGTGGAGAGGTTGCATTAAGACAATTAGACAAAATTCAGAACAAAGCTGATAGAATCATTAACAACCCTGCCATTACATATAAACTACCTCCCCTGCAAGTAAGAAGGAATGTTGCCTCCCTTGCATTATTTTACAGATATTTTTTTGGCAAATGCTCAGACGAAGTTGCATCCATGGTGCCACCTCTCCATGCCTTCCCTCGTGCTACATGGGCATCTGGTAGTGCTCATGACTGGAATGTCACTCAGCCATACTGCAGAACTTCTGCCTATCAGAATTCTTTCATTCCCCGAACTGCATCTCTCTGGAACTCGCTTCCCCAGAGTTGTTTCCCTCCAAATTTCAACCCACAACTGTTCAAGTCTAACTGTTACAGATATTTTATGAACAGAGGACACCAGTAATCTGGTGTATGGATTATTTTTTTTTTTACTCATTTGTTTTTCCTTCCTCCATTCTGTTATTTATAAAAAAAGAAAAAAAAAGAAAAAAAGTATGCTTCCATGCCCAAGAGAATAACCTGTGTAATGCGCAAGGCACACTCAGATGTCTCCCGGCCATGGAAGCAATAATCATTCCAGGGAAAATCAAAGAAGTACTGCCTGAGGGCCTCCCAATCTTCAGCTCCAAAGTGCCACAGATGACATTTCTTTGGAGGGTCCACAGGCCGTACTGGAGTGATAGGACAGGTTAAGGTGATAAGGTTGTGATCGGAGGAGCCCAATGGAGAGAAAAGATTAACAGTGTAAGCAGAAGGATTAGTAGTATGGAAGAGGTCAAGTATGTTGGAGCTCTTTCCATGGCGGTCAAAGATACGGGTAGGGTGCTGTACAAGCTGCTCTAGGTCATTATGGATAGAAAAGGTGTAGGCTTGTTCACCAGGTGGATCAGCGAAAGGAGAGGAGAGCCAAAGGTGGTGGTGAACATTGAAATCTCCTAGAATGGAGATTTCAGAGTTAGAGACAATCTCTTGACTAACATAAGAGTGGCATTCCATTACATGGATGAGGAAATGATGAAAAAATTGATAGTGGCCATGATCCGCCCCAGATTGGAATATGTAGCAGTAGTGTGGTCCTAACACAAGAAGAAAGATATAAGATCAAGAGAATACAAAGAACAGCAACCAAGATGGTCTGCAGCCTAGCAGATCTGTCTTACGGAAAGAGGCTGGAAAAGCTGGATCTGCCTTCCCTAGAAGAAAGGAGAAAGAGAGAAGCGACTTGATTGCAGGGTTCAGGGCCATGATGGGACTAGATAAAATTGATAAAAATGATCTGTTTGTCTGAGATGGGAGAATAACAAGAGGACATGGAATGAAACTGAAAAAACCAAGTTGTTTGAAAGATAACAAGAAATATAGCTTTCCATGCAAATGAACAGACCTGTGGAACAGCCTGGACAAAGAGATCGTCCAGTCTAAAAACTTAAATGAGTTCAAAGCAAAACTTGACTTAATAAGAAAAAGAGACGGGACCCCATGAGCGTAGCTCACTTCCTGTATGTCACAACTAGGTAAATACACACACAAATAGCTTGGGTCATTGAGATTTCGTATCATAACTCGTGGAATTTCCTACGTTAAATTTGGTGGTCAGTGGCTTACAATGTTCACCATTTTCAAGGCTGTTGCATTTGTCCAGCTTTTGTCTCAAGGTGACCACAATGTGTTAAAAGCTGTTTGTACTTTAGACTTCATAATACATATCACTAATCACGACACGGCAACACAGGATAGCGCAACAGCGAAAGTGCTTGTTTACTGATTGACGGCGGAAAGCTGACTGGTGATTTGTGGAAGTATGTAGGGTGACTAAACTAGGGGGGAGGGAAGGGGGAGGAGGAGTGCTGAAAAGGGGATTAATTAGGAAACGACCTTGACCAGAAATGCCTTTGCTTCACATCCCCTGACTTCACCCAGTCTCACGTGACTAACCTTTGCTGAGGTGGCCAGTGAAACTGGCACACACTTAAACAGTATTATCTATATATTTGCCAGTCCGTGAATTTTCCTGTTTATCTGATAAGTCTGGTTGCCTGGTAATTGGATAACTGGGATTATACTGTATATATAAAGTATATATATAGTATATAAAGTATATATATATAGTATATATAGTGTATATATATATATATATATATCTATATCTATATCTATCTATCTATCATCCATCCATCATCCACTCCTACGTTGCCCCATGAGAAGCGTAGGAGCCCGGAGCTAGGCAAGTTGGTCCTGACATTTAAGATGAGAGTGACCAACCTCACTTATCCCTGAGTGGCAATACATGGGCAATAAATCCCAACCACCCCATTGATATAAATCTTCACCAGCTCAATCCGATTGGAGTGCCATAATCACCCACTAAACCAACAGGCACCAAAATTTGATTATATGGTTATCACCCAGTGTGGTACATTGGTCCTGGTGTACAGGAAACCATTTGGCTTGTCACTCAATGCAGAGTCACCCACAGGCAGAAGGAAGAGGAAAGAATGAAGGAAAGATAGACAGAAGAGGGAGCATAAAGTTACCCGGAGGCAGAAGGACGAGGAAAGAATGAAGGAAAGAAAAACAGAAGAGGATGAAAGGAAAGAAGGATGGAGAAGAAGAAAGGGCAAGCACATGAGCAGCACTACATTGAGTGAGTGGATGGTGAGTGCCCCCACCTACCAAAACATATATATATATATATATATATATATATATATTTCTGGGGGGGAAATGTTGAGAAAATGGAGGATGACAACTGGGTGCAGAAGTGAAGCAGACCAAAAAGGGCCAGGGATGAGGTCACAGAGTGTGATTTTAGCAATATGAGACTGAATAGGGAGGGAGGCAGCCAGAGACTGCGCAGCATGGAAAGCCGCCATGAGGTGACCAAGGACAATGCATGCACGCACACTGGAGACTTTACAAATGATATGAACGATAGGAATGATGGGTGAATAAAGCATCACAAAATACATTGTTTAAGATATAATTTAGGATTATTTAATAAAAATTGTTGCCGAGTTATCCAAAAATGGACTTCAATGACATAGATTCTAATGTGTTAATGTTCTGGGGCACTATGAAGGGTTTTTAGGTAATTACTGTATATAGTTATGACCGTGGGACCTTTTTAAATATGCTCCTTTATTCTTGGATTTTCATTGCTTGAGGTGACTCTGATCCTTAACACCCACAAAGAACGAGGGATGACTGTACTGTTCTGCACTACATACTAGCAGCATCAAAGTTGGCACGTCCATAATTAGGCTGAGATGGTGACTTGACTTGGTGGTGTGGGGTGCCGGTGGGAGTCCTGCCTTGGGGTGGCTGTTGGTGTGGGGACGGCTGTGGGGGTCTGGCAGGTTGCTGTTGCTGAGGGGAGGGTTGTGGGGGTCGGCCTGGAGGTGGTTGCTGTTGCGTCCATCCACCCATCTGCCCTCCACTCCCCATCATGCCGGCTGTAGAACCAAACTTGTGTCATTATATGCTCTTTTCACTTTAAGATGGCCTATAACTGACACCTCTCCGTCTCAAGACTTTACTGTACAGTTGCTCCCCTACTTATGAACTTTTGAGATAGACAGTTCATAACCTGGGTTTTAATAACAGTTGTATACAGTATACCCTAAATGTCATTAACTAAAGAAATCAATAAATGCTTGGAAAAAAATCCATAACTTAAAACTTCATAACCAGGGGAGCAACTGTGAAGTCATGACAAATTTAACATCTAATAAACTTCATCATTATCATTTCCTGTAAATCAGGAAATCATTTACAATGGTGGGTGGTAACCTTATAACCAACCAACACGTGTTCCCTATGTGACAACAAGTGGGTTCGCAGAGCGTTAATGACCCTCCATGGAAAACGACTATCTATACTCGATTTTTTTTCCAGCTGATGATCCATTTTCGTGAATGTGGCATCTGCGCACTCCTGCCGCGTGGCTGGTTGGTTTCAATTTTATACCTGAGGTATATTTACAAAAAACAATTGTACCTTATATTCCAATTCTCATAAATGCTGTTTTGCATTGTCACTGTACTATAGAAACAGACACGAAACAAGTATGTATCTGTGCTTCACCCAAATGGACAATGAATTTGAAAAAGTTGAATCTGAACTGAAATATTTCTTGTTGTAAAAGGTATGTAGTTGTTACATCTCTGATAAATAAATACATACATACAGTATACTTACAGACAATATGGGCGAAGGTATCAACACAATAGAGTAGGTGTGATCCATAATAAAGTCTTGTGAGATGAGACAGAATGTTTTTCCCGACTGGCAGTCTCTCGTGTCCTACTGAGGCCTCAGTCCTACCTCTCCTTTGTAACGACTGTTCCACTGGCCTCCCCACTTTCACCACTTTACCACTGACAAAACTGCTAATTTACTTAGAATGGTACTATTGTCTAATGTAACAAGTGCCTAAGTATTAAGATATCTTTTATTTTCACTTACCCAGCCAAATGCCTATATTAAAAAAAAAATACAGGGAGATGCAACAACTCTGTACCTTTTAAAACAATAAATATTTCAATTCAAATTCGAGATGCAACAACTCTGTACCTTTTACAACAATAAATATTTCAATTTAAATTAAACTTCCTCAAGTTCATTGTCCGTTTGGGTGAAGCACAGATACACACAGTACTCATTTCATGTCTGTTCGTATGGTACAATGCAAAACAGCATTTATGAGAATCTGAATATAAGGTACAAATGTTTCTTGTAAATATGATACTTCAGGTATGAAATTGAAACCAACCAATCACGCGGCAGGAGTGCACAGGTGCCACATTCACAAAAATGGACCATCAGCTGGAAAAA
The DNA here is from genome assembly GCF_032717465.1 of Coenobita brevimanus. Taxonomy (NCBI): domain Eukaryota; kingdom Metazoa; phylum Arthropoda; class Malacostraca; order Decapoda; family Coenobitidae; genus Coenobita; species Coenobita brevimanus. The sequence continues at coordinate 16,199,092 of NC_137052.1, read as the reverse complement.
AATCGAAACAAAAATACGAATAAGAAGCCCTGGACCTGGAATGACCAACAAGTGATGACTAAGGACCAAACAAAGGACATGGTATGGATTGCGACATGGTATGTAAGAGGTGCTAATGATAAGGTGAAAAAGAGAGAGATTGTCCAGGTGCTTGAGGGTGCAGAAGTGGATGTATGTGGATTGACTAAAACTAAATGGCGGGTAAGAGTGAGAGAATGGGGGTATGGACAGGGTATATGCACGGAAGTAAGTGAGAATGTGACAGCAAAAGGAGGAGTGTGTATTGTTGTGTGCAAGAGATGGAAGGAGAATATATGAGAGTATGGATCAGTTGGCTCAAGGATCATGTGGGTAAGACTGAAAGTTGGACTACAAATGTGGGTGATTGTATGCATATGCGCCAACACAAGACTGTGCAAGCCGAGTGAAAGAAGAGTTCTGGACAAAGGTGGAAGCATGCATAGAAAAGTTTGAAAGGAATGAGAGTGCATTTTTGACTGGAGATATGAATGGAAAAGTAGGGAATATGAAGGTGGATGGAGTAGTTGGTGAGTGGGGTGTGCCAGCAGAAGTGGATGAAAATGGCAGTGCTCTAGTGGACATTTGTGCCAGGAGGGGGTTGGTGATAGCCAATACCATCTTCAAACACAAAATGATTCACAGGTACACATGGCGAGTGATAAGAAGGGTGGGTGGTGAACTGAATGAACAGAAAGCAATGATTGATTATGTGTGTGTTGATGATAGGATGACAAGGTGTGTAATGGATGCAAGGGCATACAGAGGGTGGGGGAGTGGACTTTCTGACCAACATTTGGTAGTGGTGAGAATCAAGGTTCAAATGAAATGGAGGAACAGAAGAAGAGAAGGACAGAGGAAGTAACTCATACAGGGAGGGTGGAGAGGTTACAAGGGGATGGAAAAAAGGCAGAATATAAGAGAGAAGTGGAGAAGGGTTGGGTAAATATGGTTTGGAGCAGATGGGGGATGTGGTAGGTGTGTGTAAGATATTCACATGCTGTGCAGCATGTGAGGTGGTGTGTGGGGTGAAGAAAAGACGAAAGGTGGTGCAAGGAACAGCAAGGTGGAATGAAGAGGTGAGACAGGCTGTGGCACAAAAGAAGAAAGCATATTGTGAGTGGATGAGAAACAAGGGTGTGGAAGAAGCTGAAGATAGAAGAAAGACTTACATGTAGAAAGGAAGAGAGAAGTGAAAAGATTAGTAAGAGAAAGTAAGAAGAGAGTGGATAAGGAATTTGAGTGTAAAGTGGAGGGAATGTAAGAAAATGTTCTGGAAAGAGGTAAAGAGAGTTAGATAGGGTGATAAAGAAGTAAGACGGGGAGTGAAAGATAAAAATGGTAGATTACTAGTGGAGAAGGGAGAAAAAGTGAGCAGATGGAGAGAACACATCAAGGAATTGTTGACCATAGAGAATGAAAGCAAAATGCAAGTGTAAGTGGCTGGGGAATGGCTGGGAGATGGAAGGATGTGAGAAGAGAGGAAGAAATAAATAGGATAGAAGTTGTGGAAGCAATTAAGAAAGTTAAAATGGGGAAAGCCCCAGGAATTGATGGAATGTGTAGTGAAATGCTGAAGCATGGGGGAGAGATAACAGTAGAATGGATGTGGATGATGTGCAGATTGGCCTGGGAGGTAGGTGGAGTCCCAGAGAATTGGAAGTAAGGTATTATTATTCCCCTGTACAAAGAAAAAAGGGAAAAAAAGGTGTGTGGTAATCATAGGGGAATTTGTTTTCTTAGTATAACAGGAAAAGTATATGGTGGGATACTTACTGATTGAGTTAGGGAAATAACAGAGGAATTAGTTGGAGAATAACTGGGAGATTTTAGGAAGGGAAGAGGTTATGTAGATCATATATACTGTCTTAGGTCTTTAGTGGAAAAGTTTCTAGAGAAGGGAAAGAAGTTGTATGCAGCCTTCACAGACCTGAAGAAAGCATATAACAGGGTGGACAGACAAGGATTGTGGAATGTATTAAGAATATATATGGAGTAAATGGGTTGTTGTTGAATGCCGTGAAGAGTATGTATGAGGGTGCTAAAGCTGCAGAGTGGGTGTAGATAGTAAACTGAGTGAATTTTTCTATTTGAAGGTTGGATTGAAACAGCGATGTGTCATGTCTCCATGGTTGTTCAATCTGCATATGGATGAGGTTATAAAGAGACACAAGGTAGGGCAGTGGATGTTGGAGCGGCCCTTATGAGAAAGGATAGTGTTTGCAAACTCCCTGTACTGTTGTTTGCAGATGATACTGTGTTGTTTTGTGAAGATGAAGGGAAGCTGCAAGGCTTGGTGGATGAGTTTGGGTGAGTGTGTAAGAAACAGAATCTAGAGGTGAATGTAGGGAAGAGTAAAGTTATAGTCTTTGTGAGAAATGAAGTCAGTGAATGTACTGTGAGGTTGGATGATGAGGAAATGGAAATTGTGAGTACGTGTATGTACCTGGGTAGTGTGATGAGTAATGATGGAAGTTTAATGGGTGAAGTGCTTGAAAGGGTACAGCATGGATGAAAGGTTGCTGGTTCCTTGAAAGCAGTAATAAGAAACTGGGAAGTGAGCATGGAAGTGAAAAAGTTGCTGCATGACAGTATTGTGATACCAACTCTAATGTATGAAAGTGATGCTTGGACCTTGTTGGAAGAACAGAGTGAGGAAATAAGTTATTTGAGAAGAGCCTGTGGAGTCACATGGTGAGACAGACTGACAAATGAGGAAGTGAAGGATTGTTGAGGTGTGGATGTGGATGTGATAGGAAGTGTTAGGAGAAACACACTGAGGTGGTTTGGCCATGTGGAGAGGATGGAGAGTGAGAGACTGATGAGGAGAGTGTATGTGAGTGAGGTGGAGGGGGAGGAGAGGGAAGGGGAGGCCAAGGATGAGATGGAGGGATGAAGTGGAGAGGTGTATGAGAGAGGGGGGTGTGAGCTGAGAGCAGGGCAGTGAAATGGAAGGAGACAGAGCGATCAGGAGGCGATTTGTTTGTGGCAACCCCATGCAGGATTAAGGCGTCTGGCAATAGACAGATCGACTATCATCATCATCACTGGCCTCTTTTCCCACCTAAGGATTTGGCGAGGTACAGTCCAAAGGACAGGGAAAAACTTAACAAAAGGAGAATTGGAAATTAATAAACAAACAAATAAATATGCCACATTTCATTCACTTACACATAAGCCCTCAGTATCCTGACTCCAGATGGCAGTAATAGAAGTAGGAGTAAAGGATGCAACCTCAGGCTTCTGTTCAAGTGCATCAATACCACCATAAGAAGGTGTCCTTCTCCACCTCACAAGCATAAACATTTACACTCATGCACTTCATACTACCTACAAGAGTTAAAAAGTATATATACAGTATATAAATGAATCACCTGGGGAATGCATGCACCAGCCAATACTATGTTGGACTTTGCACTGGAGGAAATTCATTTACATACAGGAGAACAGGAAACCGCAGAATTAATAAGCAAAATTAATTGCTAAGAGGTGCTACACAGCTTCCTGAACTGTGGAAAACATGAACCAATGAGCTGAAGATAAACAAAATGTAGTATAAGCTCTCAAATTTAAAATCTAATTTCCAGTAGCTTTCACCTTTTAAAACATAAGGGTGTTTATCACCTTCCTCACTCAATCAATGCATTTTTTTTTTTTTTTTTTTTTTTTTTTTTTTTTACTATAAGAACATATGTATGATGGTGCGAAGGCTGCAGTGCGTGTGGATGGTGAACTATGTGAATTTTTCTCTTTGAAAGTTGGGTTGAAACAGGGATGTGTCATGTCTCCATGGTTGTTCAATCTGTACATGGATGGAGTAATAAAAGAGGTACAAGGTAGGGTAGTGGATGTTGGAGTGGCCCTGGTGAGAGAGGATAGTGTTTGGAAACTCCCTGTACTGTTGTTTGCAGATGATACTGTGTTGTTGAGTGAAGACGAAGGGGAGCTGCAAGGCTTGGTGGATGAGTTTGGAAGAGTGTGTAAGAAACGGAATCTAAAGGTGAATGTGGGGAAGAGTAAAGTGATGGTCTTTGAGAGAGGTGAAGTCAGTGAATGTACAGCGAGGTTGGATGGTGAGGAATTGGAAAATATATGTTTAAGTACTTGGGTAGTGTGATGAGTAAGGATGGAGGTTTGGAGGGTGAAGTGCTTGAAAGGGTACAACAAAGAAGAAAGGTTGCTGGTTCCTTGAAAGCAGTGATAAGAAACAGTGAAGTGAGCATGGAAGTGAAAAAGTTACTACATGACAGTATTGTGATACCAACTCTAACGTATGGAAGTGAAGCTTGGACGTTGTTGGAAGGACACAAGTCAAGAGTGAGAGCAGTGGAAATGAGTTACTTAAGAGGAGCCTGTGGAGTCACATGGAGAGACAGGCTGACGAATGAGGATATAAAGGAGCGCTGTGGTGTGGATGTGGATGTGACAGGAAGCATTATGAGGAACACACTGAGGTGGTTTGGCCATGTGGAGAGGATGGAGGGTGAAAGACTGACGAAGAGAGTGTATGTGAGTGAGGTGGAGGGGGGAAGAGGGAAGGGGAGGCCGAGGATGAGATAGAGGGATGGGGTGGAGAGGTATATGAGAGAGGGAGCAGGGCAGTGAAATGGCAGGGGACAGAGTGACTTGGAGGCGATTTGTTTGTGGCCACCTCAAACGGGATTGAGGCATCTGGCAATAGATAGATAGAACATACAGTACACTGTATCATGGTATTAATACAGTACAGTACAAGGTGCTTCACTGTATTTCCTGCTAAGGATACTGTTCACAGTTTATTACATAATTTTCTCAGTTACCTTTACAAGTTTTTCATCTTCCATAAAGCTTTGGACTGGAACACTTCAGATTTGAAAGTTTAAAGTGTAAATCATTAAGGTAAAGAACAATTACCTGGCGAGAGTGTGTGTGCCAGGCAGTACCCACCTAGGATTGGTATTTGGGGAATCCACATACATGGGAATTTCTAATGACAGAGGATACTGGTAAATTTTCTAACAAAGATACATTATAGTTAGTCTGTTTTCACTTGACAAATTCAATGACCTGTTTCAGCTCAGTTGATGGCTGAAAGTGGTCAAACTGAAGATTTACTGTATTTGACTAGTAACTAAGAAGATTCATTCCTATCATAACTAAGGCTCATTGAACTTCATGCAAACATGATTAGGCATTCAAGTTGTGATGAACCTTGTTTTATCAGATGAAAACAAAGTGATTACAGTAAGCAATAGAGTGAAGATAATTCACCCTAGGAATATGTCTGTCAGCCAGTACCCATCTAAGGTCTGAGCTGGGGAAAAAATAAGATGTACTTTGTAATCTATGATCCTATGAGTGGAATGTATGGAGAGGAATGCAATACTGCATATGGGGTAATAAAGAAGAAAGAAATCACCTGGTGAATGTGTCGGCCAAGAAGTGCCCATCTGGGGTCGGTGCTGGGGGGATCCCGTCACAGGGGTGTTACTGCCCATGGGGGTGCCAGCAGCTGGAGTCCCGCCCAACGGGGTGGTTGGTTTGGACCCACCCCAGCTGCCCATGCCCACCAAGTTACCTAATGATGTATTTATAACAAGTATACACTCATGCAATTAAAATAGGTTCATTCTGATAACTGGATAAGAACTGGTGGGTGGAAAACAAAAAGGAATGAGCTTTCCCTATTGATATACAACACAAATACATTCATGCATGTGCAACTGGTTCATTCTGACAAATGAATGACAATAGGTGGGAAGAAAAAAAACAAAACAAGAAAGAGCTTACATTTTTTTGTTCTTCTAATTTTTTTTTGTCCATTCACTGGAGACAAAAAACAAAAAAGCGGGGGGCTGGGCTCCGTATAACTTGAAACATATGAGGAAATAGAAAGTGCTCAGAAAGAGCATACCTCCACCACAATCAATAAAATTTATTATTTATTTTTGCTTCTGGATCCAAATCCACCTCATAATCTAACCTGACATATACTGCACTTTAATGATCTCTCACAAGCAGTTAAATATACAGTCTCAGTCTGTCACGTAAACAATCTCTACAGAGTGTATACTTCCACCCATGCCAATAAAATTTATGTATTTATTCCTGCACCTGGATCTCAATCCACCTCAAATTGTAATTAACTCTTCCCTGAGCCACTGCCCACCTACCCACCAAATTTCAGTGAAGTCTGGTAAGAACGTTTTGGGACATTTTGCACATTAACAATCAGACTGACGTGGGTGAATACATAACCACCTCCAACTTCGTGGAAACAGATAATAAAAAGGCTGTGAGTTCTTTTCTGTCTTTCTCTCACATCCATACTCAGGCATATTTGGGTTTACTATACTCAAATATCCTACCTCACAGAGGTATGCTAAAAATTGAAATTATAGACTAAAATCATGCCATATGAGCCCATCTTCAACTGTAATCTGCACCATACCTCAACTGAGGACTCACATTGCAACATACCACTACTAAGACCAATGAAATTGAATTTTGTGCCCATTTACTGTATGTTGTTGGTGGCTATTACGGCTAAAGTTTAGTAGATACTGACCTGGAAATCAGCATAACAATTTTTCATTAGGCCTTCTTTCATCCAGTACCTTGGTTGTTGAAATATATGTATACATACAGTAGGTTCGCACAGTGCGCGATTCGCATTGTGCGCAAGTGACCAAAAATCATAACCAAAAACCCTTGAATGCGTGAGTATACCGCACAGAACGCGAGGCAGAGACAAGGAGTGGCTCAAAAATGCCATTTTCTATTAGTGCGCGACCACCCCTCACACAGCGCGTCACGTGTCGTCATGTTGATGCGCAGAAATTCACGGGCATTCTACTGCGCAGAAGTGTCAGCACTGGACTTTGAAGGGTTTATGGCCGAAGTGAGTGACTTTGATGCTCCTGGGGAAGGTGCTCAAGAGGAGTCTGTGGAGGGAAGTGTTGGTGCGGTAGGAGGTGCAGTGGGGAGTGCGGCGCTGGAAGTGTTGCCGCGCCTTGGAACCCCTGTTATTTAAGGTCATCAGGCCTGTTGTCTACTGTTGTTAAGGTGACTACCCATATTTTTGTTACTGTAGCTATAGCTTTAGTAAAATGTCTGAAAAATATGACCTTTATTATGTCTCTAAGGGCCAAAAAATGTCCAGGTATGAGGGAGTACCGCCCATATGTAATTATTCCCATAAGATTATGTATTCCCAGTACGCGAGGTCATGGACCGCCCAATTTCTCGCGCACTGTGCGAGCCTACTGTATACATATATATATATATACTTCCCCAGTACCCCTGCGTGTCGTAAAAGGCGACTAAAAGGGTTGGCGGAGGGTTAGTGCCCCTCCCCGGAAAACAACTAACTAAAAAAACAAACAATAAGCCTCGGACAAGGACTGACCAAACGATGACGACCAAGGACCGGACAAAGGACATGATTATTGGAGCATGGAATGTAAGGGGAGCGAACGATGAGGTGAAAGAGAGAGAGATTGTCCAGGTGCTTGAGGGTGCGAAAGTGGATGTATGTGGAATAACTGAAACAAAATGGAGAGGAGAAAGTGTGAGAGAATGAGAGTATGGATGGGGTATATGTGTAGAAGTAGCTGAGAATGAGAGGGCAAAGGAAGGAGTATGTATAGTTGTGAGTAAAAGATGGAAGAGGAGCATAAGACAGTATGGATCAGTTGGGTCAAGGATTCTGTGGGTAAAGTTGAAAGTTGGAATACAAATGTGGGCGATTGTGTGTGTGTATGCGCCAATGCAAGATCGTGCTAGAAGAGTGAGAGAAGAGTTCTGGACAAATGTAGACGTGTGCATGGAAAAGTTTAGAAGGAATGAGAGAGTGTTTTTGATTGGTGATATGAATGGTAAAGTTGGGAATGTGAAGGTGGATGGAATAGTTGGTGAGTGGGGTGTGCCTGCTGAGACAGATGACAATGGGAGTGCGTTAGTGGACATTTGTGCTGGGAGGGGGTTGGTGATAGCCAATACCCTCTTCAGGCATAAAATGATCCACAGGTATACATGGCGAGTGATGAGAAGGGTGGGTGGTGAACTGAATGAAAGGAAGGCAATGATTGATTATGTGTGTGTGGATGAAAGGATGCGAAGATGTGTAATGGATGCAAGAGTTTATAGAGGTTGGGGGAGTGGACTTTCTGACCACTATTTGGTGGTGGCCAGAATTACAATTCAAGTAAGATGGAGGAATAGAAGAGGGGAAAGACGAGAGGAAGGAGTAGTTGCAAGGAGAGTGGAAAGGTTACAAGAGGATGAGAAAAAGGCAGAGTATAAGAGAGAACTGGAGGAACGATTGGGCAAATATGAATTCGAGCAGATGGGAGACGTGGAAGGTGTGTGTAGGATATTTACAGAAGAAGTGTGTGCAGCGTGTGATGTAGTGTGTGGAAGGAAGAGAAGACGGAGGGGGTGCAAGGAACAGCGTGGTGGACTGAAGAGGTGAAACAGGCTGTGGCACAAAAGAAGAAAGCATACAATGAATGGATGAGAAATAGGGGCGTGGAAGAAGTTGAGAAGCAGAAGAGAGAGTTATATGTAGAAAGAAAGAGAGAGGTGAAAAGATTAGTATGAGAAAGTAAGAAGAAAGTGGATGAGGAATTTGGAAGGAATTTGAGTGTAAAGTGGAGGGACTGTAAGAAAATGTTCTGTAAAGAGGTGAAAAGAGTAAGACAGGGTGGAAGTGAAGTTAGCAGGGGAGTGAAAGATAAAAATGGTAGATTACTAGTGGAGAAGGGAGAAAAAGTGAGCAGATGGAGAGAACATTTTAAGGAATTGTTGAACGTAGAGAATGGAAGTAACGCGAGTATAAGTGGCTGGGGAATGGCTGGGAGAAGGAGGGAGGTGAGAAGACAGGAAGAAATCAGTAGGATAAAAGTTGTGGAAGCAATGAAGAAAGTTAAATCGGGGAAAGCCCCAGGAATTGATGGAGTGTGTGGTGAAATGCTGAAGCATGGGGGAGAGATAGTAGTAGAATGGATGTGGAAGATGTGCAGATTCGCCTGGGAGGAAGGTAGAGTCCCGGAGGATTGGAAGTCAGGTATAATTATTCCCTTGTACAAAGGAAAAGGGGAAAAAGAAGTGTGTGGTAATCATAGGGGCATTTGTGTTCTTAGTATAATAGGAAAAGTATATGGTAGGATACTTATTGACAGAGTTAGAGAAAGAACAGAGACACTAGTTGGAGAAGAACAGGGAGGCTTTAGGAAGGGAAGAGGTTGTGTAGATCAGATATTCATTCTTAGATCTTTAGTGGAAAAGTTTCTAGAGAAAGGAAAGAAGTTGTATGAGGCTTTCATGGATTTGGAGAAAGCATATGACAGGGTGGATAGACAAGGATTGTGGAAAGTGTTCAGAATATATGGAGTAGATGGGAAGTTGTAGAATGATGTGAAGAGTATGTACGATGGTGCGAAGGCTGCAGTGCGTGTAGATGGTAAACTAAGTGAATTTTTCTCTCTGAAAGTTGGGTTGAAACAGGGATGTGTCATGTCTCCATGGTTGTTCAATCTGTACATGGATGGGGTAATAAAAGAGGTACAAGGTAGGGTAGTGGATGTTGGAGTGGCCCTGGTGAGAGAGGATAGTGTTTGGAAACTCCCTGTACTGTTGTTTGCAGATGATACTGTGTTGTTGAGTGAAGACGAAGGGGAGCTGCACGGCTTGGTGGATGAGTTTGGGAGAGTGTGTAAGAAACGGGATCTAAAGGTGAATGTAGGGAAGAGTAAAGTGATGGTCTTTGAGAGTGGTGAAGTCAGTGAATGTATAGCGAGGTTGGATGGTGAGGAATGGAGTCTCGGACCATCACTTAGTGCTGGCCAAGGTAGAGCTGCAAAGAAAGTGGTTGAGGAGACGAAGGGGAAGACAGGAGGAAGCAGCTCCTGTGAGAAGAGTGGAGAAATTGCAAGATAGTGAAAAAATGACAGAGTATAAGAGCATAGTGGAAGAAAGATTGGGAAGGTATGAGCTAGAGCAGATGGAAGGGGTGGAAGATGTATGTAAGATATTCATGGAAGAGATAGGTGCAGCGTGTGAGGCGGTTTGTGGAGTGAGGAGGAGATGCAAGGGTGTGCAGGGGACAGCATGGTGGAATGATGAGGTGAAACGAGCTGTGGAACAAAAGAAGAAGGCATATGGTGAATGGTTGGCGAGTAGAGGTAGGGGAGAAGATGAGAGAGAGAAGAGAGAGGTATATGTGAGCAGGAGAAGGGAGGTTAAGAGACTGGTGAAGGAGAGTAAGAAGAAAGTGGATGAAGAGTTTGGGAGGAATCTGAGTGTGAAATGGAGGGAGAGTAAGAAATTGTTTTGGAAGGAGGTAAAGAAAGTAAGGCAGTGTGAAAGGGGAAATAGTAGGGGAGTGAAAGATAGGAATAATAGATTGTTGGTGGAGAAGAGAGAGAAATTAAGGAGATGGAAGGAGCACTTTGAGGATTTGCTGAATGTAGAGAGTGAGAGCAGTGTGAGTATAAGTGGTTGGGGAATGGCTGGGAGAAGAAGAGATGAGAGGAGGGAGGAAGAGATCAGTATAGCGGAAGTAGTGGAAGCGATGAAGAAGATTAAGCTGGGAAATGCCCCAGGAATTGATGGAGTGTGTGGTGAAATGCTTAGGTATAGGGGTGAGATTGTTGTGAAGTGGATATGGAAGTTGTGTAGATTGGCATGGGAAGAGGGAAGGGTTCCAGCGGACTGGAAATCAGGTATAATTGTTTCTCTGTACAAAGGAAAAGGGGAAAGAGAAGTATGTGGTAACCATAGGGGTATTTGCCTACTTAGTGTGACTGGTAAAATATATGGTAGAATACTCATTGATAGGGTTAGGAATATGACAGAGGAGCTAGTTGGAGAAGAATAAGGGCGATTTAGGAAGGGAAAAGGGTGTGTAGATCAGAAATTTGTTCTGAGATGTTTAGTGGAGAAGTATCTAGAGAAGGGAAGGAAAGTGTATGCTGCCTTCATGGACTTGGAGAAAGCTTATGACAGAATAGATAGGCAAGGTATGTGGAAGGTATTAAGAATATATGGAGTGGAGGGGAAATTGTTGAGTGCTGTGAAGAGTATGTACGAGGGAGCTAGGGCTACGGTGCGAGTGGATGGTGAGCTGAGTGAGTTCTTTGATCTCAATGTGGGACTGAAACAGGGGTGTCTGATGTCTCCATGGCTGTTTAATATATATATGGACGGGGTTGTAAAGGAGGTGCAAGGTAGAGAAGTGGATGTGGGGCTGGCCCTAATGAATGAGGGTGAGATTTGGAAGCTTCCGGTGTTGCTGTTTGCTGATGATACAGTATTGTTGAATGAAGATGAATGGGAGTTGCAAGGTTTGGTGAATGAATTTGGGACAGTGTGTAGGAGGAGGAAGCTGAAAGTTAATGTAAACAAAAGTAAAGTTATGGTGTTTGAGAGGAATGAAGTCACAGAGTGTGCAGTGAGGTTGGATGGTGAGGATATGGAGAATGTGAGTGCATTCAAGTACTTGGGTAGTGTGATGAATAAGGATGGAACTTTGGGGGATGAAGTACGTGAGAGGGTACAGCAGGGATGGAAGGTTGTTGGTACACTGAAAGCAGTGATGAGAAATAGGGAGGTGAGTATGGAAGTTAAGAAGTCACTGCATGATAGTATTGTGATCCCTACCCTGACGTATGGAAGCGAGGCGTGGACATTGCAAGAGGGGAACAAGTCAAGAGTGAGAGCAGTGGAAATGAGTTACTTGAGAGGAGCATGTGGAGTGAAATGGAGGGACAGGTTGACGAATGAAGAAGTGAAGGAACGTTGTGGGGTAGATGTGGATGTGGTTGAGAAGATTAGGAGAAATACACCGAGGTGGTTCGGACATGTGGAGAGACTGGAGAATGAACGACTGACTAAGAGGGTGTATGTAGGTGAGGTGGAGGGAGGGGGAGGGAGGGGTAGACCGAGGATGAGGTGGAGGGATGGAGTTGAGAGGTATATGAGAGGGGGGGGGTGAGTTGGGGGGAAGGTAGTTAAATGGTGGGTGAGAGAGTGACTTGGAGGCATTTTGTCTGCAGCCACCCTTTGCGGGATTAGGGCGTCAGGCTATAGATAGATAGATAGAGTACGTTTAAGTACTTGGGTAGTGTGATGAGTAAGGATGGAAGTTTGGAGAGTGAAGTGCTTGAAAGGGTACAGCAGGGAAGAAAGGTTGTTGGTTCTTTAAAAGCAGTGATAAGAAACAGGGAAGTGAGCATGGAAGTGAAAAAGTTACTACATGACAGTATTGTGATACCAACTCTAACGTATGGAAGTGAAGCTTGGACGTTGTTGGAAGGATACAAATCAAGAGTGCGAGCAGTAGAAATGAGTTATTTACGAGGAGCCTGTGGAGTCGCATGGAGAGACAGGCTGATGAATGAGGATATAAAGGAGCGTTGTGGTGTTGATGTGGATGTGATAGGAAGCGTTATGAGGAACACACTGAGGTGGATTGGCCATGTGGAGAGAATGGAGGGTGAAAGACTGACGAAGAGAGTGTATGTGAGTGAGGTGGAGGGGGGAAGAGGGTGGGGGAGGCCAAGGATGAGATGGAGGGATGGGGTGGAGAGGTATATGAGAGAGGGGGTGTGAGTTGGGAGCAGGGCAGTGAAATGGCAGGGGACAGGGCGACTTGGAGGCGATTTGTTTGTGGCCACCCCAAACGGGATTGAGGCGTCTGGCAATAGATAGATAGATAGATAGATATATCTATTGCTAGATGCCTCAATCCCGTTTGGGGTGGCCACAAACAAATCGTCTCCCTGCCGTCCTGTCCCCCGCCATTTCACTGCCCTGCTCCCAACTCACATCCCCCTCTCTCATATACCTCTCCACCCCATCCATCCATCTCATCCTCGGCCTCTCCCTCCCTCTTCCCCCCTCCACCTCACTCACATACACTCTCTTCGTCAGTCTTTCACCCTCCATCCTCTCCACATGGCCAAACCACCTCAGTGTGTTCCTGATAACACTTCCTATCACATCCACATCCACACAACGCTCCTTTATATCCTCATTCGTCAGCCTGTCTCTCCATGTGACTCCACAGGCTCCTCTTAAATAACTCATTTCCACTGCTCTCACTCTTGACTTGTGTCCTTCCAACAATGTCCAAGCTTCACTTCCATACGTTAGAGCTGGTATCACAACACTGTCGTGTAGAAACTTTTTCACTTCCATGCTCACTTCCCTGTTTCTTATCACTGCTTTCAAAGAACCAGCAACCTTTCTTCCCTGCTGTACCCTTTCAAGCACTTCACCCTCCAAACCTCCATCCTTACTCATCACACTACCCAAGTACTTAAAAGTACTCACATTTTCCAATTCCTCACCATCCATCCTTGCTGTACATTCACTGACTTCACCACTCTCAAAGACCATCACTTCACTCTTCCCTACATACACCTTTAGATTCCGTTTCTTGCACACTCTCCCAAACTCATCCACCAAGCCTTGCAGCTACCCTTCGTCTTCACTCAACAACACAGTATCATCTGCAAACAACAGTACAGGGAGTTTCCAAACACTATCCTCTCTCACCAGGGCCACTCCAACATCCACTACCCTACCTTGTACCTCTTTTATTACCCCATCTATGAACAGATTGAACAACCATGAAGACATGACACATCCCTATTTCAACCCAACCTCCAAAGAGAAAAATTCACTTAGTTCACCATCCACACACACTGCAGCCTTAGCACCATCATACATACTCTTCACAGCATTCAACAACTTTCCATCTACTCCATATATTCTTAATACTTTCCACAATCCTTGTCTATCCACCCTGTCATATGCTTTCTCCAAATCCATGAAAGCCGCATACAACTTCTTTCCCTTCTCTAGAAACTTTTCCACTAAAGATCTAAGAATGAATATCTGATCTACACAACCTCTTCCCTTCCTAAAGCCTCCCTGTTCTTCTCCAACTAATTCCTCTGTTCTTTCTCTAACTGTCAATAAGTATCCTACCATACACTTTCCTATTATACTAAGAAGACAAATGCTCCTATGATTACCACACACTTCTTTTTCCCCTTTCCCTTTGTACAAGGGAATAATTATACCTGACTTCCAATCCTCCGGGACTCTACCTTCCTCCCAGGCCAATCTGGATATCTTCCACATCCATTCTACTACTATCTCTCCCCCATGCTTCAGTATTTCACTACACACTCCATCAATTTCTGAGGCTTTCCCCATTTTGACTCTCTTCATTGCTTCCACAACTTCTATCATACTGATTTCTTCCTGTCTTCTCACCTCCCTCCTTCTCCCAGCCATTCCCCAGCCACTTATACTCGCATTACTTCCATCCTGTATGTTCAACAATTCCTTAAAGTGTTCTCTCCATCTGCTCACATTTTCTCCCTTCTCCACTAGTAATCTACCATTTTTATCTTTCGATCCCCTGCTAACCTCACTTCCACCCTGTCTTACTCTCTTCACCTCTTTCCAGAACATCTTCTTACAGTCCCCCCACTTTACACTCAAATTCCTTCCAAATTCCTCATACACTCTCTTCTTACATCTTGTTTACTAATCTTCTCACCTCTCTCTTTCTTTCTACATATAACTCTTTCTTCCGCCTCTCAACTTCTTCCACGTCCCTATTTCTCATCCATTCATTGTATGCTTTCTTCTTTTGTGCCACAGCCTGTCTCACCTCTTCAGTCCACCACGCTGTTCCTTGCAGCCCCCTCCGTCTTCTCTTCCTCCCACACACCACATCACATGCTGCACATGTGATATATATATATATATATAGTTGGTAATAATAGTCGGTAATATTACCGAATACAGTAATCCCTCTAATATCTGATTATTCAGCAAATCCAATTTCTCGGCATCATCCCGGTCCCATAGATGCCGAATAATGGGAGTTTTACTATATATATATATATGTATATATATATATATATATATATATATATACAGTACGATCCCTGCTATCCAGTATCCAGACAAATGGAATACTCAGAAAAATGGGAAAATTCAAGGGCTGGTAAAAACGACAGTAAGTTATATCTGTGCGCCATTTTGAATGGACCGCCAAACCGACGTTTTATCGTGTCACGCGAGGCTGGGTGAAGTCGGACTAAGCGAGGTGAAAGCATTTCTGGCTAATGTAAATCCCTAGTAAATCCTCTTAACCAGCCCTCCTCCTCCCTCTTTCCCCTACTTGAATTCAGTCATCCTCCACACCCTCCACAATTTCCACAAATCACCAGTCTGCTTTTTACCACCAGACAGTAAACAAGCCCTCTTGCTGTTGTGTTGCTCTGATGGACGGTAATTTCAACATTCCAAAATGCCTAAAGAGCAAACTAAACGTAAGCGTGTCATGCCTACCTTGAAACAGAAGCTAGACATAGGCAATAGACTTGAAAAAGGTAAACATTATAAAACACTGATGACCGAATATAATGTAGGAAATCCAACGATTTATATAAAGACCCAAGCATCCAAGCTCAATGAATTTTTCATGAAAAGCGAGACAAGTAAGTCCATTGAAAAAAGGCATACTCTTCATCGTTCAAGTGGTTTTGCTTAGAAAGATCTAGGGAAGCACCTATTTCTGGTCCTCTTATCGAAGAAAAAGCAAGAGAGTTTCACAATAAAATGAATACAGAAGTTTAATGTGATTTCAGTGTTGGATGGTTAAATCGTTTCAAAGACAGGTATGGAATTTGTAAGCCAGACATCTCGGGAGAGAGCAAATCAGCAAACGCCGGTGTTTTTCTTCCTAACAGACCGACTCTAACTTGCACCACATACTGTTTGTGCATTTAGAATGTTTGTCGTTGTGTGTGAAGTGAGTTATTAAGCAAGATAATGATAGTCTCAGAATAGTTAGAGCATTGGGATGTGAGGTTGCAGTAACAAGCATTTGAATTGTATTTTCAATGTGTGTTGTGAAATATGTTGTGTGGTGTGTGAGGTGTGGGGATTAAGGCATCAGGCTATGATAGACAGATAGCTTACACCTTCTCACTCTCAGTTCAATATTATGGCTCAAAGTTACTTAATTCTAGTCTACCACTGGATTTAACAGGAATATACAGTAGTGCAAAGATGATATTTCTAGTCCATGTTAATCAAGATGGTGTCTAACTTCTTCGGAGCTGAATATAGTTTGTGGCAGTACTAGAGCATAATATAAGGTTACTATAGTGCAGCCAAAGGACTGAGTTAATATACGTTAGGCAAGGTTGGGTTTAATTCAGCAAAGTTGGCTTTAATTCAGTGGAGAGGCTTTAGTTTGGCTAAGGCTTTGGTAAAGTAAGATATCTCAGGCTCTACTGAATTGGATAGTTAGGTAAGTAGGTAGGTGCGTTAGGTTGGATTAAGGTGTCGGATTTGTTAGGTTAGAGTAGGTTAGGCTAGGGTATGTTAGATTTGTTTGATAGGTTAAAATAGAATAGAATGGTTAATTAAACCAGTCATTGAGATCATTATGGTTAAGTTGATTAAGTATAAGTTGTGTGATGTTATGGTCGTAAGAAGCTACTGTTTGAAGCCAAAGGTTAATGTACAAGGTATGTGTCTAGTCTTGTGTGCTGTAGTGGGTTATATAGTAGGTTTTTGAGAGAGAGAGAGAACCATATTTAATATAACATTCCCTTTCAGTATTTCCAGATATAGCTCTTTTTCATCTACCTTTCCCTATTCAGTTTATATCTTTACTACTCTCAGATTGTGTTTTGTTGGCTGTGTTCAATGTAGTATTAAGTGAAGGTGTCTGGAGTTAGTACTCGGATGGGTGACCACCTGGGAACACCAGATGCTGTTGGCATAACGTTCTCCCTATGTCTCAAGTGGGGTTGGTGGAGGATTAGTGCCCCTCCCTGTATAACAATTAACTCTAAGCCCTTGGCCACCCTGTTTGGGATACATGGCGTCTGGCAATGAATGAATGAATGAATGAATGCATGTGTGCTGGCAGAGATGAAGAAAAAAAAATGTTAATAGGAATGAAGGTTTACTTTGTTGGAAGAAAAAAAAATATATATGCTTGCACTTCATAAGTACATCATGTATTTTATTTTGTGCAAAACAGCTGATTGGCGGCAGGTGAAGGGTGGAATGATGGAAGCCTGTCGGGGCCGGGACCGTAATCAAAGCTTGTGTGGGGGCACAGGTGTGATAATTCTATAGTGCAGTCTTAACATCAGTTCACTAATAAATGTTCAAGATATTATTTCTTTATTTTTCCACTTTTATGGGTACAGTACATACAACGAATACTTCGGTAATTAACAGAATGGTGCAAAACAGTGGCGGAATGGTGGCGGTCAGTTGGGGCCGGGATCGTAAACAAAGCTGATGTGGAGGCACAGGTGTCGTGATAATTTACCAATAAATATTCAGGATTTTATTTCTTTAGTTTTCCACATGAGTACAGTACATACAAGAAATTATTCGGTAGTTAACAGAATGGACTTGTGCATTTTGCAGTACCGGTACTGCAAGGCATTGCATGCACGTGCATTATGACCATGGTGTGTGTTTACGAGGCAATTTTTCAGGTGGAATCCCTTAGTGTGCCCCCTGATGTGAGTGGTGATTACCTGAATTGTATTTACTGCTGTGATAATGATCACCTTTGTATAGATTTGAATAACAGAACTACGGGAAAAATCTGTAACCGGGAAGGTGAATTCCCCAAGCCGCCCTGTTAACTGGGACTGTACTGTATATATATATATATATATATACTGATGTGGTTTGGCCATGTGGAGAGGATGGAGGGTGAAAGACTGACGAAGAGAGTGTATGTGAGTGAGGTGGAGGGGAGAAGAGGGAGTGGGAGGCCTAGGATGAGATGGAGGGATGGGGTGGAGAGGTATATGACAGAGGGGGGTGTGAGTTGGGAGCAGGGCAGTGAAATGGCGGGGGACAGGGCGACTTGGAGGCGATTTGTTTGTGGCCACCCCAAACGGGATTGAGGCGTCTGGCAATAGATAGATATATATATATATATATATATATATATATATATATATATATATTTTATTTTCATTCTCGTTCAGTAAACTAGAGAGAGCAAAGCTTTGACTGTCATTACTCCAAGTATTTGTACTCATATTCTTATATCAGTAATTATTTACATTTCCATTTTATTTACACTATGTTATACACTGTCACTTCCAGTAAATAAGGGCTCCTTTCCCTTGGAGCCAGGATGAACTTGGGACACTGAAGCACTAGTAGTTTATCACCATATCCTCCACTGGGTCATCACACGATTCACCAGAAAGATTGTAGTCACTGTCCATCATTATCATGGATAAATTAGCCACTTCACGCTCCACAGCAGAGTCACTTATTCCTTTACCCCTTCCCACATGAGGTTTATTAGGGGTAGAGGTCACAGGGCCCTCTAGAGGCGGCAGAAATGGAGGGGCACGAGTGCTACGTGCTTTCATTTCAAGAAACAACACTGAAGTAAATGACGAGGCGGATATGGGGCCGCCAAGGGTTGACAACGTCAGCGAGGTGACAGCTGCTAATTTATATGCTGTGAAATGATTGGGAGGAAATTACGTAGTTCCAGGTGAATGTAAATATCACTTAGGCTTCTCCCTTCCTTATATATATTTTTATGACGAGAATAGATTATACGGCATATTTCAAGGGGAAATTACCAGAGAAAATTAGCGAACAAGTGCACGTGGGGTGTTACCAGGTGATTATTAGCCAACTCTAGGTGTATGGCACTATCTGTTACCTTATTTTCTTTTGGTATATATTACTTTGTATAAAAATAGGGCATAGGGCTTATTTCAATGGGTGAAATCAGTGGAAAATTCTGGGGAAGATTTGCTTAGCGCAGTGCGGCCGGGCAGGCGAGAGGAAAGGGTAATGGAGGGGAGGTAGGGAGGGGGGTCAAAAACGGGGATAGATAGCTTAGTACACATGGCAGTGCTGACTATTGCTGGGCACTGGCAGTGCTGATAGATGATACAAGCCACCACTTGAAAGCCCGGGAGAATTCAAAATAACAGAATCGCAAAAGTGACGCCCCGCGGTATGATCCATTGCTCCTGAGCGTCACGAAAGTGACGCCCCGCGGTTTAAAAAAAAAAAAAAAAAAAAAATCGGTGCAGCCGAGTCTGATACGACCAGTTTACGTACCTACTTGTGGTTGAGTTTCCTGTCTTCTCCTTTATGATGTAAGAGTTATGCAGACAGTTTAATGAATAGAAACACAGGGAATATTCCACATGCAAATTTATGACCAACCCTTTCAGTCTGATGACATTTTTCATTTAAGTTACCATCATACAATTACACAATACTGAAGTTATGGAAGACCAGCTGTGAACAGGTTAATGATGACTGAGAAGAGCAAGGGCAAACTAACCACATTCAAATGAGGATTCTCGGTGTGGAAAAGGTACTAACAACACCATTCCTTTCCACAAAGGAGACAAGATGTCACAGAAACATGAGTTACAAAAAATTGCAAATTTAATTGGGTGATGAGTTCACCCTTGTTTTTTTAGTGCCTCACACATAACTCCACCACTTCAAAAAGTCTTTCCAAATGTAAGTAAAATCATATGGTCATAGTAAGAAAGAAATATAACCCTAATACATCATCAGAGTGAAGAGGTTTACTGCATCATCAAAAGCATTCAATTACAGGTTACAATAATGAAAAGGATGCTGTTCATCAAGATATCATACCCTGCCTTCACTTAAACTCTAGAATGAAGAGGACTTAGCAGTCCTTTATAGCTCACTGCAGGACTGGACCTCTCCATTACAAAGGGTTACAGCTAGGTAACCATCCCACAATGGCTCTGACTACTGGGAAGGGGTGTGTATGGAAGAAGTGGGATGTGTGATTGGGGTCTGTAATTTCCTTCCCTAAAACATCCAGGTCCCTATTTCTTAGGTGCAAACAGACTGAGGGAGAGGAGACCCCTGTCTAAAGGTCCTGGTACCAGACAGGGAATCAAGGCCACGACTTCTTACTTGTGAGGTGGATATGCATCTGGTCATAATACTGCCATCCAAACATAGTATGCACAACACTTACTTAGCTCAGCAAATGGGTCAGCAGGTTTGGTGGGTTGCTGCTGTTGTGGCCGTTGTTGTTGCTGTTGTTGTTGTTGCTGTTGTTGTTGTTGCTGTGGCAGCATAAAGCCTCCTGCCATGGTACTGTTGGGGCTGGTGATGCCTCCCATTATGGTAGGTCCTCCCATGCCTCCCACAGGACTGATACCTCCCATACCCTGCCATGGAATACCTAGCATCATCATCATCATCTTACTCAGTGTCAACTTAATTACTGTAATATCATTATGAGCATCACAACTCAGTCAACATCATCATCACCATCATCTTAGTCAATCACCATCAGTCATTGCCATCATCTTGCTCAACATCAACTCAACTGACCCACTCATTGCCAATCAACGCAGGCTGCGTCCAACCGCGAGCAAGTACTTGGGACACAGTCCTGGGCGCCCAAGACCACACGGTGAGAGACCCCCCATCGCTGCGCTATTCCCGTGCACTCGATAGTGCACAAGCAATTTATCCTCACACTCTTAGTTATACTTCGATAATCGTTTTTTTTTTTTCACCGTAATCCTGAATAAATATGCGTGGATATGGTGTTGTAAAAAAAAGATCAGCTGAATGTAAATTATGCCTTAATTCAATATTTTTCTACTTTCTTTTTTTTCATTTTTTCTCATAGAAATATAATTTTTATGGTAAATATTACTGAGAAAAAGTTACAGGGAATTTATTTGGCTACATTTTGGTGTATAAAGAATTACTGTAGGTCAATTAGGGACAATTTTAAGAAGTCCAAAAGGAAATTATCTTACACTTGAGCAAGGCTTGTAGCACACTGACTGGGGCAGTGGGGCGACACTGGGAACGAGGTGGGTTGAACGCGGCAGAGGAATACATGGAGATGCAAGTAGTGCTTTGTTCTCGCCCAGAAAAGGACACAGAATAATTCCATTTAATTTAAAAAAAAAAAAAAAAAAAAAAAAAAAAAAAAAAAAAACGGACTACAGGGTATTTTGTTCGACGCAACTGGTATCGAATGGTAACGAGCAGTTGAAATGTGCGCAGATGTAGCCTGCGTCAAATGGTAACAAGTACATGAAATGTGCACTGCACCCATAAACACCAAAGGGTTAATATTAACATCATTATGATCATCACAACTCAGTCACCATCACTACTGTCCACAGCAGCAGAAGCATCTCAATTATCACCACCAAAATCACCACCATCCTACCCTCTTTTCCTACCTAAGATGGGAGAGGTAGGGTCCAGAAAGTGAGAGAGAAATACAAACATTACAAAGGAGAACTAATCAAGAGCATGCCTAACGAAATTGGCAACACATTCACTCACTACCCATACAAGCCCCTTGGAATCCTGAACTCACCTTATTGCCCAGCTGAATAAATGGATTGGACTGCTGCTGCTGTTGTTGTTGGGGAGGAGCAGCAAATTGTGAGAAAAGGTCCGTGGGAGTAGCATTCACTCCCGTTTGGACTCCGGTCAGAGTGGCTCCCGTACCAAAAGGATCAAAGAGACTTTCCTGGGTGGTTGGGACAGGTGAAGAGGTGGGCTTTGTCTCAGTGTCAGTGTCTCCACCACCAAAGCCACTCAATAGATCAAAATTACTTGGATCACTGGTACTGGAAGCTGAGATGTCGAGCAGGTTCACATCTGAAGCTAAAATGTCATCAGCTTGATTATCAGTGACTTGATGAGCAGATGCTGATTGTGCTCTGGAGTCCTGACCTGCAAAACAGAGATGAGTCTATATTCCATAAGCTGAAATGGTGAGAGAATGAGTGTGGGGTCCATTCAAGAAGGCCCAATTTTGTCTAATTTTTCCTTCTAGATTTTCCCCCTTCCCCCCCCTCTGACTACCTCATCCCATCCTTTGGTGGAAAAATGAGGTCTGTATGATGACGAATGAAGGAATGTACTTACTGTCATCATCATCATCATCATCCTGATATGAATTCCCATCCTAGATGGGGTGAGGTAGGGTCCAGAAGGCGAGTAAAAACCAGCTAGAGGGAGATCTATTCAAACTAATTTTCAAGATTAACAAGTTTCTATAACATCTGTCTTTTACCAAAGACTGCTTTGTTTTTCATAATTTTTCATTTAAATATTCAGCAGAGTATGTGCTCTGTGCTCTGGCATCCTGACCTGAGAATCCAAGATTAAGAAGGTCTGCTTCTTTTGAGTTCTGGAGTTCAACTGGTTCTGAAGGATGAGTGGGGACAGGGGTGACATCTTCCTCATCTGAGATTGTCTCCTCTATTCCCTCACAGGTCTGAAATCAGTAAAGTCATCATTATCATCTCTTGACACCTTCTCCCTCCTAGGAACTCCCAAACATAGGATGGCATGATAGAACTGGTTTCAAGGTAATTTATTCTTATATACTTCTCTCTCAAACATTCCTCTCCCTCTTGCTACTCTTTTACCACTATACTGGTCCACTCTATTTCACTCAAACTTTCTTTTTCTCTTCCTCCACTCTCACCATTATCCTAATCCATTCTCTTCTTCCATACACACAAGGTATTCCTCTACCTTTACCCTTACCATAACATACAGTATTTATTTACATTCTATTTTTGGTATTAAGGCCACAGTATATTACATAAAAATGCCTATTAAAGCTCCACTGCTATCTGCATGGTTAATTTCCAAGCAATTCTATGTAGCTAAAAAAAAAAAAAAAAAAAAAAAAAAAAAAAAATCATCTAGACTCTTTCCAGCTTTACAGTGAGCAACAGTGCACACAGTGCTTGAAAAGTAATTTCCACCATCTTTCCATGAATATGTATAAGGTTAATATGTGGTAGGTGGTGGTGACCATCATCCACTCACTTGATGCAGTGCTGCCTACTTCTTCCTTAGCCTTTATCATTCTTTTTCTGTGCCTGTCCTCCTCTCTTCCTATTTCTCCCATCTTTCCTGTCACTTCTTATTGCTTTTCTTTCCTTTACAGGTGGCTTTACATTGAGTGACAAGCCAAATGGTTTCCTTTAAGCCAAGAAACCATTTACAACGCTGGGTGATAATCATATAACCGAACCATACATGCTCCCTACGTGTCAGCAAGTGGGTTGGTGAAGGGTTAGTGCCCCACCCTGTAAAACAAATAACTCAAAGTCAAAAGGCCACCCCTTACGGGATTATGGCGTCTGGCAATAGATAGATAGATAGTAATAATGATAGATATGTAATAATTATAGGCACCTTGTGGTACGTGGGGGCGCTCACCATCCACTCACTTGATGCAGTGCTGCTCTCAGGTGTCTGCCCTTTCCTCTCCTCCATCATTCTTTCCTTCCATCCTCTTCTGTCTTTCTTTCCTTCATTCTTTCCTCATCCTTCTGCCTGTAGATGACTCTACACTGAGTGACAAGCCAAATGGTTTCACCCTTTCAGCATGAAAGCCTTAATTTATGTTTGATACTGCCAGGTGATTTTGGAGCATTTTTTTTTTTTTTTTTTTCTATGCAAGGAAGAAGGAACCAAAGGCTGAGCCCACATGAACACTCCTTCCAAGAAAAAACAAAAACAATACAAAGGAGAGCCAAATTCAAGATCCATTCATTTCGAGATGACTGGACACAGTGCGTTTGAAAGACTGGAGATCATAGGAAGTAGGAAATACAGACAGAGGGAGACAGTTTCTGAGATGACCTGTTGCATAAATGAAAGACTGGGAGTAACAGTTAACTCTTGCATTAGAGAGTTAGACAGAAAAGGGATGAAAGTTTGTTGCTAGACGGGTGCTATCTCTACTGTCGTAGAGATGGAGGGATGCAAGCAGACAGTTCAGAGAAGCAGTGACCATTGAAGTAGTGATAGAAAAGAGATAATGAGGCAACAGTGTGGTGAAAAGACAGAGGTTGAAGGATGCCAGTAAGAGAAGGAGAGTTGATGACTCCACCCTATTGAGAAGAGCTGTATGAGGGGAGCCTCCCCACACATGAGAGTTGTACTCTAAACAGGGGCGAATAAAACCCCTGTATAAAGTCAACAACTGTGCAGGAGTAAAGAAGGCACGGAGTCGGCTTTGCACATCCAATCTCTTGGAAGTAGATTTTACAAGAGATGCAATATGATCTTTCCAAGATAGGTCCCGCATGAATGAAACCCCAAGCATGTTCAAGGATGATTCAGGATTGAGCTGGATATTATTAAACATTAGTGGGTATTCCTGTGGAAGATTTTGACAGGTTGATAGGTGTAAAAACTGAGTCTTTGATGCATTAAAAACAACAAGATTATTTTTACCCCAGTCAGACATACGAGCCAAGTCAGACATTAGGTGTGCCATAGCCTCATCCCTTGTTTGTTGAAGTGACTGCTGAGATGGACATTGTGGGAACCAAATGGAAAGGTGAAGGGTGGAGTCATCAACGTACGAGTGGATAGGGTTAGATGTAGAATGTAGATCATTGATGAATACAAGGAAGAGAGTTGACGATAAGACAGAGCCCTGAGGAACACCACTGTTAATAGATCTAGGAGAAGAACAATGGCCGTCTACAACAGCAGCTATAGAATGACCGGAAAGGAAGCTATAGATGAAGGCACAGATAGAACCCGTTAGAGGGCAGTTTGGAAATTAACGATTTATGCCACTCAAATGAAAGCCTTTGAGATGTCAAGTGCAATGGCAAAGCTTTTGCCAAAGTCCCAAAAAGAGGATGATCAGGAATCTGAAAGGTAGACGAGAAGATCGCCTGTGGAGCGTCCCTGACGAAACCCATACTGACGATCAGAAAGAAGGTTGTAACAGGAAAGATGCTTTGAAATTTTTCTGTTAAGAATGGACTCAAAAACTTTTTAAACACTGGATGTTAAAGCAATTGGACGATAGTTAGAGAGCTGGAAACGGTCACCCTTGTTTGGGACCGGCTGAATGAGAGCAAACTTCCAGCTAGAAGGAAAGGTACAGTCGTCAGCATAAATTCGCTGCAAGTCTACTCGTTTGATGTAAGTCCCTTTGTCTGGCAACAGTGTAAGGGGACTAGTTGCCATATAGACTTTTATACACTTTAAAGACGTGTTTTTAAGAAGTGGTACTAGAGACTTCCTAGAGTACAATAGTCTGTATACCGTATTTGATCAGTATAGAAAAGTGCAAGAGTTGACAGAAGAATGTTATGGAATGACGTATGAGCGTAATACTCTGGTATTCCTCATTATAACTGTGTCTAAACTTCGTTTCCCTCTCTCCCCCTTACCTCTTCTGATGTCTCCCCCACCCCTCCCTTTCCCTTCTATCCCCCACTCGCTTTCATGCCTCTCCATTTTCTCCTCTCCCACCCTCTCTACCTTCATTCATTTATCCACGGCACTAACTCGATTGGCGCACCGCAATTCACTCATGACTATTTACTTAATCCAGTCTGCCCTATTCCCAACTGCTCGCAGTACTACCAACTATATCCAAGGTTTGTTATCAATATTTCGTCCTGTTCGAGTCCAATTCTCACCCTCCTCCTCTCCCTTCCATTCCTTTTATTCCAGTTGTCTTTCTTTTCTCCACCCTTTGTCACTACCAACAGCCGCTACATATAGGAGCATTGAGGTCTCGTTCATGTGATGCATTCCTTACTGGTGTTTGAGTGGGCCTAGCAGTTGGTGGCTATTATTTCAGTAAATGAAATTAAACAAACATTTGTGCCCATTCCTCCTACTTCTTGTCCTCTCTCTTCCCTAGGACAATGTTCCCATCCTCCTCATTTTGTTCACTGATTCATGAAGCAGGGTCAGAAACAATAAGGTTTCGAACTGCCACATCATGTTTGGAGTAAAGAGTGGGAGAAAAAGACTGTGGCATGGCAAGAAACTCTCGAATGTAGACGAAGAAAAGAGTTACAGGAATAGACATGAAGTAGAGAAGAGTGCGGTTTATTATGTAGGCTAACGCCATGGATAATAATTATAAGGTAGACAGGGTGACGAGAGAGAGGAGAGGAGATGAAGGAGAGCGGGAAGGGGAAAGAGGAGGGAAGGGTGGGGAGGGACATTGGATGGGTACGAGGGAGACAACAGAAGTTTCATCTTTCGACTACATTTATCTGTCGCCTTTTGCACATTTTTATGCTAATCAGATATAAAGAATATTGTATTATGAGTGGTTTATAGTACCAATTCTTACAAACACGTCGTTAAAACGTATAAAAGCCTGTGTGGCAACTAGTTCCCAAACACTATTGCCAGACAAAGCAACCACAACACACGAGCAGGCTTGCAGCGAATTTGTGCTGACGACTGTACAAGTAGAAAGACAAAAGCGAAAGAGTTTACCTAGGCAGGGTGTAAGCATAGATGCACAGTTCTTGAGGACAACAGGAGGGACTCCATCAGGCCCATATGCCTTGTTAGTATTGAGGCCAGTGATGGTAGAAAATACATCAGCTGAAGAAATTTAAATGTCAGTCATGAGGAAGTCAGAGGGGGGGAAATGAGGAAAGAAAAGCACCAGAATCATCTAAGGTGGAATTGGAGGAGAAAGTCTGAGCAAACAGATCTGCTTTATCAGTAGAAGAAGTAGCTACAGAGCCATCAGGGTAGAAAAGAGGAGGGAAGGATGATGAAGTAAAGTTGTTAGAAAGGTTTTTGGCAAGGTGCTAGAAGGAGCGGGAAGAATTCGAGTCGGAGAGTTGAAAGCATTTAGTACGGATGAAATTATTTTTAGCAGGGCGAAGAACAGACCTAGCACGATTCTGGGTAGAAACATAAATAAGATGTGATTCAGGGGTGGGTTGGCTCTGGTACCTTTTATAGGCCCTCTCCTTGTTGCGGATAGCATTAGAAAAAGCGTGATTAAACCAAGGCTTTCTTGTATTAGTCAAAGGATATGAGAAGGGAATGTGGTTTAGTGGGTAATTACAGCACTCCAATCGGACTAGGCCGGAGAAGGTTTGCATCGAAGGGGTGGTTGGGGTTTACTGCTCACGTAATGCCACTCACGGATGAATGAGGCTGGTCACTCTCATCTTAAATGTCAGGACAACCTTGCCTAGCCATGGGCTCCTATGCTCCCCATGGGGCAACGTAGGATTGGATGATGGATGGATGGATGTATATATCTCATATACCCTAGGTACCACTTGCCCAACGTGCGATGTCTGGTCTTCAAGTAGAGACGTATACATCCTCTGACCAGAATACAAAACACATAAAATTTTCTAGACAGGAAAGAATTTCATGATGCTGCAGAGACGTGGGGTAACTGCTGATAGCTGGTCATCCCATGTGGTGGAAAGCTACTACACATTTCACACAGCCCCACCCTGCTGTATATATTCCTAAAAGTCAGCAATCTGACAGTCTGAGAGAATGATTGAAGGCAGATGCTAGTAAACTTGGAGATAGGGTAGTCAAGGGGTTTGCCGTCATGCGATGTTACTCTGTACATCACATCTTGATATAACTGTTTCAATAAACTCCGTAACCCAAGAGTGTCCATAATTCACCTCACCAACAACACAAGATAGACGGAGGCAACTGTGAGACAGAGTGGCACCTACCCTACAACAAGCTATCCAACACCTCACGACTTTATCGACACTGGCTCCCTGTCTGACCTATTAACGCATGTTTGACTGCTGTTTTAGTCAAAAAACAATGAAGACAGATGCTTACAAAACACATGAACTACACTTCCCATTCAAGCACATGAAATGCACTACTCATTCACGTATACAATATTTGTCCTTGGAAAAAACATTAACTGTAATAATACTCACAGTGAAGTTATAAATCATATGGTTGAAGGTACTTTTTTAGTCAACTGTAAGGTCATGAGCCACATGGTCATATTCTGAGTGACACAGGAGACTACATAGCATATCTTCCTTACTGTTTGTTTTGTTTAATACAATTCAATGCATAATCTTCAAGTGGAATGCAAGCCCCTGAAATATGACAGTCATTTACAGACTGTCTGTAGTGAGAGGATTTTTTAGACATGTTGGCGGGTCTTTTGGTAGATCAGTAAAGTCTGATTTCATGAAATTCAAATCCCTGAAATGTTCCCTGCCCCAGCAGCGATTTGAACCTGGGTCCATTAGAACTGAAGGCAACCTCTCTACCAATTGAGCCACCGCCTCCCCCAGGTTATTAAATATGGCCAATCTGCATCCCACATTACATAGTGCAGTCGGCAAACATAAGGGAAAACCAAACATGTTCCATTTTCATCATAAGCTTCAGAGGTTATAAGAAAAAAATGGAAGCTTGTATTCTACAACATGACATTTGGCTTAAGCAAAGACCATTATGATTTGTGACTGTTTGTTACCTGTGTCTGTTGTTTTCCATCCCAGTTCAATGATGCCATGAAGTCCTGTCTGCCAGCCTGTGTGTTGACGGTTCCCGGCTGGGGCAGAGATTCACGCCTTCCACAAGCAGGTGATCCGTGAGCACTGGCTGAGGGCAGTGAGCAGGGAAGTAATCTGTCATCACCATTATCCATATCTTCATTTCCATTCAAGGATGGAGTAAAGCAGGGTTAAAAAATACTAACAAAAGAACAAACTAACCCAAAGCATTCCTATGAAATGTGCTACACTCATTCACTTACCATTCAAGCCCTCCGAATCCTGACTCCATCCTACAATAACCATACCTACTTCATCCCACTTATCAGTTAAGGTCAGTCTGACAACTACTACTTCAACGGGAAATCCAAGTGTGGTAAAATGTACAGTAATTCCTCAGTATAAATTTTACATTCAATGTGTATAGGGATCTTGATATGAACATACTTGAATTCAAACTTTCTCTCTTTCTTCAATTTCATTTGCGAAGAATGAAATTTGCAGGCAGCAAGCCTTAAGGTACTTTATTTTTTTACTACCATCATTGTCACCACCATCACCATCATCACCATCCAGACCTTTTTCCCACCTAAGGATGGGGAGAAATACAGTAGGGTTCAGCGGAAAAAAAAAAAAAACTGAAGGAGAAACTAACCAAAAGTCTCCTCAATGAAATGGATCACACTATCATTCATTGGCCATTCAAGCCCAAGGAACTGCCGAATAAGTGTCACAAATGATCCCTCATACTTACCAAACTCATCCCTGATGGTTTGAGTATCAGTGTGTGCCAACTGTGTGGGAAGCTGTGCATATTCCTCATGATTCAATGTATTTTATATTACAATAAGTCCTCATTATATCCTGCATTATTTTATGCCCTTTTTTTGCAGTTAAGTCCACAGTAAAACAGACTGCATGAACTATCACTGCTTATTTTAAAAAAAAAAAAAAAAAAAAAAAAAAAAAAAAAAAATACTTTGGAATATATTGCTAACAAATAACAAAGACTCAATACACTT
Organism: Coenobita brevimanus; assembly: GCF_032717465.1. Lineage (NCBI taxonomy): Eukaryota > Metazoa > Arthropoda > Malacostraca > Decapoda > Coenobitidae > Coenobita > Coenobita brevimanus. Next base: position 16,169,694 of record NC_137052.1, on the reverse strand, counting down.
TAAATTATATGATACAACATGACATACTGTATGAGGCTATGATTAACCAAAGTTGTCCCAGGTCTCCTCAAGTTTTAAGGTCATTGCAAAGGTATGTGAGGTCAGAACAGCGTAAAGCTTATACTTGAATACAGTATTTGCTGTACATTGTATTCTAACTGGCTTTAATGATTATACAATGCCTCTTCTATTGCAATTTATTATGCACATTACATAATGTCTTCTTATAAGGTACCAATGCCAACAATGTTCATAGTAAAACACAATACAAACACTGTACAAAATGATATAAAAAATGTAGTAGGCAAAATAAACTACTAAGGAGGAGTTAAACATCCTCCTATGTTGACCAGAATCCAAATCAATGAACAAACATGTCTCTGGTCTCAAGTTCAAGGGTGGTGGCAAAGGCAACTGCAGGTTTGAGAATGAAGCATCATATTCTTCACTTTAACACTGTCTGTATCCTACTGATGTCACTTTAATACTAACACAGTTTCAACCAATCAGTCAAATGATGCCAAGCTTCATCTCAATGTAATCCCAATTTATCTATTTATCAACAGCCAGTCGCCTTAATCCCATCAGGGCTGGCCACAAACAAACTGCCTTCAAGTCACCTTGTCTTCTGCCACTACGCTGCCCTCCCCCCAGCTCACACCACCACTTGTATAACTCCCCACTCCATCCCTCCATCTCACCCTCGGTCTTCCCTCCTCTCCACTTTGCTCACATGCACTCTCCTCATCAGTCTCTCACTCTCCACATGGCCAAACTGCCTCAGTGCATTTCTCCTAATGCTTTCCATCACATCCACATCCACACCACAATGCTACTTCATTTCCACATTTGTCAGTCTGTCTCTCAATGCAATGCCACATTTTTTTCTCAAATAACTCATTTCCACCACTCTTATTCTTTACTTGTGTTCTTCCAACATAGTTCAAGCCTCACTTTCATATGTTAGAGTTGGCATCACAATACAGTACTATCATGCAGCGACTTTTTTTTTTCCTTTCCCATCCTCACTTCCCTATTTCTTATTACTGCTTTCAAAGAACCACCAACTTTTCTTCCCTGTTGTACCCTTTCAATCACTTCATCCTCTAAACTTCCAACCTTTCTCATCACTACCCAAGTACGTACTCATGTGCACTCACATTTTCCATAAGTGGCTGGGGAATGGCTGGGAGAAGGATGGAGGTGAGAAGACAGGAAGACATCAGTAAGACAGAAGTTGTGGAAGCAATGAAGCAAGTCAAATTGGGGAAAGCCCCAGGAATTGATGGAGTGTGTGGTGAAATGCTGAACATGGGGGAGAGATAGTTGTAGAATGGATGTGGAAGATGAGCAGATTGGCCTGCGAGGATGGTAGAGTCCCGGAGGATTGGAAGTCGGGTATAATTATTCCCGCGTACAAAGGAAAAGGGGAAAAAGAAGTGTGTGGTAATCACAGGGGCATTTGTCTTCTTAGTGTAATACAAAAAGTGTATGGTAGGATACTTATTGACAGAGTTGGGGAAATAACAGAGGAATTAGTTGGAGAAGAGCAGGGAGGCTTTAGGAAGGGAAGAGGTTGTGTAGATCAGATATTCATTCTTAGGCCTTTGATGGAAAAGTTTCTAGAGAAGGAAAAGAAGTTGTATGTGGCCTTCATTGATTTGGAGAAAGCATATGACAGGGTGGATCCACAAAGATTGTGGAAAGCATTAAGACATCATGGAGTAGATGGGAAGTTGTTGAATGCTGTGAAGAGTATGTATGATGGCGCTAAGGCTGCAGTGCATGTGGATGGTAAACTGAGTAAATTTTTCTCTTTGAAGGTTGGGTTGAAACAGGGATGTGTCGTGTCTCCATGGTTGTTCAATCTGTACATGGATGGGGTAATAAAAGAGATACAAGGTAGGGCAGTGGATGTTGGAGTGGCCCTAATGAGAAAGGGAAGTGTTTGGAAACTCCCTGTACTATTGTTTGCAGATGATACTGTGTTGTTAAGTGATGACGAAGGGGAGCTGTAAGGCTTGGTGGATGAGTTTGGGAGAGTGTGTAAGAAACAGAATCTAAAGGTGAATGTAAGGAAGAGTAAAATGATGATCTTTGAGAGAGGGGAAGTCAGTGAAGGGACAGTGAGGTCGGATGGTGAGGAAATGGAAAATGTGAGTATGTTTAAGTACTTGGGGAGTGTGATGAGTAAGGATGGAAGTTTGGAGGGTGAAATGCTTGAAAGGGTGCAACAAGGAAGAAAGGTTGCTGGTTCCTTGAAAGCAGTGATAAGAAACAGGGAAGTGAGCATGGAAGTGAAAAAGTGACTACATGACAGTATGGAAGTGAAGCTCGGACGTTGCTGGAAGGACACACGTCAAGAGTGAGAGCAGTGGAAATGAGTTTTTTAAGAGGAGCCTGTAGAGTCACTTGGAGAGACAGGCTGACAAATGAGGATATAAAGGAGCGTTGTGGTATGGATGCGGATGTGATAGGAAGCATTAGAAGGAACACACTGAGATGGTTTGGCCATGTGGAGAGGATGGAGGGTGAGAGACTGATGAGGAGAGTGTATATGAGTGAGGTGGAGGGGAGGAGAGGGAGGGGGAGGCCGAGGATGAGATGGTGGCATGGAGTGGAGAGGTATATGAGAGAGGAGGGATGTGAGTTGGGAGCAGGGCAGTGAAATGGCGGGGGACAGGGTGACGTGAAGGCGATTTGTTTGTGGCCACCCTGTATGGGATTAAGGCATCTGGCAATAGATAGATAGATAGATAGACAGATTTTCCATTTTCTAACCATCCAGCCTGGCTGTGCATTAAGTGACTTCATTTCTACTGAAGACCATAACTTTACTTCATCATCATCATCCAGACCTCCTTTCCCATCCAAGGGGAGGGTGAGGAGTAGTAATGTCCAGACAGCCCAAATTTGCCCAATCCAATGGGCCATGCATCCTTTCACTCATCATTCAAGTCTCCGGAATCCTGGCTCTATCAGACACGCCAAAAACATTCACCATGTTCTGTAGCTTCACATAAACATATCTGACTGAGTCAATCTGGATGCTGCCAGATTAAAAAAGGGTGCCAAAATCCCTGATCATGCACTTCTCCTCACAACATTCATTCAGCCAGCTCGATCTCTCGTCAGTTCACTAGCCTCACCGACTTCCAAACCTCTCTTCCTCACACACTCATCCACAATATCTCTCCACCTTCACCTTGGCCTACCTTGCCTTCTCCCTCCTCCAAATTCGCTCAGATATACCTTTTTCACCACTCTATGTTATCCATTATCTCCACATGGCCATACCATCTCAGTACACGTACTTCGATTCTGGAGTCCACCGAATTCCTCACTCCACACCTTTCACGAATCACATTATTTCATATCCTATCCACCCTCTGTACTCCACATCCATTCCCCAGCAGTCCCATCTCCACTGCTTTTACTCTTGACTTTTCATTTTCATGCCACACCATAGTCTCACATCCATATGTTAAAGTTGGCACTAACACTCCTTCATGTAAGCCTTGTACAGCTGCAACACTCAAGCCTCTGTTTCTTATCAAGGCCTTCACTGCACCAGCTACTCTTCTTCCTTGTGTCACTCTACTTGCAACTTCTTTTGCACATTTTCCTCTCTTTCCTATCACTGTACCAAAGTATTTGAACTCTCTCACCTATTCCAGTCTCTCTCCATTCACTGTAACATCACAATGGGAGTCATCTTCTCTCTCAATAACCATCACTTTACTCTTTTCTACATTTACTCTCAAGGCACGACACTCACAGACATTAGCAAAACTCTGCATTAGCCTACCAAGTTCCTGTCTGGTACTTGCAAGCAGTACTGCATCAGCACATAACAAATTTGAGATATTCCATCCATCACCATTCATTACCAACACCATCCCTCTCTCCATTACTCATCTTTTTACTTCTCTCATCATGCCATCCACATACAGTAATCCCTGTACGATCCGGACACCCACTATCTGGATTCCCCACTTACCGGACATTTTGGTCCTGGGACTTAGTACACCCAAAACTGCCCAAATAATGCAAAAAATTCCAAAAAAATCTGATTCCCCCCCCCTATAATTTGAACTCAGCACGCGGCGCGGGTCAGCAGTGTTTTGGTGCGTAGTTCCGCCGAAGTCCGCTAGAGCACCCCTGCATCCTCCCCACTTACCGCCCGTCATTTGTTTAGAGTGCATGCTCGTCACCATGGCCACCCACGTGCTTGCTTTTGTGGTGGTGCCCTACCTCCTGCAGGCTCTGCTGTTCCTTCCCTGCCTCTTCTTCGTGTGTATAATGATGACCCCGCCGCCTGAGAAGAGGAAATGAGTGGTTCTGACTCCAGAGAAGAAGAGGAGGATACCGGACAAGGTGGATGTGGGATGGTCGACATCACATATCCTTCATGAATTCAACCTGGCCCGCTCTACATTATTTGATATCAAAAGATCCCAGGACAAACTCATGCAATACATGGCTGACTTCTCATCGAAGAACAAACGCAACATGGAGAAGATGTTTACTCCTCAGTATGCAGAAACTGACTGCTCCACATTGATTTGGTATCGTCAACAACGTGCTGCTGGTGTGACGGTGCGTGGCACGGAGCTGAGGGCTGCTGCTGAGAAAGCTCACAAGGTTACACGACACCCTAGACTTCAAAGCATCCGAGGGTTGGCTCTTCACTTTCAAGTTACGGCATGGACTTACCAACCATAAGGCCCATGGCGAAGTTCTGGAGGCCAACGAGGAGGGAGTAGAGGAGTTTCAGCAGAAGGTGAAGGGCTTGATCGACAGGGAGGGCCTCACTCTCTGTCAAGTCTACAACACTGACGAAACTAGTCTATTCTATCGCTCTTTGCCAATGAACACTCTAGCCGAGGAGAGGGAGAAGCGTGTACCTGGCTGCAAGCTTTGCAAGCAACAGTTATCTGCTTTGTGTTGTGCCAATGCTAACGGCATGCACCGGCTCAAGCCCGTTACTATTGGTCGTGCAAAGCAGCCTCGGTGTCTTCGTGGGGTGATGGATGTCCTTCCTGTCGTTTGGTACCATTCTGTGAAGGATTGGTACACAGCCAAGATCTTCAAAGACTGGTTTCACCGCCATTTCATCAAGAAGGTCATCCATTACCAGACGGCAAAACTGGGAATCCCGCGTGACCAGGTAAAGGCCCTCCTTTCCTTGGACAATGCACCTGTGCATCCGTCTGACAAGGACTTGGTGGCTGCGAATGGCCGCATTAGGTGCATGTTTTTGCCACCTAATTCGACTTCTCTCATCCAACCAATGGACCAAAGAGTGATCGTGGCATCGAAGAGGCTGTACCGTAGGAAGTTCCTGGACGAGGTGATGGTTGTTCTTGAGGACGAGGACAAGCGCAGGGAGGGATGGGACACGCGAGGCCAGCGGACTTTGGAAAACCTTTGCCGCTACATCAAGTCTGCCACTTACAAGGAGTAGACTGTAGCACCAGCTGAGCAGGGCAGTACTCCCAAGGTGGATGGAAAGCTGATGACAGGGAGGCTGGAGCTCCCATTTCATCAGCTCTCAGGACTAGTTCCTGATCATTCCCCTTTGCTGAACTTTGTCATTGTTTCACTAACACAGAGAGTAGACCAGCGTGCTCTAAAATACAAGTTTCTCTAACTATCATCACTAAACTACATGCACAGTACACACTACACTTTTCAAAATTAAATAAAAGAAAAATGGGGGGGGGGGAGGGCCATAAATGACCCTATCATCCGCCCCTCTCCCAGTAACGACTCTTTGAGTTGCCTGGATCTACTGTCTGACTCACTTCTTCATTTCTGCAACATTCGCGGCCTTTCCTCTAACTTTCTGTCTGTTGAACACCACCTCTTCTCCTTTAAACCTCACCTTCTCTTTCTTACTGAGACTCAGCTGTCTGAGGCAACTGACAGCAAACCCTTCTCTGTATCCTCCTACTTTCTCTATACTCATTTCAAAACCAAAGGTGGACGTTGCGTATATGTACGCAACGACCTAGCTTGCTCTCATGTTCCTGTACTTGATTCCTCTGAATTCTCTACACTCTGGCTTTGGCTCTCCTGTCATTCTCTGACTAAATATATCTGTGCTGTTTACTTATCTCCTAATTCTACTGACTATCAAAAAACTTCGACTATCTTACTTCTATGATGGAACACATTCTATCCATTTCTCCTTCCTCTGAACACTCCATTCTAGGAGATTTCAATGTTCACCAACACCTTTGGCTCTCCACTCCTTTCACTGATCCACCTGGTGAGCAAGCCTTCATCTTTTCTATCCTTAATGACCTAGAGAAGCTTGTACAGCACCCTACCCGTATCCCTGACCACCTTGGAGAAAGCTGCAACATACTTGACCTCTTCCTTACAACTAATCCTTCTGCTTACACTGTTAATCTTTTCTCTTTGTTGGGCTCCTCCGATCATAACCTTGTTACTTTAACCTGTCCTATCGCTACGGTAAGGCCTGTGGACCCTCCAAACAAACGTTGTCTGTTGCACTTTGGAACTGCGGATTGGGAGGCCCTCAGCCAGTACTTCTTTGGTTTTTCCTGGAATGATTAGTGCTTCCGTGGTCAGGAACCATCTGAGTGCACCTTGCACATTATGGAGGTTATTCTCTTGGGCATGGAGGCATACAATCCTTTCTCATATCCTCTGAAATGGAGGGATGGAGTGGAGAGGTATATGAGAGGGCGGGATGTGAACTGGGAGCAGGGAAGTGAAATGGTGGGGGACAGGGTGACGTGGAGGCAATTTGTTTGTGGCCACCCCGTATATGGGATTAAGGTGTCTGGCAGTAGATAGATAGGTTGGTTTCTCTTTGTGACATTTTGTGAGTGCATGTATGCAGCAGATTTTAGAAACACACCAGTTCAAGTACACACAAAACATTCACGGTTTGTCTACAGCTCAACTGGCCTATAGTGGTTTAGCAATTTAGCAGTTTAGCGCCTAGCATCCACCCTACTCTAGCATGCTAACATAGTCACTGGTGAACTGTCTGCTAACCTTCTGAAAGGCAATCAAGACCACCTTCTTTGCCATGCATTCATTAACTAGCAGAGGAATCATACTGGAGAGATACTGGCTAGCTAAACTGCCAAGTCATCAAAACTGATTTTTGTCGCACATGGAAATTCTATCACCCTTGTTGGGTTGGCTTCTCTTAGTGACATTTTGTTTCATGCCAGAGATGAGCATCATAGAAGAAAACAGTCTTATTATACCAATAGCAAAAAACAGGAAAAACAGTTGTAACGTTAAACAGTATTGCCTGAAGTTATAGCTTCACTTTTTCAGCCAACTGAAGTACTTTAGCAATGTCCAAGCAACTCAGGGCACACCCAATTAGAGTACTCTGTTATGGAAATAAGATAAAATTTGCTGAGTAGCAAAACTGATACAATATCTGAAATAGCAGTGCCTGACGGGCATTCATAACAGCGTCCGCCATTCTTGTTGTATTCTTAGCTGATGATGCGATCAGAATGACTGATACCGTTCACCCTCTACATCTCTGCTGCCTTAGCAAAGCTGTCGTGATCAGTGTTAACGATCATTTAGGCAGTAACGTCCAAATAGGTTCTGTTCTAATCTGTTCAGCCGTTAGGCGATACAGCCATTTGCAGTTTGGACATTACGGCCTCAATGACTTATGGCCGAAACGAACAGAACTCTGAGGGTGTCGGTGTGAGTGTGGTGTGGGTGTAGTTAAGGAGGTAGGAGTGGGAGGAGTCCGGCTAGGGGACAGTGTTTATCCACTTACTGTATTATAATCCCTTCAGTCCAGCAGGGAACTTTTTAAGGTACTTTATTCATGCCCCCCAGATAGTTTTATTCAGTTCAGGAAACATGTCCTGAAGAGATTAATGTGGGCTGTATCAAATGCCCCAAGTCAGAAAAGTTTTGCCTGAGCTCAGTTAAAACAATTGCACTAGAAATGAATAATTGCAGTGGGCCAGTTAGCCCATGCTTGTCAGTTTGCTTCTCTGACTAAACTGTTAGAATAAATCTAATATATTAAATTAAATAAATTAAAACTGAGGTTATTGTCAAATCTTTCAAAAAATGTGGTATAAGCAATTCAATGGTACTGTACTGAGGATCGTTTACTATATGAGAGTGACAGTGAAACAAACTGATGGTTTGACGATGGTAATGACACTTTCAGTGATGCTTCAAGACTTGGGGATGTATCTAGTAATGATGAATTCTCAGGATCTGAAGACAAGTGACATTATTTTCATGTCAGTAATATGCAGTAATTATCAGTTTTAGATGATCAATGATGACAGATGCAACCATGGTAATTTTAGGATCAACAGTGATGTACACCTTTAGTCTTTCACTGACCTTGATAATTTCTGGATGAATAAATTGCTTGAGATGTTTAATGCCCATAAGCGATGATATTTATTTGTGCTAGTACTGATACTGTACAACCAAATACATTTTGATATTTTAGGCAAATAATAAAGCCAGTGGGAATTCCAAAACTGACTGATGTAAATGTTTCACAGGTGAGCGAATGTTGCATGTGGCGTGTACATGTGTACGTGTGAGTGTGTGTGTGTACCGTAGCGACTGGGAGGCAGCTGTGTTACTAAGGTGCAAAAATGGATGTTTTCACCGTACTCAAATATTTTGAGATGGATGTCTGTTTTAGTGAAGTATGCATTTTTAATTGTTGATGCTGCAAGGAGAACAGCTGACAGTGGGGGAATGATACTGGGAGAAGAGGGTAGAGACAGTTGTCTAGCGACTGGCAGGCAGCAGTGTTATTAAGGCGTAACAATGGATGTTTTCACCATACTTGATGTTTTAAGATGAATGTTTTTTGTAAATTCTGATTAGTGAAGTATGCATTTTTAACTGTTGATGCTGCAAGACAAACATAGCTGACAGTGAGGAAGTGATACTGAAAGAAGACAGCTGTCTTGCGACTGGGAGGCAGCAGTGTTACTAAGGTTAAACAATGGATGTTTTCACAATACTCGATATGTTTTGAGACGAATGTCTGTTTTTAGTAAATTCTAATAAGTGAAGTATGCATTTTTAAATGTTGATGCTGTAAGGCAAACATAGCTGATGGTGAGGGAGTGATACTGAGAGAAGGGGATTGAGGCAGCTGTCTACCCTGTTCCCAAACAGCCTCATTGTATTGAACTTCAGTTATAAAACACTGTAATTTTTTTGTTTGTATGTACATACAAGTGCTACATTTTTATATTATTTGTGGAGGTATTTAGAAGTTTGTGACAGTGCATAATTAGTGATGGCAGTAGTATGATATGATGCCTAATTGAAGACTATCTATCTATCTATCTATTGCCAGATGCCTTAATCCCTTATACGGAGTGGCCACAAACGAATTGCCTCCACCTCACCCTGTCCCCCGCCATTTCACCGCACCACTCCCTATTCACCCCCCCCTCTCTCATATACCTCTCCACTCCATCCCTCCATCTCATCCTTGGCCTGCCCCTCCCTCTCTCCCCCTCCACCTCACTCACATACACTCTCCTCATCAGTCTCTCACTCTCCATCCTCTCCTAATGCTTCCTATCACATCCACATCCACACCACAATGCTCCTTCACATCCTCATTTGTCAGTCTATCTCTCTATGTGACTCCACAGGCTCCTCTCAAATAACTCATTTTCACTGTTTTCACTCTTGACTTGTGTTCCTCCAACAACGTCCCAGCTTCACTTCCATCCGTCAGAGTTGGTATCACAATACAGTACTGTCATGTAATAACTTTTTCACTTCCATGCTCACTTCCCTGTTTCTTATCACTGCCTTCAAGGAACCAGCAACCCTTCTTCCTTGTTTGTGGTAGGTGGGGGTGCCCATCATCCACCCACTTAGTTTAGTGGTACCCTGTGTTTGGGGTAGCTCTACATCGAGTGGCAAGCCAAATGATTTCCTGTAAACCACAAAATTATTTCGCTGGGTGGTAACCTTATAAGCAACCGACATGTGTTCCCTACATGACAGCATGTGGGTCGGTGGAAGGTTAGTGTCCCTCCCTGGAAAACAACTACAGTAACTATAAATATGAACAAGAAGCCTGAGTGAAGACGATGTGAGGAAAATTCAATAACACCAGAGGTGTGGAGTATGATGGGGTTCTTTTAGGATAAATGGACTGATGTGAACGTTCATTGTACTTTATTTTTGCATTCTGTTTGTGTTGTCTGTAATTTTAATCAACATACAAGCAACTGATCTGGAGATAAATAGTGTATTTCTACTTTTAATGGCCTTTAAATTTTCATCAGTGAATGAAAGAACAGATTTTACTGAGTTCATTTGTGGTTTTAAATTCATAGGAATTTATAAAATAATGTTTATATCTATTTACTGATACATCATAATTATATTCTGAAGATGAACATTCTCAGATTATTGTATGAAAGAAATCAGACAAACATAAACAGTGTTGAGAATTGAGATGGCCTCATGGATCTAAGTCACATTTTGTTAAGAAGGGGTTTTGTTTTCTTTTCCCTTTTCCTGTACCATTCTTTGTACACAAAAAAGACACCAAAGGCTGATGAGCAGCACTGAATAGATTCTGAAAGGTGAGTGTGTATCTAAGTAATAATGGCTTATATCAGTCACGTTTTGTTAAGAAGGGGTTTTGTTTCTTTTCCTGTACCATTCTTTGTACTTAAAAAAAAAAAAGAAACCAAAGGCAGATGAGCAGTACTGAATAGATTCTGAAAGGTGAGTGTGTATCTGAGTGGTAATGGCTTATATCAGTCACGTTTTGTTAAGAAGGGGTTTTGTTTCTTTTCCTGTACCATTCTTTGTACTTAAAAAAAAAAAAGAAACCAAAGGCAGATGAGCAGTACTGAATAGATTCTGAAAGGTGAGTGTGTATCTGAGTGGTAATGGCTCATATCAGGAAACATACTGCAGTCTTGGTTGGGGCAAACTTTTTTTTTCACAGAACTGCCATGCCAGAATTAGGATGTGTCTTTCACAATGCTGCGTCTTATATGCCGCAAAATACGGTACTGCATCATCAGCATGCAACAAATTTGATAATATTCCATCCATCACCATTCATTATCAATGCCATCCCTCTCTATTACATCTCCTAAACTTCCTCCATGCCTCTGCTTCCCATCCACTCACCACTGTTCAGTATCTCGAAGAGTTGCGCAGCGCATCATGCTGCTCTTTTGTTTTGCCAATGTTTTTGTTTTTGAGTGAGTGCCGACGGCGGGACATAGAGAAAGGTCGGAACAGATTTGTGCTGCAAAAAACAGAGGAATATTGCTGTTCACCTTTCTGTCACCCTCCCAAGACCATGCAGGATTTAACATTGGTAGCAGAGCATGGTTTGGGAGAGGTGTGGTGATGAGACATAAGGAAGTATGTGAAAATTAAGCATCGCAAAGAGAAGCTGCTGTGTGTGCTTAGTCAATTATAGAGTTGCCAAAGAAGAGTAAAACCATGGCACAACAGAGTAACAATTCCAGTGTCTGGCGGTGACAAAAGTTATAAGCAGTGGAAGGAGAAGATCGCCGCTTGGGAGACAGTTTGTAAAACAGAAGCAAAAGAAAGAGCCATTATTGTGGCTCTGTCATTTCCAGAGGGAAGTGAAATAAGAGACAGAGTGTTTAGTGAAGTAAAGATTGATGAGTTAAGTATTGTGAATGGCATGAAAACATTACTGGAGCAGTTAGACAAGTGGTACAAGAAAGATGAACTACCAGAGGCATAAGCGTCTTTGTCTTGGAAAAGACAAAGAGAAAAAGATGGAAGACTACACTGCTAGGTTTGATAAAAGAAATAAAGCTCTGAATGCTTCAATGTGACTATCCCAAATTGTATATTGGCTTTAAAGTTACTGGACTGTGCCGGACTTGATATCAAGGAAAAACAATTAGCATTAACAGCTGTAACTTTCAGTGAGCCAGCAATGTACGAATTAATGAAGGCAGCTTTACAGAATTTTTTTTGGAAGTCAAGAAGTATTGTCATTAAACCCAGGAGCAGCTACTGGTGAGAACAACAATGGTCCGGCAGTGGTAGTAAAGACTGAGCCAGCGTACACTAGTGAAGAGGTGACTATTGTAAATCGCAGCAAAGGACAAGGCAGATTCAGAGGTCAAGGAAGAGGTAATTCAACTGGATATAACTCAAGGGGTGGAAGAGGTGAAGAGAAAAATCCTGTTGATTGGAAAGAAAACACCCGTATTTTTTTTTTTTTTTTTTTTTTTTTTTTTTAATGTGTCCAACTCTGGGCATAGGCATCAGAGCCTGCTCCCAAGGCCCAGTAGTCCTCCTACATACCATACACTTCTGCATGTCACCACTTCGGCGCTAACACCCACCATCCATATTGAATACATGCTAGGGTTGTCTCATACAGGACTGGTGCACTGGTAGTAGCAGGGATATTTTTACGACATGTCGGCGGGTCTCCTGGTAGATCAGTAAAGTCTGTTATTGTTAAAATCAAATCCTTAAACTGTTCCATGTCCCAGCAGGGAGTTAAACCTGGGTCTGGTAGGACTGTAGGCCACCTCTCTACCGACTGAGTTACCGCTCAAAATTTCATTTTGCCTCGTCATGTCCCAACAATTGTGTACTGTACATGTAATAATGCTACGGTAGAAGATGAAGATATAAGTAAGGAGTGTCTTATAGCCAGTGTATGAGGCACTAGAGATATGACAGTATTGATGATGGAAACTTTTAATTATGTTGTTCTTGATTCAGCTTGTAGTTCTACAGTGTGCGGCAAGGATTGGTTGCAGTCATACGTACAAACCTTGTCTGAAGAAGCATCAAATATGACAGAGGAAGAAAGTGACACAACATTTAGAGTTGGACATGGTGAGTTACACAATTCTATGAAAAAGGTTAGGATTCCAGCAAGTTATAGGACTGAAAAGGTTTAACAGATGTTATCGACTGTGCCAATACCACTATTGCTGAGTAAGAAATCCATGAAGAAAGCTGGAATGAAACTGAACCCAGAAAATCACACTGCAGTAATATTTGGTAAGAAGATAAAACTCACATGCACAGCGTCTGGACATTATTGTATTCCTCTTGTTGATGATTTTGAATCAAGACAGAAAATGGAAGAAATAATGTATACTCTGAATGAGGATGAAAATGAGAAAAGGGAGGAAAATCAAGAAACTGGATCATCAGTTTGGCCATCCTACTTGTAAAAGGCTGATTCAGTTACTCACTGATGCTGGGATTGATGATGAAATGTGTTTTGCTTTATGCTGAGAAGATTTCAAATAACTGTGGTGTGTACTAAATAATAAGAGAACCCCAGCCAGACCAATAGTGAGCACAAGTATGGCAAAGGTTTTCAACGAGGTTGTGGCTATGGATCTGAAGGAGTACAAGAAGGGAGAAATATATTTCTTACATTTGGTGGACATGGCTACACAATTCTCGAGGTCGTGTACGGTGAAGAGTAAAGAACCCAAGGTGACAGTTGAAAAGATCATGGAAATGTGGCTGGGTACAGGCACAGGAGCCTCAGAGAAGTTCCTGTGTGATAATGGTGGGGAGTTTGCCAACAATACATTCTTGGAACCTTGTGAAAACATGAATATTCAAGTCATGCACACTCCAGCCAACAGTCCATTCAGCAATGGCTTATGTGAATGGAATCATGTTGTCATTGATGAAATGGTGACTAAGATAATGGCCGAACAACCAGGGTGTTCCCTTTCATGGGCTTTAGCCTGAGCTGTCAATGCAAAGGACTGCCTCCAAATGGTGGGTGGATACAGCCCGTATCAGTTGGTGTTTGAACGGATTCCAAAATTGCCGTGTGCCATTAATGATAATCTTCTAGCCTTAGAAGGAAAAACATCTAGTGAAGTAACTGCCAAACATCTTAACAAAAGTCACACTGCAAGGAAGGCCTTTTGGAGAAAATCAGTAGAGCATTACACCACCAAATAAGAATGACTGGCAAAGTATTCAAGAGTGGTGATCAAGTATATTTCAAGAAAGAGAATGGGAGTGAGTGGAAGGGGCCAGCCACTGTTATTGGTCAAGAAGGAAAAACTGTGATTTTGAAGTATGGTTCCTATGTTATCCGAGTTCATGAAACACGTGTTCAAGAGACAGGATACAGCTATGGTAGAGTCAGAAGAAGACAGAAAATCATTGATAAGTATGTTGAGAGATTAAACAGAAAGGAAGTCAGAGGAAGTAAAGGATAAAGAATGTACAAAAGAAAGTAACTGTAAAGGACAATCTGGAGTGAATCATACAGAAGACTAAGAAAATGTAGAAGAAAATGGAATAGAAGACACCTCATCAGAAAAGGAATTCAAAGAGTGACACAGTGAAAGTAAGGATTCCAAAAATTGGCCAAAGGTAAAATTTCAATGCAAGGACATGAACAAATGGCAAACAGCTACCATCCATAGCCGGGCTGGGAAAGCAAGTGGTAAATACAGTACTTGGTGCAACATAGAAGATGAAGATGGACGAATAACATCTATTGACTGGAAAAGAGACATGCGATTGTGGTCCGCTGAAGACAGTGATGATAAAAGCATTAAGAAGGACTCTGAGCACCAAGAGGCAACAGAAGAGACTGAAGCGAGGGAACCGGATAGTGTACTGATGGCATGTAGTGATGAAGAGGATGTGGAATGTGCTGAAGCAAAAGCTGGGAACTGAAGAAATGAAAGGAGTTTGGCATGTATGAAGACAGAGAGCTTTACCAGTAGGATGGGTGGTGACTGAAAAAGTGAATGATGATGGTAAAAGGCAAATGAAAGCACAGCTGGTAGGAGGGGGATTTGAAGAAAAAAAAGAAATACAGTCAGACTCTCCAACAGTTTCCAAAGAGGTTTTGCGATCTTTTGTGGCAATTCTGGCCACAAAGGATTGGTCAATAAACTCCACAGACATTAAAGCTGCATTCCTATAAAGTACACAGTTTGACCACAAAGTCTACCTAAGACCTCCCTTGGAAGCTAACAGTGACGAAAATATACTGTGGTAACTGAAGAAATGTGTGTATGAGCTTAATGATGCAGCTCGTAAATGGTATATTACAATGGAGACTTTCCTACTGAAGTTGAGGTGTACTCAGGTGAAGACAGATCCTGCAGCTTTTTACTGGTACCATGAAGGTGAATTGTGTGGTGTAGTTTTGATGCATGTATTTGATTTTTTGTGGGGAGGAACAAGTAGGTTTGTAAACATTGTTATTGGTCAGATCTGAATGGAGTTTTTGGTGAGGGATCAGAACAATGCTGCTTTTAACCCCTTAAACGTGGATCGTCGCTTTTGCGACGGTCGGCCCAAAGGACAGAACGGCGGATCGTCGCGTTTGCGATTTGAGTAAATTTTGAATAACCGCGGGCAAGCAGGCTCCAGCTGGTATTGTCTATCAGTACCACCACCCTCTAGCTACAACTAGCATACTTTACCTTTGTACTACTGACCTCAGTTGTTGCCAAATATCGCGTTTTCCCCCCGTCCCCCCCCCACCACGGCCTGGCCAGCCTGGCTGTGATACATGGCAGCGCTCTGAGCGCTCAGAACTGTAAATCTGCAATCTCCTCTCACAAGCAGTTTATGCTACTAGGAAATGCTTGTTTCCCCAGTTGTAACACTAGCTTTTTTTCTCACGGTTTGCCCCTATTTAGCGTCAGTTTACTGCAGGCTTTCAAAGTGAGATTATTGCGAGTTCTAGCTCTTCCCAGTCAGTGCAAACGGCCGACAGGAACGAGAATAAAGTGGCGGACGTAAGGCAGAATAAAAAGCGCGCCGTGGTGATCTTTTGGGAAGTAATATGATTGAAAATAATGTAGTATACATGTTTTTAGCTGTGAAAATGGAAATGTTTGTTGAGTGACGGGAAGACCGCCGCCACAGTGCATGTCGGCCGTACGCTCCGTTGATTTTAGCCTTATTTTCAGTGCTTATTGTACAAATACGGATTCCTAACTACCTTTACGTTGTAGTATAAAGTTTACTGTGACAGAATGAGACTGTGGTAGAGGGGAAACCGGGTTGCTGGAGGTGTGAAAGTGAAGATTTGGTTACCCAACTTTGCAAGGCTCCACAAGTCCTTGGGTAGTCCACGAAGGCTCAACACCTGTCTCTGGAGAAAGCTGAATGTAAGTAC
Source organism: Coenobita brevimanus (assembly GCF_032717465.1). Classification (NCBI taxonomy): domain Eukaryota; kingdom Metazoa; phylum Arthropoda; class Malacostraca; order Decapoda; family Coenobitidae; genus Coenobita; species Coenobita brevimanus. The sequence goes on along the minus strand of NC_137052.1, from coordinate 16,153,529 downwards.
TATCTGCCATACCAAGTATAATGTTCTAGGGTTAATCTCTGATTTTTGGCGAATATTTTCCTACAGGTACCCAGACCGCGATACAACCCCGCCACTCGGGGGGGGATCGACTGTACACAGCCGCGTTTAAGGGGTTAAGTAAGTTGGACTTGAGGCAGAACAAAACAAAGATGGGATCATGTTATATCAGAATAAATATGCTAAGTCACTAGAGCCCATACTTGTAAATGCTGCAAGAGCATCATGCAAAAGAGATGAGTGTACTGAGAAAGAATTGGATGATCTGGGAAGCTTAGTACATCAGTTAGGGTGGCTATGCATATGATGTACTGGAACGAAGTTGTAAATTAAATAATCCAACAGTAAAGGATCTTCTTCGGGCTAACATGTGTCTTAGAAAAGTCAGTACTCATGAAAGTTCATTGTATTTTCCTAATCTGGGTGATTTTTCAAAATGTAAATTGGCTGCATATAGCGATGCCTCGCATGCAAACCTCCCAGACAGCATGGGTAGTGCAGGTGGGTTTGTGGTATTCCTTGTTGGAGAAAATAATACATGTTGTCCATTGTTTTGGGAATCTAAGAAAATCAGAAGTTGTAAAAAGTACTTTGACCGCTGAAACTCTGGCAGCTACTGAGGCTGTGGATGCTGCATTCTATTTGGGATGTATTTTGTCACAAATTCTTTATAAGTAAAAAAAAATGTAATATCTGTTGAGTTATTTGTAAACAACCACTAACTCAATGACAATGTTTATTCTACAAAAAAAGTGTCAGAAAATAGGTTGCGAGTGGATATAACCATTCTGAAGCAAATGATTCATGAAGGAGAATTAAAGGTTTATTGGACTGAGTATACTGTAAATGCCAATTAGTAGATGTTCTAATGAAGAGGGGAGTGAACACATTCAAACTGTTGCAAGTTTTTGAGGAAGGATTACTTGTGTGTTAGGAATGGTGTACTGTGCTGTGTTATAGATAACTACCAATGCTTGTGGATCATTCAGGCCCCTCGCACTTGCTCCTGCGGAGGGCTCTCACGTTTATGTGCTGCTCTAATGTAATGTTGTCACCTGGATTTTTTGCAGCTAACCAATTGATCGTGTTATCTGCAGCTTCGGTAATGGGACCCAGTTTATTTCAGTTGTACCTCTGGGCAAAAAATTCTACGGAGATCCTATGCTGGGCTTTGGGAGCAGCATTTTTGGTCAAATATGATCGCTCATTAAATATAGTAAAAGTTTTTCAATCGTGATGGGACCAAGTTTTTTCACATCACCAAATTTTTTGCGATTTTTGTGCCAATTTTAGTGTGATTTGAATGTGTACAGTGCTCATCAGAAGCATCGAGTGCCTATGGCAGGGCGCGCAATACGTTTGGCCAAAAAGGAATCACCCGTTTTTGGTACTAAAAATTGAGCCAGATGTTTGGGCCGCTAGCATGACATCACGGCAGCTTGAGGCCTTACTGTGCGCTGGTTGGCTCCCGCCTCAGTTGCCTACGGACTGCGTGAGAGAGAGGAACTCCGCCGCGCCTCTCTCTCTTCTTGCGCCAATTTTTACCTGGTGTCCCGCAGTGTTTTGGCTTTCACGACTTTGTTACAGCCCCTACCCGTGAACTTTTGAGTGAAATCATATCACAGACCATTGCTCTAAAGGAGGCAGGCCACCCCACAAAGGAAATTAGTGAATTGGTTGGTGTGGCTTGATCGACAGTGCGTAGGTGGTGCGCCCGTTTTCGAGTGGAAAATAGTGGTGACGTTCCAACAAAGAAACAGCGGTCTGGTAGGCCCAGGAAAACTTCTCCGAGGTCTGTTAATGTTTTAAAACGTGAAGTGGAGTCTAATCCTCGTGTGAGTGCAAGGAAAATTAAGGAGAGCAACCCGGAAGTGTTTGGTGAGGTTTCTGTGCACATGATGTCTCAAAGAGTCCATGAACTTGGTTAAAGTCATAGGCCTGTGAGAAAGCCTCTTCTTACACGTTACCAGTGACTTCGTAGGCTTGCCTTTGCTAACAAGTACCTTAACTGGGTTGAGGACCAATGGTTGTCAGTGTTGTGGTCTGATGAGGCAACGTTTTGTGTTACCTGTAATTGAGGAGCGCGCGTGTACCGGCGCAAAGGTAATGACCTGCTTGACCCTCGTTACGTGGAGAGCACAGTTAAACACCCTGATTCACTTATGATATGGGGTTGTTTCTCTGGGAAAGGTTTGGGGAAGCTTGTTGTGCTTCCCAAGAACTGCAGTGTGAATCACGACATTTATCTTGAGCTTCTTTGTGATCATTTACCTAAGTCCTTCGAGCTCACAGGTGCATGAGTGTTTCAGCAGGACGGTGCACCTGCTCATAAAGCCAAATCGGTCACCAATTGGCTTCGTGACTGCGAGGTACCTTTCATGAAAGACTGCCCAGGCAATAGACCAGATCTCAATCCAATAGAAAACCTCTGGTACCTCGTAAAGAAGAATCTCCAAGGGAAGGACCTGAGCTCTCTGCTTAAGCTGGAAGCAGCCATTCGTGACTCCTGGGAAAAAATACCACTCCACCACCTCGGGAACCTAGCCCTTTCACTTCCACGACGTCTCAGGTCCGTGATGAAGCGTAAAGGATACCCTACCAAGCATTAATGGTAAATAAAATGCATTATTTATATGTTTTTTCAATGTTGAAAGGTTTGTTTCGTAGGAGGGACGCAGGGCGCATGATACTTCTGACGAGCAGTGTAGTTTCGGCTGCCCAAAATACACAAACACACACACAGCTACTGCCATAGTACATTAGATTAGATATGTATATATAGGTGTAATATAGGAATACTGTATCATATTTCTTTAGTACTTGTGTTATCATTTTCAGAATTAAAAGATTGTATTTTATTTAAAGACAGAAAGAAAGGGGAATGTGTTAAGTATCTTGAAGAGTTGCACGACGCATCACGCTGCTCTTTTGCTCTACCAACATTTTTGTTTTTGAGTAAGCGCCAACGGCAGGACATACAGAAAGGTCAGCACTGCTAATAAATGGAGGAATATTGCTGTTCACATTTCTGTCATCCTCCCAAGACCATGCAGGATTTAACAACCGTATACTTTCTGCTTTTGCACCTCAGCTTGTCTCACCTCTCATTCCACCACGCCGTTCCTTGCACCTCCTTTCATCTTCTCTTCATTCCACATACCGCCTCATGTGCTGCACAGATTTCCTCTGTGAATACCTTGAACACACCTTCCACCTCACCCATCTGCTCCAAATCATATTTACCCAATCACTCCTCCACTTCTCTCTTATATTCAGCCTTTGTTTCATCCTCTTAGTATGGACTACTTTCTTCTGCTATTTATCTAATGCATTTGTACCTGACTTTCACCACTACAAAGTGGCACTCAGACATTCCACTTCCCCAATCTCTGTATGCTGTCACAAACAGCACATGTTTTCTCATTCTCTCATCCACAAACACATAATCAATCAATGGCCTTTCATTCATTCAGTTCACCACCCACCCTTCTCATCACTCGCCACATCTACTTGTGGATCAATTTGTGCCTAATGAGGGTATTGGCTATCACCAATCCCCGCCTCACACAAATGTCCACTATAGCACTACCATTCTCATTCACTTCTGCAGGCACACCCCACTCAACAACTACTCCATGTATCTTCACATTCCCTACTTTTCCATTCATATCTCCAATGAAAAATTCTCTCACTAGCTCTCAAACTTTTCCTTGCATGCTTACACATTTGCCCAGAACTCTTCTTCCACTCTGCTCACAATTGCCCACGCTTGTAATCCTACTTTCAATCTTACCCACATAATCCTTGAACCAACTGATCCATACTCTCTTGTATTCTCTTTCAATCTCTTGCAAACAAAAATAAATACACCCTCCTTTGCCCTCTGATTCTCACCTACTCCTGCACATATACCGAATCCATATTCCCACTCTATCACCTCTCCATTTGGTCTTCGTCAATCCCCAGATGTCCACTCTGCATCCTCACACACCAGGACAATGTCTCTCTCACCTCATCATTCGCACCCCTAACATTCTACATTGAAATTCACACCACGTTCTTTGTCCAGTCCTTGGTCGTCACCTGTGGGTCAGTTATTGTCCTAGGCATTTTGTTTGTCTTTCTAGTAAGGTGTTTTCCGGGAAGGGGGCACTAACCATCTGCCAACCCACTTGCTGACATGAAGGGAGCTACATAAAGTACTTGTAGTGTGTATCAGTAACATACAAGAGGATACTGAGGTGCAATGTGCAAAATAAACTGATACCATAACAAAAGAGGCATTACATATGATTTTTCAGACTTACCAAATTTGTCTCTAGTCTCCTCAAGTTCCAGGGTGGTTGCAAATGCGACTGAGGGTTTGAGAGAAGTGGCTGAGCGTGTGACCCAAGGGGGTGGTTGCGGTGGCGTCCGGTCCACATCTGATACAAAGATGTTGACCGTAACCGTGAACCGCTCAGGGTATCGATCAGGTTCCGTTATGTCATCCAGTTCTGGCCTGAGTGGAATAAAGTAAATATAGTGCAATAAAATGCACAGTGGTGAAAACAAGAGTGAGAGAGGGAGAGGGAAAAGTCTATTTATCTATTGCCAGATGACTTAATTCCAAAAGGGGAGGCCACAAACAAAACGCCTCTACCTCGCCCTGTCCTCCGCCATTTTGCTGCCCTTCCCCCAGCTCACATCCCACTTGCACAAATACCTCTCCACTCCATCCCTCCATCTCATCCTCGATCTCCCCTTCCCTCCCCCCCCCTCTACCTCACTCATGTACACTCTCCACATTAGTCGCTCGCTCTCCATCCTCTCTACATGGCCAAACCACATCGCTGTATTTCTCCTAATGCTTTCCATCATGTCCACATCCAAACCACAATGCTACTTCACATCCTCATTTGTCAGCCTGTCTCTCCATGTGACTCCACAGGCTCCTCTCAACTCATTTCCACTGCTCTCACTCTTGACTTGTGTCCTTCCAACAAGGTCCAAGCTTCGCTTCCATACGTTACAGTTGGTATCACAATACAATCAAGCGGCGACTTTTTTGCTTCCATGCTCACTTCCCTATTTCTTATCACTGCTTTCAAAGAACTGGCAACCTTTCTTCCCTGCTGTACTTTTTCCAAGCACTTCCTCCTCTAAATTGCCATCCTTACTCATCACATTACTCAAGTACATAAATGCACTCACACTTTTTATTTCCTCATCATCCAACCTACCTGTGGATTCAGTGATTTAATTCATTACTCAAGTACTTAAATGCACTCACACTTTTTATTTCACCATCATCCAACCTAACTGTGCATTCAGTGACATTCTCTCAAAAACCACAACTTTACACTTCCCTACATTCATTTTCAGATTCTGCTTCTTACACATTCTCACAAACTCATTCATCAAGCCATCCAGTTTCCTCTCATCTTCACATAACAATACAGCATCATCTGCAAACAAAAGAATAGTAAGTTTCCAAACACTGTCCTCTCTCATTAGTGCCACTCCAACATCCACTGCCCTACCTTGTATCTCTTTTATATACCCATCCAAATATGGACTGAACAACCATGGAGACATGACACATCCCTGTTTCAATCCAACATTCAGGTAGGAAAATTCACTCCGTCAACCAACCACAAGCACTGCAGCCTTAGCGCTATCATACATTCTCTTCACACCATTCAACAGCTTTCCACTTACTCAATAAGAGGCGTTTAGTCAAATAATGACGAACGTGCCAAATCAATATTTTGAGATAAACAGTGTAAAAAATTTGTTTTGTTGTAACTCATCAACCAACAGCCCCACTTCAATAAACAATGTCTCAAAAAATAGAGCTGGTAAAATACTTTAAGACACATAAGAATAAAATACCAATTATATATCAGGTTATAATGCTGTTCAGTTATTAACCCCATACCACAGTACCTCTATGAAAAAAAAAAAAGCTTAATTTGAAAAATAACCACAAAAATGAAAAGAAAGACATTCACAAACCCATGTACATTAGTGCTGCATGTATTTAAGTGCTGTGGGGGGTGTGAGGATTAACAGTAATTTAGTATATCGTTGGCCTAGTGCCTTCCGTCCAACACTAACTTGTTTCAGATTAGGACCAGTGCCTCACTTGTCAGTCTCCACTGATCCAGTTACAGTCACTTTGTCAAGTACAGAACGAACTCTACGCCCATCTAAACTGTGATTGCTGAGAAATGATGATCGACAAACATCATAGGTCACATCAGCATACTCAACACAATAACTAATCAAACATGACTTGCATGATTTATGGCCCTTGACATGAGGAGCAGGGCAGTGAAATGGCGGGGGACAGGGCGACTTGGAGGCGATTTGTTTGTGGCCACCCCAAACGGGATTGAGGCGTCTGGCAATAGATAGATAGATAGACAGACATGAGGTAGCTTCATAGCAACACTTTTCACATGACTGGCAATATAATTTTTCTGTCTGTTATAATCACTCATTGTCCAAAAAACTGTAAAAAGGTCACTTACTTTATCACTGCCTAGATTGAAGAAGCAGCCATATTTACAATTAAGATCGATTTTCCTGGCTGGCACTTTCTTTTTAGTGCTATAACTCACGTAAACTTCCCCCGCATTTTGTTTTTCCCTGGCAACTGCATGTTTCCAAGAAGATGGAGCATGTTTTCACTTCTGCGTATGCTCAGGGACCTAATGATCATCATCACAATGTAAGTCACCCACGTTGCAATGTAAAACACTGTAAATCTGAGGTGAAAATAATGCAATAATCCAAAAGCACGTCTGTGTGGCTTACAATGTAAACAGAATTGGGAAGGGCAGGATCTGGCCACACCCACCAGCCAACACATCCACAAAACATGGCAACTGATTGGCTGTGGGTGTGACATCAACATGAGACCCACTGCTCATTGGCAACCCGAAGGAGTGCTTGCTGGCATGTTCGTCTTTCTTCCACTACAATTTTCCTCAGGATAGACACAGGCCATGTGTACCAACCTGCAGCATGTTGGGACAAGAATCCACTTTGCTGTATGGGACTTTTGACCATGTTGTAAATACATACATGCTGCGAAAATGTTTCCATTGGATAGAAAAATAATGGACCCAATATCAATTTGAGATATCTGGCACGTTCGTCGTCATTCAACTATATGTTCTTAATATTTTCCACATTCCTTGTCTATCCACTCTGTCATATGCTTTCTCCAACTCCATGAAGGCTGCATACAACTTGTTTCCCTTCTCTAGAAACTTTTCCACTAAAAACCTTAGAATGAATATCTGATCTACACAACCTCTTCCCTTCCTAAAACCTCCCTGATTTTCTCTAATTAATTCCTCTGTTATGTCTCTAAAAGTAAATGCCAAAATGAAAAAAAGATGAATCTGTCTATTCACCTGTCTATCAGCCAATCCTTTTATAAGGTGTCTGCAGCAATGATCAAGTGTACTGGAGAAAGTGGATTGATGTGTTTATTTGAGATAAGTAAGTAGACATGAATGAACAAAGCTGAATCTGCTGAGTGGAAGGAGGCTGTGATTGTATCCCTGTACAGGAATAAAGGTAAGTGAAATGAGTGCAAAAATTATCATGGTATGTCTTAAGTCTCCTGAATGATGTAAGAAAGAATTACCAGAGAAAGTAAGGGATATAATGGAATGCCTGGTGGGTGACAAACAGGGTGGCTATATGAGTGGTAGATGATGTGTATATCAAATATCTGCAATGAGACAGACAGTGGAAAAGGCTTGTGAGAAAGACTATAAGCTATTTATGGCATGAATGGATCTGGAAGATACATACGACAATATAAACACACAAGGATTATGGAAGGTTTTGCGTATACACTCAATCCTCGTAAATCGCGGCAATTTGGGTCTGGACCACTGTCGTGATTTATGAATTCCGTGATTTATGAATAATAACTCTTATGTGAAACATTAATTTGGGTCTGGACTTTGGCCAACCACCCCCCACAGCACCCTACCTACACCTATCTAGGCACCATCAAACACAAACATACAAATTTAGGAATATTCAGTGCATGTATTAAATAGAAATAAGCCATGTTAAGGGATCTAACCTTAATCCTATGACGAAATTGCTTAAGTGAATGGAGTGGGGTGGTGTTGGGAAGAACTTAGAACCTCTCAGCGTTTGTTCTTCCCAAACTCTTTCGCCAGCTTTGAAAACTTCTCTCCCCTCTCAACACGACGAATGAGCTCCAAACGTTGACTGTACAACAAATGCAGCAGCTTCTTGACACCATACTGCTTAGAGCGCTTCATTCGGGGGTCGGGAGGGGCCATGGCAGGTAGGAGGCGGGGGGAAGTTGCACAAAAAAGGCAGTTAGCTCTTGTACTCCATGGCGACGGTCTGTAGTGTCCGGACTGGCGGGACAAGAACAACAACAATATGGTGGCATTAGTATGCACATATGCCACCAGGGACGCACGGTGATTGGTTGTTGGGTCGCGATTTTCAATTTGAATGCCGCGGTTTACAATTCTCCTCGGAAAAGGCCCACTTGGGTGCCTAGATCCGCGATTTTTGTGACTTAACAGTGATTTAAGGTTGCCAGCAGTCCGACGGCCACCTAGCCATGATTTACAAATCCGTGATTTATGAACACGCGATTTACGAGGATTGAGTGTACAATATATGGTGTAGATGGTATACTGCTGAATGCCATAAAGAGATTTTGTGATGGTAGTGAAGTGTGCTTATGGATTGGTGGGTATCTAAAGAGATATTGTGATAGTAGTGAAGTGTGCTTAAGGACAGGTGGGTATCTAAGTGAATGTTCAAGATCAGTGTTGGTGGCATGAGACAAGATTGCGTACTGGCCCCATGGTTTGTCGAGAAGCTGAGGATCAAAGAAATGGCATATGAATACAGGTCCAAAGTAGGGGAGGAGTTAGAATCAGTAAACTGGAATGAAATGGATCTGGACAGCCTGTGGAATGCATATATGTATTGCTTAGTTAGGAATGCTAAAGTGGAGTGTGGTGTGGCAAGAGTAACAACAAAGAAGAAAGGTGCAGCATGGTGGGATGAAGAGGTTAAGAGAGCTGTGGAGGAACACAGGAAGAAGTGGCTAGAGTGGTTACAGGACAGGGGTTCAATTGAAATAAGAACTGAATATACTGAGAGCAAGAAGCAGACATAGAGACTAGTGAAGAGGAAAAAGATGGAGCTAAATGATGATCTATGAAGAAAAATTAATGGAAATTACTCTGAAAATAGGAAGTTATTCTGGAAAGAGGGGCGGAAATGTAGAACTGAAAGCGGAAAGAAATGTGAAGGTGTGAAGGATGCACGTTGTAGACTATTAACCCATGGGGATGAAGTAAGGACCAGATGAAAAAAAATGTTCTGAAAGCCTATTGAATGGGAATAGAAGGGGCAGATCCACTGTAAACACGATTGGTTTTGGGGGTGTGCAGAGAAGGAATGCAGTGCCAAGAAACGTGACACTTGCACAGGTGAAGAACGTTGTGAAACAGCTGAAAAATGGGAAAACAGCTGAGGTTGATGAGGTGTATGAAGAGATGATTAGGTGTAGTGGAGAGAGCAGAATGAAGAGCTTGTGGGAGATATGTTAAGAAGGAATGGATGAGTGAAACCGTGCCAGCAAAGTGGAAAAAGGCTGTGATTGTACCCCAGGTACATAAATAAAGGTGGGCAAAGTGAGTGCAAGAATTATCGTGGTATAAGTTTTGTGAGTGTGGTAGGGAAGGTATATGGAAGAATTATTATAGAGAAAGTAAGAGAGATATCAGAAGTCCTAATAAGTGATGAACACAGTGGCTTTAGGAGTGGCAGAGGATGTGTGGATCAAGTATTTGCAGTAAGACAGATAGTTGAGAAGGCTTGTGATAAGGACTATATGGTGCTTAAGGCATTCATGGATCTGGAAAGAGCATACAACAAAGTAGACAGAGAAGAATTGCTGAAGGTTTTGTGCATGTATGGAGTAGATGGTAAGCTGCTAGGTGCCATCAGGAGTTTTTATGATGGTAGTGAAGCATGTGTAAGGGTAAATGGGCATCTAAGTTAATGGTTCATGATCGGTGTGGGCGTGCGACAAGGTTGTGTGATGTCCCCATGGTTGTTTAATATATATGGATAGGTTATGAGAGAAATAAAAACAGTAGTAATGGAGAAAGGGATGGCGATGGTAATGAACGGCGATGGATGGAATATCTCAAATTTGTTTTGATGCAGTACTACTTGCAAATATCGGACAAGACCTTGGTGGACTTGTGCTGAGTTTTGCTGGCGTCTGTGAGCATCATGCCTTAAGAGCAAATGTAGAAGAGTGGAGTGTTGGTTACCTGAGAGAGAAGGTGACCCCCAGTGTGATGTTACAGTGAATGGAGAGAAATTGGAATTGGTGAGAGAGTTCAAATACCAGGGTACAGTGATAGAAAAGTGAGGAAAATGTGCAAAAGAAGTGGATAGTAGAGTGACAAAAGGAATGAAAGCAGCTGGTGCTATGAAGGCCTTGATAAGAAACAGAGGCTTGAGTGTTGCATCTGCATGAGGCTTACATGAAGGTGTTAGTGCCAACTTTAACATATGGATGAGAGACTATGGTGTGGCATGAAAATGAAAAGTCGAGAGTGAAAGTAATGGAGATGGGACTGCTGAGAAATGTGCGTGGAGTAGGGGGAGTGGATAGGATACAAAATAATGTGATTCATGAAAGATGTGAAATGAGGAATCTGTGGACATCAGAAACGAAGAGAGTGTACTGAGATGGTATGGTCATGTGGAGAGAATGAATAAAAACAGAGTGGTGAAAAAGGAATATCTAAGGGAATCTGAAGGAGGAAGGAAGCGACGGTGGCCAAAGAGAAAGTGGAAGGAGATAGTGGATGAGTGTGTGAGTAAGAGAGGTATGGAAATTGGTGAGGCTAGGGGACTGGTAAGAGATCAAGCTGGCTGGATGAATGTTGTAAGAAGTGCATGATCAAGGATTTGGTACCCCTTTTTAATGTGACAGCATCCGGATTGACTCTACTAGATACGTTTATGTGAAGCTACAGAATGTGGTGAATGTTTTTGGCATTTCAGATAGAGCCAGGATTCCGGGGGCTTGAATGATGAGTGAATGGAAGCGTTGCCAATTGGACTGGGCAAAACTTGGACTGTCTGGATGTTGCTACTCCTCACCATGCCAGAGGGTGGGATAGGAAGTCCAGATGGTGGTGGTGGTGGTGGTGGTGGTGGTGGTGGTGGTGGTGGTGGTGGTGATGGTGATGGTGATGGTGATGATGATGATGATGGTCTTTCCTTTCTGAAAAGTGCCAGTTATTCCACTGGGAAATCACTAGCGTTCTACACACATATACATTACTTTTTCAATTACAAGAAGTGTTACATCTCCTCAGGCACAAAATGATCCACTGGTATACATGGCGAGTAATGAGAAGGGTGGATGGTGAACTGAATGAAAGGAAGGCAAAGATTCATTACGTGTGTGTGGATGAAACGATGCGAAGATGTGTAATGGATGCGAGAGCATTTAGAGGTTGGGGGAGTAGACTTTCTGGTGGTCAGAATCTAAGTTCATGAAAATGGGAGGTGACGCTGAGATTGATTGCCCTTCGCAATCCAGTGTCCCGACCAGTCCCTTATCTCAGTCCTCAGTAGAGCTGGCGGGTGTTGGGTCAGCAGAATTGAGGGTGAAGCAACAGGAGGATGTAACATTAAAGCCCTTGTTTGCTCGAGTAGGGGAAGAAAGAAGTATGGAGTGTGGTAAGGAGGAGTTCCTGATTAAAGACAATGTTTTACATCGCCGATGGACGCCCACTGGCGCCACGATGGATGGAGGAGTGGGTGAGTTAGTGCAGGTGGTGGTGCCTGTGCAGTATAGGGTGCCGTTAATACAGTTAGCACATGAGGGACCTTTAGCAGGTCACTTGGGAAACAGAAAGACAGTGCAGCGCTTAAGATATAACTTTTGGTGGCCAAGTATGCCGGGACAAGTTGCTGCGTACATCAAGAGCTGTCACACGTGTCAGATAGTGGGCAAGCCTAATCAAGTTCTTCCTGTGGCCCCTTTGACTCCCATTCCTGCAGTTGAACCTCCGTTTACCCGGGTAATCATTGATATTGTGGGCCCTTTACCTCCTACTTCTGCTGGAAACAAGTATTTGTTAACCATAATGGATGTTACAACGCGATACCCAGAGGCTATACCAATCAGAAGCATGCAGGCGAAGTCAGTAGTCAAGCAACTTATCCTGTTCTTTACTCATTTTGGCCTGCCCAAGGAGTTGCAGTCAGACCGCGGAGTAAATTTTACATCTAATTTGTTTAAGCAGACAATGACAGAGTTGGGCATCAAACATATTTTGTCCAGTGCCTACCATCCGCAGTCACAAGGTGCCCTGGAGAGGCATCATCAGACCTTAAAGACAATGCTGCGCACCTTCTGCTATGATAGTGGAAAGGATTGGGACCTAGCGGTACCCTTTGTTATGTTTGCAGTGAGAGAGGTACCAACTGAGTCGTTAGGGTTTTCACCCAATGAGTTAGTGTTTGGGCACAGAGTTCGTGGTCCCTTGGATGTGGTGCGAGAGGCCTGGAGTAACAACAAATCTGGCAACCAGGAATCCATGCTTGACTATGTCTGCCGCACTCGGGAGAGACTGCATTGTGCTTTAGAGCTTGCCCGTGACCATCTAATCGGGGCTCAAGCGAAAATGAAGGCTCATTACGATAAGAAGGTCAGAAGTCGTGAGTTTAAGCAAGGAGATGAAGTTTTGGCACTGCTGCCCATGCAAGGAAAACCTCTGGCGGCTAGATTCAGTGGTCCTTATATTGTGAAGAAGAGAGTTGGGGAACTTGACTATCTAATTGTTACCCCAGATAGGCGGAAGAGTACTCAGTTGTGCCACATTAATATGTTGAAGCCATACTACCGCCCAGTTGATTCTCATTGTGGGATGACTGCTGATGTCTCTCACCGGGGATGTGAAGGACGGGGAAAGGAGGACGTGGCATCAAAGGAACGTGCTGTGGAGGGAGCTGTTGGTGCCGGTAATGTGAGTAGTGGACCAGGGTTACAGCCACAGTCCCTGGAAGGTGACTTTGGAGTGGACGTTGAGGGAACCAGGGAGAGCGCTCCTGTAGTTTTGGTGGTTGGTAGTGAGTTGGAGGAGCAGGAGGAAGTGCTTAGTCGTGGTGAGATGTTACCAGCTGACCTATGGGAGGGCAATGGTTATGCAGCTCTGGTGGAGAAATTGCGACACCTTGATCCAGTAAAGCGAGAAGAGCTGTGCAACAGATTATGGAAACATCCGAAAGTTTTTGGAGATTCACCGGGATTGACAACTTGGGCTACTCATGACATTGACGTTGGGGATAGTAAGCCTGTAAAATTAGCTCCCTACCGCATCAACCCTATCAGACAGAAAGCTCTCGATAATGAGATCAAGTATATGTTGGACCATGGATTGATCAAGAGGAGTTTCAGTGAGTGGAGTTCACCAGTTACCTTGCAGCCGAAGCCAGATGGGAAGGTTAGGTTGTGTGTGGACTTCCGGAAAGTTAACTCACTGTCTAAGACCGATGCTTATCCCTTGCCTCGGGTCGATGACTCCGTGGACAAGGTGGGAAATGCCACTTATATCACCAAACTTGACTTAGTAAAGGGATACTGGCAGGTCCCGCTGACGGAACGGGCTAAACAAGTGGCTAGCTTTGTTGTCAGTGGTGCAGTATATCAGTGCCAGGTGATGCCTTATGGATTGAAGAATGCTCCAGCCACTTTCCAGAGGCTTATGGATAAAGTGGTGGATGGCATACCTAATTGTGTCGTTTACATCGATGATGTCATTGTGTATGACACCAAGTGGGAGGAGCACCTTGATCATGTGGAAATGCTCATTAAGCGGTTGGAGGAAGCTGGCTTAGTAGTCAACTTGGACAAGTGCGAGTTCGTACGTGCTAAGGTCCAGTACCTTGGATTTGTTGTAGGACATGGGCAAGTGGCTCCACCTCGGGCTAAGGTGGATGCCACTTCCAACTTTGCAGCACCCCAGTGTCGCCGTGCCCTCCAGCGATTTTTGGGCATGATCGGCTATTACAGACGATTTATTGGGAATTACTCCACAGTGCTTGCCCCTCTTACTGACTTATTGCGCAAGGATAAGAAGTGGCAGTGGACAGCTGAGTGTGAGCAAGCTTTTACTACTGTTAAGTCTCTGCTGTGCCACCACCCTATATTGCGTGCACCAGATTTTGACAAATCTTTTGTGCTGGCAGTTGATGCTAGTCGAGTAGGGGTAGGAGCAGTGTTGATGCAGCCGGATGAGGGCCAGGTTGAACATCCCATATCATACTTCTCAAAGAAGTTTAATAGAGCCCAAAAGAATTATTCCGTCATAGAGCAGGAGTTATTAGCGATTATCCTGGCCCTGCAACACTTTGCTGTCTACCTGCCCCCTTTTGGCCCTGTGATCAAGATTTATTCAGACCATCATCCCCTGCAGTTTTTGAACAAGTTCAAATTTAAGAACCAGCGTTTGACCCGCTGGAGTTTGCTTTTGCAAGAGTACAATTTAGAAGTTAGGCATATTAAAGGGATTGATAACGTAATTGCTGATTGTTTATCCAGGGAGGGGTCAGGGTCTTGATTCGAAAATTTTGATCCAGGGCTCAAAATTTTCCCTTGGGGAAGGGCGTGTTACGCTGTTCGCCTTTCCGTTCCCACGGATGCAGCCGTTACAGCTGGGCTAGGGGGATTATGCAGTATGTATCCGTGTCATTCGCGGAGTTTAAATTAGCGAGTGTTACAAGTTCTTTTGTTTCTTTCTTTCCTGCCACTGAGGGCAATTTTATTTCATACCATGCTGAGAATGCATTTGATTATTTTGATTGTCTTATGTGAGCCACCAGTATATTTAATGATGTTTTGCTTGCATTAGAAGTACCAATTCATTGTAGAGAGAGAGGGGCACGAATTTAAGTTCCTTATTAATTAATCTGATTCATGCGTTCGCGCTTGGCTGCGCGTGGGCCTGGCATCAGCGCAGTCTCTTCCCAGCCAGCTTTAGTATCGGGTGCTTGTACACTCTCTCTCTCTCCCCAGTCATTTTTATGCCGAGCTGGCGTTTTTGTTTAAGTTTATTTTTACTCATTTGTTTGTTGACTGAGGAAAGTAGTTATTTTATTTTGTTTTTGTAACCGTGTTGTCTTTGGAGGGCCAGTTTGGCTCACCGTGGTCCTCTCACTGCCTTTGTTAACGTTCCCCAACACACGTACATACACACACACCCCTAACCCCTACACAGTTAATCCCATCTCTTTGCACAAGGCTAGTGAGAACCATCGTGAGCTACTAACTGCGTTCCCCCCTTGGACACGGGTTAAGTAGAAAGTCGTCACCACCGGAAGTAAGTGGGAGGTGTTCCTGTAGGCTGTCTTGGGCGGTATTACTTCCGGTAGTGACGATAGTAGGCTAGATCTATAGGTAGGCTGTTCCGTTTTATTATCAAAGTACAGAGTGTTGCGTTCTTAAGTAAGTACTTTTCCGTTGCGCAGTTTTTCTCTAGTTTGCGGAGTGTCAGTGCCGGGGTCTGCGTTATTTTTGCAACGCAGTGGAGGCCGATCATCTAAGGCTGACTTGTTGTCTTTTTGTAATAGCCCCGGGCCGGCGCTACCGTAACAATATATATATATATATATATATATATATATATATATATATATATATATATATATATATATATATATATATATATATACAGTATATACCGGTATATACGTATACAATAATCTTCCCATTATCTGATGTAATACAGCCAAACGCACGTCCGGAGTGAGGGTTCATCCGGATAGTGGGTCCCTGCCTCCTGGACTGGTACTTATGGACCCTAACCCAGCCTAACTCAGAATACCACCTACATAACTCTCTACCGGACATGCATGACACCTATTTACGATTCTATTCACACAAGAAAGAGACAGGAAGCATGAAATAAATGAAAAGGAACCAGGGAATAGGGAATTAGAAGTGAGTATGGAAAATATTTAGCAGCGTACACTGTACTTATAACATGTCCGTGGCCATCTCATTATGAAGGTTAGCTCGCCTCTTCTAAGGCTCTGGCAGTGGTGAAAATGCTCTTGAAGCACATACATTAATCCAGTGTTGTGCTGCACTTAATCCTTTGGACTGGGAGTTATAATTGTTTAACGCTGCACATTCCATTCTTAATTGTGCCACACCAGTTTCAACTGCCAGTTTGCACTCTGTACTTAATCTTTGCACTCTGAATTCTAATTTCATAACACTGCACAACACTGTAAATTCCCATGTGGTCTAGTGGCGAGGTATTGCAGCATATTCACAAAAAAGAGCATGTGACAACCACTGCGACGAACATCTAGTCGTGACAGTAGTTGGGCAGGAACTGGGAAGGGGAGGAAGCAGGGGGCCGAACGTAAACACAGCTGTTCAGCGCTGCACGCCAAGTTCAAAGTATGGTTGAAAAAAATGTCGGATTTTTTTTTTTTTTTTTTTTTTTTTGCCTTTTTTACGTTTCTTGGCCATTTTTTGGTTCCAACGGCCCGGGCACAAAATGTCCAGGTAGTGGGGTGTCTGGTTACTTGATGTATGGATATTACAGGGATTGCTGTATATACTGTATATATTTTAAACACAATGGAGGAAGGTAAAACAAATGAATAAAAAAAATAATCCATACACAAGATTACTGGTGTCCTCCATATTGTGGATGTATGTGGGCATCATGCCTTGAAAGTTGTGTAAATGTAGAAAATAGCAAAGCAATGGTTGTTGAGGAAGAAGGTGACTCTCAGTGCAATGTAACAGTGAATGGAGAGAGACATAAATTGGTGAATAAGCAAATGGAATAAAACAAACTGGCATGAGAATTTAAGAGCCTATGTGCAGTGATAGAAAAGACAGATAAATGTAAAAAATGAAGTGGAAAGTAGAGAGGTAAAAAGGAAAGAGAGTGGCTAGTGCTATGAAGGCCTTGATAAGAAGCAAGGTCTGAGTACTGCGGCTAAGAGAGATGTGCATCATCGTATCATTTATAAAGGCTCCGACATATTTGCATGCATCGGCTTTGGTCACCTAATGGCAGCTCTCCACACTACTCAATCTCTACCAGCCTCCCTATTCAGTTCCTTATCCCTGAGGTCACACTCAATGATCCTGTCCCAGGTCACTTTTGGTTTTCCTTTCGCAATCCTACCCCCAACGTTCACAGTTCTCATGCTCGGAGTAGGGTTGTGGAAAAAAAAAAAAAAAAAAAAAAAAATGGGACGAGGTAATAGAGTGTAACCTCAGGGGTAAGGGAATGGAGTTTGCCAGAGATCGAACAGCATGGACAGCCACCATTAGGTGACCAAGCCTGAAGCATGTCAGCATGTTGCTGCATGAAGGAATTTTAGTACAGTACCTACTGTAACATATGGGTGTAAGACTACGGTGTGGCATGAAAATGAAGTCAAGAGTAAGAGCAGTGGAGACAAGACTGCTGAGGGAAGTGTAGGGAGTGCAGAGACTGGGTAGGATGAAGAATAATGTGATTTGTGAATGACTGGAAGTAAAGAAGTCTGTGGACACCAGTGTTGAAGAAAGTGCTTAAGACAGTACAGTCATATGGAAAGAATGGGTATGAATAGACAGTATATCTAAGTGAAGCTGAAGGTGAGAGAATATATGGTTGGCCTAGGTGGATTGATCCATCATCCATCATCCAATCCTACTTCACCCCATGAGGAGCGTCGGAGTCCGGGGCCAGGCAAGATGGTCCTGACATTTAAGATGAGAGTGACCAGCCTCACTCATCCCTGAGTGACATGACATGAGCAATAAACCCCAATCACCCCTTGGATATAAACCTTCAGCGGCTCAATCTGATTCGAGCGCCTTAATTACCCACTAAACCACCAGATGCCATTATTTGGTTATATGGTTACCACCCAGCGTAGTAAATGGTTTCCTGTTGTACAGGAAACCATTTGGCTTGTCACTCAATGTAGAGTCACCCACAGGCAGAAGGAAGAGGAAAGAATGAATAAACGAAAGACAGAAGAGGGAGTGTAAAGTCACCCGTAGGCAGAAGGACGAGGAATGAATGACGGAAAGAAAGACAGAAGAGGATGGAACGAAAGAAGGACGGAGGAGAGGAAAGGGCAGACACCTGAGAGCGGCACTACATCAAGTGAGTGGATGATGAGTGCCCCCACTGATATGGTAAATAATAGTGTGTGAGAAAGACAGGTGTGGAAACTGATGAGGCTTGGAACTGACAAGAGACTGAGTTGGCTGGATGAATTTTGTGTGGAGTATTATATGACCACAATTTAGCACCTCCCTTTAACTTGACAGTCATCAAACTCTGGCAGATGGGTGAATGTGAATCTGTGGAATAGGTTGTACTGTACCTATCCAGTGGAGCCAGGATTCTGGGGACTTGAATGATGAATGAATGTGAGTGTTGCTCATTCAAATGGACAAACTTTGGTTAGTAACTCATTCTGTAAGTTTATTTCTGGCTATATGGACCCTATCTCACCCCACCTTATAATAGGAAAGGTCTGGTTGTTAATGATGACAATGGCAATAACAAAGACGATAACAGACATACACTATAGACTGATAAATGCTGATGGACAGATAGACTTACAATGTGAACTTAATTGAAGTATCCTCCTCTGGAATAAATCCAGTGTGAAACTGAAGCTGAGCCACTTTGACACCCATCACCTTACCCATCATCCTGCGTGCATGGTACACGTACACACACACGTCACCAACAAGGTGTACGTTCACTGGGATCAGAATCTGTAAAAACATGATAAATGTACACAGAATCTGCAAAGACATCATCAATATACACACAGACACACAGTCAACTATTAATTGTAGAATAAAATGAAGGTACCATACAGTCACACATAACACATATATATACAGTATATGCATACACTGAAAACCATTATACAGTACATTCACAGGGGTCAGAATCTGCACAGATATATGTGAGAGGTGTAACCCAAAAGTTCCCGAAATTTGAAAGCAGGGTAGAAACCGCTTGTCATACGGTGTGTGGATGCTAGGTTGCAGTGCATGCAACCTTCCTTTGATAGTGTGTTGAGCGACATTGTTCAGGATGGATGCGTTCATTGCACATGTGTTTTTTGTATTGTGTTTGGGTTAGTTTGCGAACTCTGTGATCTACAAGAAGGAGGCTGTGAAAGTGCAATGTGTATGCATCAAGTTTTGTGTGACACTCGGGAAGAATATGGCAGAAACTCATAAAATGTTAAAATACAAGCATTTGTTAACAAGGTTTTGGGACAAACCTATGACTGGTTTAAGTGTTTCAAAAACGGATGAACATCAACGGATGAAGTCGCATGTTCTGGTCGCCCTGCCATCATTTCAGCTCCTGACGATGTGGCCAAAGTTCGTGGAACCATCCTCGAAGATCATAGAAGGACAATCCACAATGTCTGTGACATTGTTACTCTCTTGTATGGAACTTGCCAATGCATTTTGTCTGGCGACGTTAGGCGAAAATGTCCAGACAAACAGCACACAAACAAATGGGTGCTTTACCATGACAATGCACCTGCATACACAATCCTTGTTGTTCAGCAGTTTTTAGCATCAACAAGCATGCAAGCTGTTCCCCACCCCCTGCATTCACCCCTTGTGATTTTTTCCTCCTTCCAAAAATGAAAATCCAACTGAAAGGACTAAGATTTGACACCAATGAGGAGATCCAGGAAAAAATCACAAAAGGTTCTAAACAAGCTGATGCTCATGGACTTCCACAACACATTCTGATCATGGTTGAAGTGTTGGGATCGATGTATGCACACCAAAAGAGACTACTCTGAAGGGGACAGTGGTGAATAAGACTTCAGGAAAGCTTTTTCCTTCTTCAGCCAAATTTCTGGAACTTCTGGGTAGCACCTCTTACATGCATTACAGATATACACACACATCTCTAACTATGTAAACTTTCACTCTCATCACCTTCCCCATCATCCTGTGTACATGATTCATGTACATGCAGTCAACCAGGGATTATATGGAGATTAAAACCTGCAAAAGAAATGATAAATGTACAAAGGTATCAGATGCTACAGACAATCTTTTCCATACATACATGCATGATTAGTAACATACAAAATTACTTTACCAACCAGGGGAATATTCAGTGGGATCACAATCTGCAAAAATCTTTACTCAAAGAATTTTCAGCAAGACATAGGGTAAACCATTTATGTCCATGACTGGATGATTACACTGCCAATGGGACTACTGCTACCACCAAACGTGATTTCGTTCATTCATCTTTGAAGGCTCCAACATGCTTGCATGCATCAGCCTTGGTCACCTCATGATGGCTCTCCATACTGCTCAATCTCTGGCAGCTTCCTTATTCAGTGCCTTATCCCTGAGATCACACTCAATGACCTTGTCCCAGGTCTTTTTTGGTCAACCTCTCGCAACCCTACCCCTAACATTAACACTTCTCACTTTCTGCACCCAATTATCATCCCCCATCCTCTCCATATGCCCAAACCAATTCAATCTACCTCTCCTCATCACAACACCAATACACTCCAGTCCCATCCTACCCCTCAACTCTTCCACTGTAAACCCAGCACCACCAGGCCTCACACTCAGGGACAGACTGCACATCCACCTGATCATTGTCATTTCTGTATGCTTGAGCCTGCAAATATCTTCTTCCTCCACAGCCCAAGTCCCACCAGCACACAGCACCAGACTCCCAACACATGTAGCATACAAAGATCCCCCTACACGGAGAGAGAGCCCTCTCAATGCCAGAAGAGGCAACAGCTCCCCGAACTTCCTCCAACCACTCCTCACTCCAGCCACAGAGCTAGGTCCAGTCCCACCTCCAGCACATAACATGTCTCCCAAATAGCAGAACTCTTCCACACACTCAAGAGACTCACCAGCAAATTCAATTCTTTCATGCCTGACAATCTCCTCCTGCTCTCCCTGACACACCGCAAACATGAAATCTGCATTATCTTACAGTCAATCTCCAAAGCACCCACCTATCACAAACACTGCACAAGATGGAATTACTTCCCATGTCCTCTTGGCAAACTGCACATGGCCACTCTCCCTCTTGTTTGACAGTACAGCCACCAGCCCCAGATATCATCACTTTTGTTTTTTTTTTGTTTTATCTGTATTTACTCTTAAGCCCCCCGTGCCCCATACCATCTCTCCACTTCCTAAATCTTTCCTCTGTCTCACTTTCATTCTCTGCAGTCAACACCAAATCATCAGCATACAACATCTCCCACGGGAGTCCATTTCTGAAGTCATATGAGTGGGCTTCATGTACCAAGATAAACAACAAAGGACTCAAAACTGACCCCTGGTGCACACCAACATTCATGGAAAACTCATCATTCAAACCTCCATTCACCCTTACCAGGTTCTGAGTAACCACATACACAGGCATAACCACCCTAACCAGCCACACCTCCATCCCAAGCTCTCTAACTGCCCACTTCACCAACTCTCTCGAGACTCTGTCAAAGGCCTTCTCCATAGCAACAAAAAGAAGGCTCAGTTCCCTTTTCTTTCCCATACTGTATATTTTTCCTGAAGCTGTTGAACAATGAATATGGCAGTAGTGGTCCCTTTGCCTGGGATAATCCCAAACTGCATCTCATCAATATTCACCCTTTCTCTAATCTTACCTTTTAAAACTCTCTCCATTAACTTCATTATCTGGTCTAAAAGCTTTATGCCTCTATAATTTCCTCCTTCCAGGGCATCACCCTTCCTCTTGTACACATTTATAATTACACTCTTTTGCCAATCACCTGGGATGACACACTCATGTATAATAGTACTTATCAGGTCAGTGACTACTCTTACATCTCCTGAGGCTTTCAATATTTCAGCGGTCAACCCAGACACACCCGCTGCCCGCCCCACCTGCATCCTGCCTCTTGCCCTGCTCACAGTAGCTGTGTCAATTAAAGGCCAAGGGCTAAACACTGGATCTGCTGGCTCCAAACTTTCCCTGCACCAGTCAAACTCCTCATTCAACAACCGGCTGTAATGAACTCTACGTGAATTTTTAATATCCCCACTGTTCACCAATACCCTTCCTTCTTCATTCTTCACACACTGCTCACCTGTGATATCCCTATTTTCTCTCTTTTTGTGATCTGCCACCTTAAATATCATATTCATTCTTTCTACATGATTTAGGTTATCTTATAAAAGGTCTCTGCGACTCATATTTCGCCCTGTAAACCTTTTTTCTAACCCTAAGCTTGGCAGCCAAGTATTTCCTTTTCCGGAAAAGCCTTCTTTTCTCCTTAATTGCAGCTTCTACACCCTCATCCCACCACCAAGTTATTTTATATCTTGGTGGGCCTCTTGTCCATTCATATGCTGAATCACTAACTCTCAAGAGTTTGCTCTTGAGGGCATTGTACTGTTCATTAACAGTTCTGTCAACGTCTCCCTGTTCACCTACGACTCTCCTCATCTTGCTATAGAAGGTATCCCTTACTGCTTGAATACAGTAATCCCTCTTCAACCAAGGTTTTCATGTATCCATGGTTTGGATACCAATTCTACAACCCTGGTACAAATTTTCAGTATACACAGCCTATCACTGTTTTACTAGATAATGCTGTGGTTGAAAACTCAAAATGCAAGGAGTCACATCAACAAAATCTCTGGCACACACTTACCTTACTGTCTTGAGGGAAGTATAGCTTCATGCGGTCATACTCCTGTAGCGTGGACAGCATCCGATTCTCTCCTTGCCACACTTCCACAAATGGCCTAACTCCATCCCTAAACCGAATACTCATTACATCAGTCACATGCTTTACATCATTAAACAAAAGTTATTTATATCTGTTTAATATCAACATGTTTATGGACTGCATCAATAACATATGACACAAAAGGTCAATGAGATGAAATGTGTACAAAAATAGATAAAAATGAAAAACCTCCCAAGCTACTCAGAGTATATGATCCAAGCAGAACAGATAGGTACAGTGGGCCCTGTATATTAACAGAGGACATATTACAAACTTGCTCATTAGGGTGGTCCTTATTACTAAGGGGGAAAATTAATTCTGGAATATTTTGTTTGCTGGCAGTGTATATTGTGCTTTTAGTTGTAACCTCGAGACACCAAATTTTACCTAAACTGGAAGATATTTAATGGTGCTGCATCTTACCCAAAGTCTGAGCCTAATAAACAAAATTATTGTTGTGATAACAGTCATTTTTGTTACTGGAAAAAAATGTTTGCTTTATTTCACTGGAGGCTACATTCTAGTAATACTGTACCTGTATTTGTTTCTTATTTTTCAGGGATTTGCCTTTTGAGTTATTATTAAACACTTATTTACTATGACTGAATTGAAATTGTTTTTACCAGTAATGAAAAACAGAAGCAAAACCAAGACTTGGCTTGCTGGCCAACCAAGTGAAAGACTAAGTAAGTTACCTCCTTGTGGAAAAGTGTTGGTGCAACTTTTCTACCTGATGCGAACAGAGACACGAACACTGAGGGATTCAGCATGTGTTCTGTCTGAGGAACTAGGGGGATTCTGGGAGAGAGCTCACATTCCTGCATATGAGCCCAGGAATCATATCCCCAAACTCGAATCTCTCTATAAAGAATGGAGAAAGATGGAGAAGAGTAAGAGCTGCAATACAGATACAGAGGAGAAGAACAGAAGGAACTTCCAAAAACAGATCTCTTTGACACTGCACACACGAATGCCTTCGACCTCATCAAAAATCGTGAGGATAAGGAGTTTCTTGTGACTTAGAGGGGGAAAGGGAGGTGTGGCTCCACGCTGGGTATTGATGTAAAACTTCACCAGAATGAACGAAGACAGAGTGAGAGACAACAGACAGAAGTGGAGTGGAGAGAACTTCAGGAATGTCACTGAGCAGTAAGAGAGAAAAGAGTGGAGCTGGAGGAAAGCCCAACTAGTGATGAAGACGAAACAGGTGACAATTATACAAATACAGTAATCCCAGTATGCCCCAGTTCCGGACACCCCAAGTCCCAGACATTTTGGGCTTGGGCCCTCGGACACAAACAAACACACACACACACACACACACACACACACACACACACAAAAACTACATGTTTTCATCCCTACTTTGAATTTCCCACGCAGTGACGATCAGCTGTGTTTTGGCACGTAGTTCCTCCGACACCTGCTAGAGCGCCCTTGCATCCTTCCCATTTCCCGCCTACCTACCGTCATGACTGCACACTCGTTGCTATGGCTGCCCACGTGCTCACTTTTGTGGTGATGCCTTACCTGCTGCAGGCCATGCTGTTCCTCTGCTGCCACTTACTAGTGTATGTGACGATCGCTCCACCGCTCAGGAAGAGGAAATGAGTTGTTTTGACTCTGGAGAAGAAAACGGAGATATTGGAGATGGAGGACGTGGGACGGTCGACTTCCCGCATCCTCCGTGAATTCAACCTGGCCCGCTCTACCTTGTCCGAATTCAAGAAATCCCAGGACACACTCACCCAGTACACGGCAGTCTTTGCATCGAAGAACAAACGCAACATGCGGAGGAAGATTATGTACCCAACCACGTTTGGAGAAGTCAACCGTTCCACGCTGATTTGGTATTGTCAACAATGTGCTGCTGGTGTGCTGGTGTATGGTATGGAGATGAAGGCTGCTGCTGAGAAGTTCGCAAGGTTACACGACACCCCAGACTTCAAGGCATCCGAAGGGTAGCTCTTCGCTTTCAAACTACAACATGGACTTACCAACCGTAAGGCCCATGGTGAAGCTTTGGACGTCAATGAGGATGGAGTAGAAGAGTTTCGGCAGAAGGTGAAAGGCTTGATTGACAGAGAGGGCCTCATGCTCAGTCAAGTCTACAACGCTGACGAAACTGATCTATTCTATCGCTCGCTGCCCATGAACACCATAGCAGAGGAGACAGGAAGCGTGTACCTGGACGCAAGCTCTCCAAGCAACAGAAACCTGCTTTGTGTTGTGCCAATGCTAACGGCATGCACCGGCTCAAGCCTGTTACTGTTGGCCGTGCAAAGCAGCCTCGGTGCCTTCATGGTTGATGGATGTCCTTTCTGTCGTTTGGTACCTTTCTGTGAAGGCTTGGTTCACAGCCAAGATCTTCAAAGACTGGTTTCACCAGCACATCATCAAGGAGGTCATCCATTATCAGACCAACACGCTGGGAATCCCACGCAACCAGGTAAAGGCTCTCCTTCTTCTGGACAATGCACCTGAGCATTTGCCTGACAAGGACTAGGTGGCTGAGAATGGTCGCATTAGGTGCCTGTTCTTGCCACCTAATACTACTGCTCTCATCCAGCCAATGGACCAAGGAGTGATCGTGGCAACGAAGAGGCTATACTGTTGGAAGTTCCTGGATGAGGCGATGGTTGTTCTTGAGGATGAGGACGAGCGCACGGAGGAACAGGACACGCGAAGCCTGCGGATTGTGGAAAACCT
Organism: Coenobita brevimanus; assembly: GCF_032717465.1. Lineage (NCBI taxonomy): Eukaryota > Metazoa > Arthropoda > Malacostraca > Decapoda > Coenobitidae > Coenobita > Coenobita brevimanus. Next base: position 16,127,954 of record NC_137052.1, on the reverse strand, counting down.
TCGCTGCTACAACCTCAAGTCAGCCATCTACAACTGGGACAATGCATAGAGGGAAGTCCCTGTCAAGAGTCTGGAAAGTGGTTGGCCTCATCTGCTTTTCGCAGCCGATGTGGTGCACGACTTTCTAGGTTTTAAAATGGATGACTTCCATGTGCGTCTCTGTGTGGCTGGTGATGAGGTGGATGTGGACGAAATGTGTGAGTGGTTGGATGACGATAGGGGCAATCCTGGACATCAGATCATGCCTGCTATCGAGATCGCATCCTCAGTTGCAGGTACAAGTACCCAGCTTGAAGATTCCAATGAAGACAGCGTGGATGATGCGAATTCCTCCCAGTGCGCCACTACTCCAGCCATCCCCAAGCTAAGCGCACTCCGGGAGCACGTCGAGTTCGTTCTGGACTACCTTGAATACCCGGACTGCGACAGGGAGATGGGGCCCCTGGGACTTTTAGAGGAATTGCGCGCTTTTAGGCAGTGCATCATCAATCGCCAGAATCGCCGTTCCTTACGTCAATCAACCATTGACACCCTTTTAAGGTGCCGTGACCCCCGCCGTGCCCAGCCCTGGCTCCACGTCACTGTCTCACCAAGACCTGCCTTCCACCTCCGAGCCACAGTCCAGCACATTGGCCACGGTGGAGTCTCCACTGGACATGAGTTTGCAGCTATCTTCAGAGTCGTCTGCAGTGGGTAGCCCATCACCATGTCACAGCGATTCGGCCCTTGGCCACCTGCAACACCTACTCTCTGGCTCTGACAGTGAATAAACAGCAAAAACTCGCCACTAGACCACATGGGAATTTACAGTGTTGTGAGGTGTTAAGAACAGAATGTGCAGTGTTAAGAAATTAGAATTCAGAGTGCAAATGATTAAGTGCAGTGCAACACTGGCATGTTTCAAGTGCAGTGCAAGTAAGAATGCGCAGTGTTAAGAAATCATAATTCAGAGCGCATATAATTAAATGCAGAGTGCAACATTGCAGCGCAAGTAAAAACAGAATGTGCAGTGTTAAGAAATTAGAATTCAGAGTGCAATGGATTAAGTGCAGCGCAACAGTGGATTATTGTACATGCTTCAAGTGCACCTTCACCACTGTCAGAGCCCGAGGGGAGGTGGGTTAATCTTTGTGATGGCCATGGATGTGTTGTAAGTACCCAGTACAATGCTAAATATTTTCCATACTCACTTCTAATTTCTTATTCTCTGGTTCCTTTTCATTTATTTTATGGTTTCCATCCCTTATTTGTGTGCATAGGGTCTTCAAAAGGTGCTGTGCATGTCTGGTAAGGAGTTATTTAGGTGGTTTTCAAAGTTAGGTTGGGTTGGGGTCCGTAAGTACCTGTCCAGGGGCATTTTTCCCAACTCCCGATGAAAACCAAGTCCCAGACATGCCTTTGGCCCTATTACATCGGATCTTGCGGGGATTACTGTATAGCATATCCTTCCTTTTCGGTTGCAGCTCCTCCTCTTAAATGCCAACGAACACGAAAAACAGTTGTCACTTCTCCAGTTGCTGCTGCTTTAGATCGGATCAAGACTTCAGAACGTGCTGCAGTTCATCTCCTTTCTGCATCCATTTCTGCCTGTGGACAAGATCCAACAATGTATATTATCAACAGGCAAAGTATCTGCTGAGACTGAATCAAGAGTCAAAAGGAATCTGCAAAATGGTGGAAGAAATCATTCCATCCAACTGTGCCACTTGTAGTGCACTGGGATGGAAAACTAATTCCCACTGTAACAGAAGCAAATGTCACTAAATGCCTTCCCATTCTCATTTCAGGTGATGGAGTTTCAAAGTTTTTGAATATACTCAGTTTGGCAGCAGGGACAGGAAAAACCAAAACCAATGTCATCACTGAAACACTGAATGACTGGGGAATATGTGAATGAGTGGTAGGAATGGCATTCGACACCACTGCAAGCAATACCAGATTGTGGGCAGGGGCGTGCACCCTTATTCAACAACAGTTGCATAAGGGTCTCCTCCACCTGGCTTGTCGACATCACATTTTTTGGGATCCTTGTTCAAAAGGCCTTCGCTATTTGCACTGGACTGTCCTCTGGTCCCAACATTCACATATTCAAGCAGTTCAAAGCCAAGAGGAACACTACTGACACAACACCCTTTCAGACCTTGAATGACAATGAGGAAATGCAGGTGACTGATGGTTAGCAATGTGATGAGCTCATAACATTTTGTATGAAACAGTTGCAAAAAGCCAACCTCAAGATGATTATCGGGAACTGCTAGAACTGTCCGTTGTTGTCTTGGGTGGTGTACCGCCCTGTGAAACATGGTTTCAGTGCCCTGGTGCTTGCCATCATGCCAGATGGATGGCTCAAGTTATTTACAGCATCAAAGTCTATCTTTTCCACTATCAGACAAGCATCACAGTGAAGCAAGGCTGGGGACTGAAGCGGTTTGTTGTGTTCATCATGAAGCAATACCTGAAATCATGGTTCATGGCAACAAAAGCAGCTCTAGTTCCAGCAAACGATCAGAGGTTTCTCCAGGAGTTGTCACTTTATCCTCATAAGGAAATCTCATGAGTCTGCTTGAAAGCATTTGGTTGCCACTTGTGGTCAGAGCAATTAGTTGGATTGGCCTTTTTCTTTTTATCCAACTGTTGACCCTAAAAAGAAGCAAAAAATGGTGATGCCTCGGAACAAAGAAGGAAGCAGAGATCAACTAAATAGAGCAACAGCTGAACTTGAGGCGACAGCATTGAATCAGAAAACAATTTCATGTTTCGTGACCAGTAACTCCAAGATCTTCACGCTGCTTGGCCTTCATCATTCATTCCTAGAATTTGATCCATCCACATGGGAAAGCCGTGAGGATTACAAGGAAGATGAGCGCATCGTCCAGGAACTACTGGTAACAAATCAGTTAACTGAAAGAGGGGTAGCATTGATTATGAGTTTAATCCGGTGTTGATCAAGAACGAAGATCAATGGGAGTTTCTTCTCCAGGTCGTTAAGCATCACAGGCAAGTGTATTTAAATGCAAAAAAGGCTACAGCTGGGAGCAATTACAAGTCATAAAACTAGGCAACAACGAGTGGGAGCTGGGTCCCCATGATACCCCCCCCCCTCCTGACTGAGGGGATGACTTAGGTAATCCAATGGCATATTATCATCATCATCATCTGGACCCAAGGGCAGGGTGAGGAGTAGTAATGTCCAGACAGCCCAAATTTGCCCAATTCAATGGGCCATGCTTCCATTCACTCACCATTCAAGCCCCCAGAATCCTGGCTCTATCGGATATGCCAAAAACATTCACCACATTCCATAGCATCACATAAACGTATCCGACAGAGTCAATCCGGACGCTGCCACATTAACCCCTTAACTGCGGGGCGTCACTTTCGTGATGCTCGGGAGCATGGGATCATACCGTGGGGCGTCACTTTTGTGATTCTGTGTTATTTTGAATTCGCCCGGGCTTTAAAGTGGTGGCTTGTATCATCTATCAGTACTACCAGTGTCCAGCTATACTCAGTTCTGCTAATGTCACCATCCACTGTTGACAATTTAGCCATTTTTCTCCTGTCCTTGACTCCTCCCCTCCTTACCTCCTCTCCATTACCCTCTCCTCCCACCTGATCAGCTGTGCTGCGCTACACAAATGCTGGACGGATTTTTCCACTCATTTTATCCATTGAAATGTGCTCTTTGCCTTATTCTTATACAAAATAATATGTAAAAGAGAAAAGGTAATTGATACTGCCATACATCTGAAATGGGCTAATTATCACCTGGCAACACTTCACGTGCACTCGTTCGCTAATTTTCCCTGTTTATTTCCCCTTGAAATGTCGTATGACCTGTTCTCATAATAAAAATATATATAAGAAAGGAAGGGAGAAGCCTAAATGATATTTACATTCACCTGGAACTACCTAATTTATTATGTATTGTCTAGATTTCCTGCCAATCATTTCATAGCGTATATATTAGCAGCTGTCACCACGCTGACATTGCCAGCCCTTCACTGCCCCTACGCAACAGCATTCAGTTTACTGTCGTCTTTCAAGGTGAAACCACGTCGGATTCGCGCCTGTCCAATTCCGCCGCTTTTTAGCCCCATGCAAAGGGCCCTGTGACCTCTACTCCTACTAAACCTCGTGTGGAGAGGGGTAAAGGGCTAAGTGACTGCTGTGGAATGTGAACTGGCTAATTTATCAATGACAATGATGGACAGTGACTACGATCTTTCTGGTGACTCTAAAACAGTACAAGTGGAAATGTAAATAATGTGTAAATAGCAAGTGAAAGCAATGAATGTAAATATAACTGAACAGTGGAAAATAGTTTAATAAGTTACTGCAAGTGACAGTGCATAACACAGTGTAAATAAAATAGAAATGTAAATAATGTAAATAAAATAGAGAATGTAAATAGAAATGTAAATAAGTTGTAATATAAGAATAAGAGTATATATACTAGGAGTAATGAAGGTGAAAGTTTCACTCTAGCATGTGTGAATACTGGGAGTTATGAAAGTGAAAGTGACAGATTTGTTCTCCACGCTAGTATACAGGACAAAAAGTGAATGCCTGGAGTGAAAATAAACTACTAGTACTGAAAGTTCCTTATAGATAAATACTGTATATATAAATAAGCGTAATAAAGTATCAGAAATATAAAGTGTGAGTGTGTTTATAAATAATAAATGACAGCTCCACCTCAGAATACCATCGGGGAACCAGCACGGGAGGAAAGCTCACATGCGTTCGTAATTTACAATGCTTTCACATTGTTCTTTTTTTTTTTTGGATTATGGATTTCAAACTACTTCAAATTCACAGAACAAAATTTGTAGTTATAATAACAGGCAGTGGTAACCATATTATGAGGTATCGGGAAGTGTAAAGTGGAGACTCTGTTACCCAATTTCAAAAGTCTCCACAAGTCCTATGGTAGACGACGAAGGCTCAACAAACATCCCAGGGGAAAGCTGAAGGTATGTGCCATTTTTTTTTTTTTTTTTTTTTTTTAAGTGGGGAAGAAGGAACCAAAGGCAATGAGCCTGGAATAACTGTTCCTTCCAAGAGAAAAACAAAATACAAGAGAAAGTCTATATTCAAGATCCATTCATTTCGAGATGCCTGGACACACTGCATTTGAAAGACTGGAGATCATAGGAAGAAGGAAATACAGACAGAGGGAGACAGTTCCAGAGTTGACCTGTTGCATAAATGATGGACTGGGAGTAACAGTTAACTCTTGCATTAGAGAGTTGGACAGAAAATGGGTGAGAGTTTGCTGCTAGACGGGTGCTACGCACCCTTCGGAGAGGTGGAGGAATGCATGCAGACAGTTCAGAGGAACAGTGACCATTGAAGTAGCAACAGAAAAGAGATAACGATGCAACAGTGCGGCGAAGAGACAGAGGTTGAAGCGAGTCAGTAAGAGGGGGAGAGTTAATCAGAAGAAGAGCCTCTGACTCCACCCTATTGAGAAGAGCTGTATGTGGGGATCCTCACCACACATGAGAGTTGTACTCCACGCAGGGGCGGATAAGACCCCTGTATAGAGTCAACAATTGTGCAGGGGTAAAGAAGGAACGGAGTCGGCTTTGCACACCCAATCTCTTGGAAGCAGATTTTACAAGAAATGTAATATGATCTTTCCAAGATAAGTCCCGAGTAAATGAAACCCCAAGCATGTTCAAGGATGATGCAGGATTAAGTTGAGTATTATTAAACATTAGTGGGTATACCTGTGGAAGATTTTGTCGGGTTGATAGGTGCAAAAACTGTCTTTGAAGCATTAAAAACAACCAGATTAGTTTTACCCCAGTCAGGTATACGAGCCAAATCAGACATTAGGTGTGCTATAGCCTCGTCCCTTGTTTGTTGAAGTAACTGCTGAGATGGACGTTGTGGGAATTGAATGGAAAGGTGAAGGGTGGAGTTATCAACGTACGAGTGGATAGGGTTAGATGTACAGCTTAGAAGGTCATTGATGAAAAAAAGGAAGAGAGTTGGTGATAGGACAGAGCCCTGATGAACACCACTGTTAATAGATCTAGGAGAAGAACGATGGCCATCTACAACAGCGGCTACAGAACGACCAGAAAGGAAGCTAGAGATGAAGGCACAGATAGAAGGATAGAAACAGTAAGAGGGCAGTTTGGAAATTAAAGATTTATGCCAGACTCGATCGAAAGCCTTTGAGATGTCAAGTGCAATGGCAAAGCTTTCGCCAAAGTCCCGAAAGGAGGATGACCAGGAGTCTGAAAGGTAGGTGAGAAGATGGCCAGTGGAGCGTCCTTCACGGAACCCATACTGACGATCAGAAAGAAGGTTGTGATAGGAAAGATGCTTTAAAATTTTTCTATTAAGAACAGACTTGAAAACTTTTGAGATACAGGATGTTAAAGCAATTGGACGATAGTTAGAGGGTTGGGAATGGTCACCCTTCTTTGGGACTGGCTGAATGAGAGCAAACTTCCAGCAAGAAGGAAAGGTGCAAGTTGATAGACAAAGGCAAAAGAGTTTGCCTAAGCAGGATGTTAGGACAGAAGCAGAGTTGTTGAGAACAGGAGGGACTCCATCAGGCCCATATGCCTTATTAGTATTGAGGCCTGTGATGGCAGAAAATACATCAGCTGAAGAAATTTTAATGTCAGCCATGAGGAAGTCAGAGGAGAGAAGTGATGGAGGAACAGCACCAGAATCGTCTAAGGTGGAATTGGAAGAGAAAGTCTGTGCGAAGAAATCTGCTTTATCAGTAGAAGAAATAGCTACAGGGCCATCAGAGTAGAAAAGAGGAGGGAAGGATGAAGAGGTAAAGTTGTTAGAAAGGTTTTTGGCAAGGTGCCAGAAGGAGCAGGAAGAATTTGAGTTAGAGAGTTGAGAGCATTTTGTAAGGATGAAATTATTTTTAGCAGCGCAAAGAACAGACTTAGCATGATTCTGGGCAGAAATGTATAAACGATGTGATTCAGTGGTGGGTTGGCTCTGGTACCTTTTATAGGCCCTGTCCTTGTTGCGGACAGCATTAGAACAAGCGTGATTAAATCAAGGCTTTCGTGCATTAGTCAAAAGGATGCAAATATAATATTAATATTCTAGGACTAATAACTGATTTTTGGTAAATATTTTTAAAAAGTCAGTCAGAGCGCGAATATCTTCGCGGGACGCGCAAGGAGCGCAAAAACAACCCCACGGTGTAGGGGTTAAAAAGGGATGCCATGACCTTGATCATGCACTTCTCCTCACAACATTCATCCAGCCAGCTCGATCTCTTGTCAGTCCCCTAGCCTCACTGACTTCCAAACCTCTCTTCCTCACGCACTCATCCACAATATCTCTCCACCTTCTCCTTGGCCTACCTCGCCTCCTCCCTCCTTCATATTCGCTCAGCTATAACTTTTTCACCACTCTATTGTCATCCATTCTCTCCATGTGACCATACCATCTTAGTACACTCTCTTAGATTCTGGTGTCCACAGACTTCCTCACTCCACACCTTTCACGAATCACATTATTTCATATCCTATCCACCCTCTGTATTAAAGTTGGCACAAACACTCCTTCATGTAAGCCTCGTGCAGCTGCAACACTCAAGCCTCTGTTTCTTATCATGGCCTTCATTGCACTAGCTACTTTTCTTCCTTGTGTCACTCTACTTTCAACTTCTTTTGCACATTTTCCACTCTTTTCTATTACTGCACCCAGGTATTTGAACTCTCTCACCAATGCCAGTCTCTCTCCATTCACTATAACATTGCACAAGGAGTCACCTTCTCTCTCAATAACCATCACTTTACTCTTTTCTACATTTATTCTCAAGGCCCAATGCTCACAGATATCAGCAAAACTCTGCACTAGCCTACCAAGTTCTTGTCTGGTACTTGCAAGCAGTACTGCACCATCGGCTTACAACAAATTTGAGATACTCCATCCATCACCATTCATTATCAACGCCATCCCTCTCTCTAATACTCATGTTTTTACTTCTCTCATCAGTCCATCCATATGTATATTGAACAACCACGGGAGCAATCACACAACCTTGTCGCATGCCCACAATGATCGTGAACCATTCACGTAGATGCCCATTAACCCTTACACATGCTTCACTACCATCATAAAAACTTTTGACGGCACCTAGAAGCTTACCATCTACACCGTACATGCGCAAAACTTTCCACAATCCTTTTCTGTCCACTTTGTCATATGCTTTTTCCAGATCCATGAATGCCATCAACACCTTATGGTCCTTCTCACATGCCTTCTCTACTATCTATCTCAATGCAAATATTTGATCTACACATCCTCTGCCACTCCTAAAGCCTCCCAGTTCATCACTCACTAGGACTTCTGATATCCCTCTTACTTTCTCTATAATAATTCTTCCATATACCTTCCCTACCACACTCAATAAACTTATGCCACAATAATTCTTGCACTCACTCCGGTCACCTTTATTTATGAACAGGGGTACGATCACAGCCTTTTTCCACTCTGCAGGCACAGTTTCACTCATCCATGCCTTCTTACATATCTCCAACAAGCACTTCATTTCATTCTCTTCACTACACTTACGCATCTCTGTATACACCTCATCAACCCCAGCTGCTTTCACATTTTCAGCCGCTTCACAGCACTCTTCACCTGTGTGAGTGTCACATCTGGTACTGGATTCCTTCTCTGTACCCCCCCAAAACCAATCATGTTTACAGCTACTCTCCTCTCTCTATTCCCATTCATCAGGCTTTCAAAATACTCTTTCCATCTGGTCTTTACTTCATCTCCATGGGTTAATAATCTACCACCTACATCCTTCACATCATCACATTTCTTTCCGCTGTAACACAGGCCGAACAGGGTAGTACTCCCGAGGGGAATGGGAATACTGGTGACAGGGAGAGCTGGAGCTACTGTTTCACTAGATATCTAACCATCCCCCTTTGCTGACCTTTTCAATGTGACAGTAACATGGAGAGTAGACCAGCATACTCTCCCAAACACTTCCTCTATCTTATGCACTACACCACATGCACCTTACATTTCACACAATGTATCCCACTACATAACAGGGGTTGGCGCCAGCAAGGACAAGCGGCCAGAAAATTTTGCCCCCGCTACCTAGTGGCAGACTTCTGGGGGAAGGCGTGACGGGGGTTCCGCTGGCATAGATCATGGGTCCAGGGCGAGATGGAGCTCGGGCCTGTGCTAGAGGGTACAGGGCACTGCGGTTCCCAGGCTGCTGCTTCCACACAATAGAAAGGGACCTGAACCGGGAAGTAGCGCCCCAGGAGGCTGCCCTACCAGTGGATGTATAATGGCGGGATAGTTGCAGTGCCAAGGCGCGCTTGGAGGGTGTACCTGCAGCTGTCCTGGCAGGGTCCCCCGAGGCCACTACCACAGCCACTGGTAAGCTGGTGGGCTAGGGGTCCCAGATCCATTGCCTGAACCTGGGACTGTGCAGTGAGTGGGGCCTGTGGTATGTCTATCCCCCTTTATTAATCCTGACTATGACAGAGCCCAAGAATAAGTTTCAAAGCAAGCCTGAGGACAGTAAATCACCAGGGGGATGAGGGTGGGTCATGGAATGTGGGAAGTTGAGGGGAAGAGCAGGGGAAGTCGTTGAGGCATTCAGTAGGAGGTGGGTGGATGTGGCGTGTTTGCAGGAAGTCCAGTACAGGGGTGGATCAGCCAGAAAGATTGTTGGGAGAGACTTCCTATAAGTTGTTTTGGCAGGGTGGGGGGGGGGGACAGACGGATATGGGGGTGTTGGTGTGATGGTTGCGGAGAAATGGGTTGAACATGTTATTAATGTTATAAGAGTAAGCGATAGGATATTGGTAGTGAAAATTCTATTTGGTAGTAAGATAGCCAGTTAGGCATATGCTCCACAGGCAGGACTGGTTAAAGCAGAGAAAGATAGAGTTTGGGATGATATAATACGTGTAGTGGGTGGTATCCGGGATAATGAGATAGTGGTTTTGGGAGGAGACTTAAATGGTCATGTAGGTGAAACAACGCAAGGTTATGAAGGAGCACATGGGGGATATGCGTATGATATAAAGAATGCGGAAGGAGAAAGGATACTCGAGTTTGGGGAGGCAACGGACATGATTGTGTGCAACATATTTTAGGAAAAGACAGAGTAGGTTAATTACATATGAGTCTGGGGGAAATAGCAGTCAGATAGATTATTTTCTGGTTAGGAGGGCTGATAGGAGGTTAGTGAGGGATGTTAAAGTTATAGGAAGTGAGGAGTGTGTGCAGTAGCACAAACAATTGATTTGTGATATGGTGCTTAAAGAACGAGTGATGAAAAAGAGGACTTATGTACCTAGGAGGAAAATATGGAAGCTGAAAAACCAAGTAGTAAGGGATGCCTTCTATAGCGAGATGAGGAAAGTGGTGGCTGAACAGGGAGCTGTAGACAGAGGCGTTAATGAACAGTACAGAGCCCTCAAGAACAATCTCTTGAGAGTTACTGATGTAACATGCGGTTGGACAAGAGGACCACCAAGACATAAAGTAATTTGGTGGTGGGATGAGGATGTAGAAGCTGCAGTTAAGGAAAAAAGAAGGCTTTTCTGGGAATGGAAGAAGGATTGTAGCAAGGAGGAATACTAGGCTGCCAAGTGTAGGGCTAGAAGAGAGGTATACAGGGCGAGGTCTGGGTCACAGAGACTTACTTGATAACCTAAATCATGTGGAAAGGAAAAATATGATATTTAAGGTGGTAAATCACATGAAGAGGGATAATTACTGGGATATTATAGGTGTGCAGTGTGTGAAGAATGATGAAGGAAGGGTAGTGGTGAACAGTGAGGATATTAAAGATGCATGGAGAGAGCATTATAGCTGGCTGTTGAATGAGGAGTTTGACTGGGACAGGGAAGGTTTGGAGCCAGCAGATCCAGTGTTTGGCCCTTGGCCTTTGATTGATGCTGCGACTGTGAGTGAGGCAATAGGCAGGATGAAGGTGGGGAAGGCAGCAGGTGTGTTTGGGTTGACTGCCAAAATGTTGAAGGCCCCAGGAGATATAGGGGTGAGGTTAGTCACTGACCTGATAAATATGATTATTTATGAGTGTGTTGTCCCAGATGACTGGCTGAAGAGTGTAATTGTAAATGTGTATAAAGGGAAGGGTGATGCCCTGGAAAGAGGAAATTATAGAGGTATAAAGCTTTTAGATCAGATAATGAAGGTAATGGAGAGAGTTTTAGAAGGTATGATTACAGAAAGAATGAATATTGATGAGATGCAGTTTGGGTATATGCCAGGTAGGAGGACCACTGATGCCATATTCATTGTTCAACAGCTTCAGGAAAAATATATTGGTAGGAGAGGGATCTGTATTTTGTTTTTGTTGATTTGGAAAAGGCCTTTGACAGAGTCCCTAGAGAGGTGGTGAAGTGGGCAATGAGAAAGCTTGGCTTTGAGGAGTGGCTGGTTAGGGTGGTTATGGCTATGTATGTGGGTGCTCACATCCAGGTAAGAGTGAATGGAGATTTGAGTGATGAGTTTTCCGTGAATGCTGGTGTGCATCAGTGGTCAGTTTTGAGTCCCATGTTGTTTATAGTGGTACTTGAAGCCCTCTAATGTGACTTTAGAAACGGACTCCTGTGGATGATGATGTATGCTGATGATTTGGTGTTGATTGCAGAGAACGAAAGGGAGGTGGAGGAAAGGTTTAGGAAGCGGAGAGCTGGTACGGGGCACAAGGGCTTACGGGTAAATGCAGATAAAACAAAAGTGATGATATCTAGGGTTGGTGGTGGTAGAGTCAAAGACGAGGGTGAGTGGCCATGTGCAGTTTACCACAAGGGTGTGGGAAGTAATTCTATCTTGTGTGGTGTTTGTGATAAATGGGTGCACAAGAGATGTAGTGGTATCAGAGGTAGACTGTGAGATAATGCTGATTTTATATGTATGGCGTGTCGGAGAGAGGAGGTGGACATTGTCTGGCGTGAAAGGATTGAACTTGCAGGTGAATCTCTTGAGTGTGTGGAAGAGTTTTGTTATTTGGGAGACATGTTGAGTGCTGGAGGTGGGGCTGGAGCTAGCTCAGTGGTTAGGGTGAGTAGTGGTTGGAAGAAGTTCAGGGAGCTCTTGCCTCTTCTGACATTGAGAGGGCTCTCCCTACGTGCTAAGGGGTCTTTGTATGCAGCATGTGTTAGGAGTGTAATGCTGTATGGTAGTGAGACCTGGGCAGTAAAGGAGGAGGATATTCGCTGGCTCAGATGTACAGAAATGACAATGATTAGGTGGATGTGTAGTGCGTCCCTGCGTCTGAGGTCCAAGGGGGCTAGGTTTAAGATGGAAGAGTTGAGAGGTAGGATGGGACTGGAGTGTATTGGTGTTGTGATGAGGAGAGGTAGATTGAGATGGTTTGGACATGTGGAGAGGGTGGGGGATGATAATTGGGTGAGGAAGGTGAGAAGCGTTAATATTGGGGGTGGGGTTATGAGGGTAGACCGAGAAAGACATGGGACGAGGTCATTAAGTGTGACCTCAGGGTTAAGGGACTGAGCAGGGAGGCTGCAATGGATCGTTCAGCGTGGAAAGCCGCCATTAGGTGACCAAGGCCGACGCATGCAAGCATGTTGGAGCCTTTAAAAATGAAACGATGAAACGATGTCACTTCTACATTTCCGACCCTCTTTCCAGAATAACTTCATATTTTCAGAGTAATTCGCATTCATTTTTCTTCCTAGATCCTCATTTACCTCCTCCTTTTTCCTCTTCACTAGTCTCTTTATGTGCTTCTTGCTCTCAACATATTCAGCTCTTATTTCAACTGAACCCCTGTCCTGTAACCACTTTAGCCACTTCTTCCTCTTTTCCTCTACTGCTCTCTTAACCTCCTCAATCCCACCAGGCTGTACCACTCTTCCTTGTAGTAATAGTAGTAGCTGTTCCCTAGACAGTTTGGCCGAACAGCCTCGAGTCCATAAGGACAGCCATGACTGAGACCAGGCTCTGCCACAGGGCTCTCAAGAAGTGTATGTTGAGTTGTTGGCATACGTGATTGTGTGCAATGCAGTCTTCCACAATGTGCTTATTAGTATGGGGTGCTGTGTTACATTTTGGACAGGCATCAGCGACGGAGTCATCCAGTCTCTTCGGGTAACTTAAGAGGGCTGGATGATGCCCACATCTCAGCCTGGCCAGGTGGACCCTGTCCTCATGAGGGAGAGAGGATTCAAAAGGGTGGATATCAGGCATGCAGCTGTGTGTTGTCTTTAAGTGACTGAATGGAGCGGCGAGTGATATGAGCATGGATATGCTTCTGGAAGCTGGTCTGAGGTAAGCGAGAGGAGAGAGTTGACAGTATTTGTGTATGATATCGTGTGCTGGGTGTTGTTTTGATGTTCCTTGGTGTGTGTAATGTGCTGCCATGTATTGTGGTGGAAGTCGTGGGTTTGTGGAGGCTGCAGCAAGAATATGGGTGCCTCTCATGTCTAGATGATCCTTGACTTTGAGGACTTCGGTTTCTTGGTGTAGGTGGTGTGTGTGTGTAGCGGCTGTGCAGCCTGTGATTATTTTTAGGGCCTTGTTCTGTATGGTCTGTAGGGTGTTGTAATGTGTTTTAGTGAGGTTAGGAGCCCAAGCAGGGCTTGCATAATCCAACACTGAACATATATATTGTTTGTATACTGTGGTGGTGGTTTCTTTGTTGTGTCCAAATGTTGTATGGGCAAGTGACCTCAAGGCACTGAGTCTTGGCGTTATTTTATTTTCAATGTTTGTGATGCGTTGTTTAAATGAAACTGATGTATTTTACATTACACCAAGGATTTGGGGGGGGGGGGTATATGGTAGGGGACTGTTGTTTATGGTGAGGTGTGGAATGTGACTGTGTTCTGTTGTCCAGTTTGTGAGATGGGTCACTGGAGATTTGACTGGGGCTATTTTAAGCCTGTTGTGGTGAACCATTCGTGTTGTGTGTTGAGGTAAGGTTGGAGGATGTGTGCAGCTGCGTTTGCGTTTTGGTGTGTACATGTAAGTGTTATGTCATCTGCACAGGAAGCTATGTGTGGGGTGTGGGTATGTCGTGCATGTATAGGTTGAAGAGTGTAGGGGACAAAACAGATCCTTGTGGGACGCCATTTGTGAAGTTTCTGATGTTCGAAGACTGACCAGCAAATGTTACATGTGCACATCTGCCTGTTAAGTGGTTTGCCAGCCCTCTTTTTGTTATTGTGCATGTTTGTGTTTAATACTTTGTCTGTGAGGTTGCAGCGGGGGATGGCATTAAAAGCTTTGCTATTGTCTAGTGTGACTAGGAGTGTTTTGTGTGGTGGCCTAGCTGAATTCATGCCATCAAAAACTCTCTGTGTAAGATCTGTAATAGGAGTGTTTGTGGAGTGTAGTGGCCTAAAACCATGTTGTGATGGGGCTAGGGGGGTGTGAGGTGTAACTATTTGTAGTACCAGTTGTTCAGTGACTTTGGAGGAGGTGCAGAGGAGTGTGATGGGGCGGTGTGAGGATGGTAACGTGGGGTCTTTGTTGGGTTTGGGGATAGTGATGATAATGCCATGCTTCCAGATGTTGGGTATTATGTTATGTGAGTAGCTGTAGTTTGATATGTTGGTGAGTGCTTGTATGCCTTGTGGTCCAAGGTGAATATTGCTTATGTTGTTTGGTCCACTGGCAGAGGAGTGCTTAAGGTTACTAATGATGTGCTTTGTCTGGTTGTATGTGAAAGGTGCGAAGTCTGGGTCTGTGGGGTACTGTCTCTTACGTCGGATGATATGTGCATCGTCGCGATGGGGGTTTAGATGGCTGATATGTGAAAAGTGATTGATGAGAGCATTTGCTTGTTATTTGTTTGAAGGTATGGTGTCTGTTGTTGTGATGACAACGTGTGATTGTGTGGTGTTGCTGTTGGAGAGTGTGATGCTGTTTAGTGTTTTGTAGCGTTTGCTGGTGTTCGTTCTGTGGTCAAGTGTTCAGGGATAATTATTCCAGTTTAGTGCTTGCTGTTCTGATATTGTTTATCTGAGTGTTGAGTTCTTGTATTTGTTGTAAGATGTCTTGTGTATGGGGAGTTGGGGAGTGTTGCAGTGTGTCCCGTTGATGAGGCCTTGAATTTCTGGTGTGAAGTTGGAGTTGTCCCTTTCTGTTGCCTCTTGGGATGTGTCTTTTGTCTGCATTTCGTATAACTGTATTGAAAGTGTGCACAGCTGTGTTGATGTTTGTGGTGGATGTACTGTTTAACCCCTAATACGCGGCCAATGGACAGCCGACCCCCCCCGGGTGGCGGGGTTCGATCGTGGTCTGAGTACCTGTAGGAAAATATTAGCCAAAAATCAGAGATTAACCCTTGAACATTATACTTGGTATGGCAGATAGTACTTACATTCAGCTTTCTCCAGAGACAGGTGTTGAGCCTTCGTGGACTACCCAAGGACTTGTGGAGACTTGCAAATTTGGGTAACCAAATCTTCACTTTCACACCTCCAGCAACCCGGTTTCCCCTCTACCACAGCCTCATTCTGTCACAGTAAACTTTATACTAAAATGTACAGGTAGTTTGGAATCCGTGTTTGTACAATAAGCACTGAAAATAAGGCTAAAATCAACGAAGCATACAGCCGACATGCAGCGCGGTGGTGGTCTTCCCGTCACTCAACAAACATTTCCATTTTCACAGCTAAAAACACGTATACTACATTATTTTCAATCATATTACTTCCCAAAAGATCACCGCAGCATGCTTTATATTCTGCCTTACGCCCGTCACTTTATTCTCGTTCCTGTCGGCCGCTCGCACTGACTCGGAAGAGCTAGAACTCGCCATAATGTCACTTTGAAAGCCTGCGGTAAACTGACGCTAAACAGGGGCAAACATCCGTTCCGAGAAGCAGACGAGACCAACCATTTTCTAGAGTCTTCACAGGGACTTCCTTCCATGCACTAGCCCAGTTGTACAGCGCAGACTTGATGCTGTAGCGGCAAAGGTTTTCCAAAGTCCGCTTGCCTCGTGTGTCCCGTCCCTCCCTGCGCTCGTCCTCGTCCTCGAGAACAACCATCACCTCATCCAGGAACTTCCGACGGTGTAGGTGCTTTGTTGCCACGATCACTCCTTGGTCCATTGGTTGGATGAGAGCAGTCGTATTAGGTGGCAGAAACATGCACCTAATATGGCCATTTTCAGCAACCAAGTCCTTGTCGCACGGGTGGGCAGGTGCATTGTCGAGGAGAAGGAGGGCCTTTACCTGGTCGCGCGGGATTCCCAGTGTCTTCATCTGGTAATGGATGACCTCCTTGACGAAGTGGTGGTGGAACCAGTCTTTGAAGATCACAGCTGTAAACCATGCCTTCAAAGAATGGTGCCAGACAACAGGAAGGACATCTATCACCCCACGAAGGCACTGAGGCTGCTTTGCGCGGCCAACAACAACGGGGTTAAGCCGGTGCATGCCGTTAGCATTGGCACAACACAAAGCAGATATCCATTCCTTGGAGAGCTTGCGGCCAGGTACACGCTTCTCCGTCTCCTCGGCTAGAGTGTTCGTTGGCAGCGAGCGATAGAATAGGCCAGTTTCGTCTGCGTTGTAGACTTGACCGAGAGTGAGGCCCTGTCTGTCAATCAAGCCCTTCACCTTGTGCCGAAACTCATCAACTCCATCCTCGTTAGCGTCCAATGCTTCGCCATGTGCTTTACGGTTGGTAAGGCCATGCCGTAACTTGAACGCAAAGAGCCAACCCTCGGATGTCTTGAAGTCTAGGGCGTCGTGAAGCCTGGCGAACTTCTCAGCAGCAGCCTTCAGCTCCATTCCACGTACCATCACACCAGCAGCACGTTGTTGTCGATACCAAATCAACGTGGATCGGTCGATTTCTGCAAACTTGGGGGTAAACATAACCTTCCTCTCCACGTTGCGTTTGCTTCTCGACGAGAAGTCAGCCGTGTACTGCATGAGTTTGTCTCGGGATCTCTTAATATCGAACAAAGTAGACCGGGCCAGGTTAAACTCGCGGAGAATGAGGGAAGAAGACTACCCCGTATCTACTTTCTCCAATATCTCCCGTTTCTTCTCCAGAGTCAACACCACTCTCTTCCTTTTCTCAGGTGGCGGGGCCATCATCACACACACTAAGAGGAGGCCCGAGAGCGGCAGGAGTGCCTGCAGCAGGTAAGACACCACCACAAAATCGATGACGTGGGCAGCCATAACGACGAGCGTGCACTCACGGCGAGAAATAGGCGGAAACTGGGGAGGATGCAGCGGTGCTCTATCGGACGTCAGAGGAATGACGCGCCACAACAATGCTCTCCCGCGCGGCAAGTTCGAAATACGGGCGGGAAAAAGTTAATTTGGCCGGAGGTGGGGGGGGGGGGGGGGGGGGGGGGGGTGTCGGACCATTTTGGGAATATTGGATTCCGGGACGATTATGTCCGGGTAGTGATGTTCGGATATTGGGCGTCCGGGATTGTGGCGTCTGGCAATAGATAGATAGAGAGATATATATATATGTATATAAATTGATCATTAGTCATCAACATTAAACAGGAAAATGCAGTGGAACTCAGCATGGACTGACTGGACACAACTTCTATGGTTACCGTGAGTGTAGTAATCCTGAATAATAAACAGGTCAACCAAGCAATATAAATTTGTGTGAAAAAAATAAATGAACTGAACTCATATCATTATCTTACTCAACTTCTTACATCAACACATAAACCTATCACATGCTACAAGAGCTGAATTTCCTAACCCCAAGTCTCATAGCTCATAACAAATGTCAGCTGCTACTAAACCCTGTTCACACTTATTAAACTAAACATAAAAATTCACGGATATTAGTGCTTCCCTATCGTTAATCTCCTTAGGGTTCTTATCACTTTCTAATAAAGAGCCTGTCCACATCATAAACACACTTTACTTATTTTTTCTGATTGTCTGAATGCTGCTTTCATTCATATTACCCACTCCCATTCATGTTTATCGACGTATGTTGGGCATATCGGTTCACATAAATAAACGTTTTGTCATATTGCGCCATTGTTTGTATAGCTGTGCAGCCCAGGCTGATTGAAGTTGCCAACTAGGCCTGTGTCTTTCCTCCACATGGGATATTGTGGCTCATAATTCCCTCAGTGGCAGCCCTCATGGCCTCTCACCACTCATCCCCCCTGCCAGCCCTACCACCAGGCCCCTCACACACTCAAGCACTCAGCCCTCCTACCTCAACCACGTGCAGGTAAAGTAGTAAGTCCATGTATTAGTTTGCCGTTTGTAGCATGCCCAACTATTTTGTAAGACAATTTGTAATTTTCAGAAATTCATTTATGGCCAAACTATACCCACATGGGGGTTACAGACCTCCCACCAGGTATGCGGGGAGGGGGTTAAGCTCTCACGCAACATGCTACTTTGTCCAATACAGCCAAAGCCCGACATGCGATACCCTGATAAGTGGTACCTC
This sequence comes from Coenobita brevimanus, assembly GCF_032717465.1. Taxonomy (NCBI): domain Eukaryota; kingdom Metazoa; phylum Arthropoda; class Malacostraca; order Decapoda; family Coenobitidae; genus Coenobita; species Coenobita brevimanus. Next base: position 16,109,528 of record NC_137052.1, on the reverse strand, counting down.
AGCTTCATGATGGAGGTAGTAATACCACCGTACCCTGCCTAACGATGGCCGAGCCCCGGTTTTGTAATGTGTCCTGCGAGTGATGAACCCACCTGCCAGGATGTGCAGAAATGCTTGCACAGCCCCGCATCAATCGCTTACCCCATGCACACCCATATCCTTCTTCTTGCACTGCCCATCACAGAGTGAGGATCACTCTTACACTCGCCTGCCCCGCATCGCGTTGCATCATCAATATTTCTCAAGCCACTATCATAGTGCATAGTAACTGTGTCCCATCAGTGCCATGAATTTCGTTCGTTTTCATTTTTGAAGGCTTCAACACGCTTGGATGGATCGGCCTTGGTCACCTAATGGTGGCTGTCCATGCTGCTCGATCTATGGCAACCTCCCTGTTCAGTCCCTTAACCCTGAGGTCACATTATATGACCTTGTCCCATGTCTTTTTTGGTCTACCCCTCGCAACCCCACCACCAACATTAACGTATCTCACATTCTGCACCTAGTTATTATCTCCCATCCTCTCCACAGGGCCAAACCACCTCAATCTACCTCTCCTCATCACATCACCAATACACTCCAGTCCCATCCCACCTCTCAACTCTTCCATCGTAAACCAGGCCTTGCACGCAGGGACGCACTGCACATCCACCTAATCATTGTCATTTTTGTACGTTTGAGCCTGTGAACATCCTCTTCCTTTACTGCCCAGGTCTCACTACCATACAGTATTACACATGCTGCATACAAAGTTCCCTTAGCACATAGGGAGAACCCTCTCAATGTCAGGAGGGACAACAGCTCCCTGAACTTCTTCTAACCACTTCTCATCCTAGCCACAGAGCTAGCTCCAGCCCCATCTCCAGCACATAACACCAGCATGTCTCACAAAACTCTTCCACACACTCAAGAGACTCACCAGCAAGTTCAGTCCTTTCACGCCTGACAACTTCCACCTGCTCTCCCTGACACGCCACACACAAAATCAGCATTATCTCGCAGTCTACCTCAAATACCACTACATCTTTTATCCACCCACTTAGCACAAACACTGCACAAGATGGAATTACTTCCCACACCCATATGGCAAATTGCACATGGTCATTCTTCCTCTTTTTTGACAGTACCACCACCAACCCTAGATATCATCACTTATGTTTTATCTGGATTTACTCTTAAGCCTTTGTGTCCCGTACCATCTCTCCACTTCCTAAATCTTTCCTCCGCCTCCCTTTCACTCTCTGCAATCAACACCAAATCATCAGCCTACAACATCTCCATGGGAATCCATTTCTGAAGTCATGGGAGAGGGTTCAGGTACCATGATAAACAACATGGAACTCAAAACTGACCCCTAATGCACACCAACATTAACGGGAAACTCATCACTCAAATCTCCATTTACTCTTACCTGGGTGCAAGCACCCACATACATGGCCATAATCACCCTAACAAGCCACTCCTTGATCCCAAGCCTTCTCATTGCCCACTTCACCTCCCCTCTAGGGACTGTGTTAATGGCCTTCTCCAAATCAACAAAAAGTACAGTTCCCTTGTTAGGACTCCATATTATAAATACTGTACAATGAATTATAGAAAACATGATAGACAGATAAACAGATAGATAGACAGAGCACCAGGCAAGCCTGGGAACAGGAAATGAGCTTGCAAGTGTAACTGAGGAAATGTTGACAATACACTGGAAGCAGCAAGTCAGGGGATGATATAGGTAGTGTGTCGGCGAGATAGCATACGAACAATGCCTAGTGACCATACACACATACTCACACACAGGTTTCTAGAACATTCCAACAACAGTGTAACACACGTGACACCACCCCTGCTACACCAGAATTTGGGAAGCAGAGCTAAGAAGGAGGCTAGCTATAGAACCGACAGGTAGTGGAGAGAGTGAACAAGACGAGGGGTCCAACTAGACTTACAGTAATCACTCTAATATCCGGACGCCCAATAACCGAACATCCCCACTACCCTGACCTAATTGTCCTGGGATCCAACATTCCCAAAATGGTCCGAAAACCCAAAACAATAAAAAATAAAAAAACGACCTTTTCCCGTCTGTAATTTGAACTTGCCGCGCGCGCCACGGGAGAGCATTGTTTTGGTGCATCATTCCTCCGACGTCCAATAGAGCGCCGCTGCATCCTCCCCACTTCCTGCCTGTCTCTCACCGTGAGTGAATGTACGCTCTTCGTAATGGCTGCCCACTTGATCGCTTTTGTGGTGGTGCCCTACCTGCTGTAAGGCCTCCTGCTGCTCTCGGCCCTCCTCTTAGTGTGTGTGATGATGGCCCCGCCACCTGAGAAAAGGAAGAGAGTGGTGTTGACTCTGGAAAAGAAGAGGGAGATATTGGAGAAAGTTGATGCGGGATGGTCTTCTTCACGCATTCTTCGCGAGCTTAACCTGGCCCGGTCGACTTTGTACGATATCAAACGTTCCCAAGACAAACTCATGCAGTACACGGCTGACTTCTCGTCGAGAAGCAAACGCAACGTGCAAAAGGAAGGTTATGTTTACCCCCAAGTTTGCAGAAATCGACCGATCCACGTTGATTTGGTACCGACAGCAACGTGCAGCTGGTGTGATGGTACGTGGAACGGAGCTGAAGGCTGCTGCTGAGAAGTTTGCAAGGCTTCACGACGCCCTAGACTTCAAGGCATCCGAGGGTTGGCTCTTCGCGTTCAAGTTGCGACATGGCTTTACTAACCGTAAAGCACATGGCGAAGCATTGGACGCTAACGAGGATGGAGTTGACGAGTTTCGGCACAAGGTGAAAGGCTTGATCGACATGGAGGGCCTAACTCTCGGTCAAGTCTACAATGCTGACGAAACTGGCCTATTCTATCGCTTGCTGCCAACGAACACTCTAGCCGAGGAGACGGAGAAGCGTGTACCTGGCCGCAAGCTTTCCAAGGAACGGATATCTGCTTTGTGTTGTGCCAGTGCTAATGGCATGCACCGGCTTAAGCCCATTGTTGTTGGCCGTGCAAAGCAGCCTCGGTACCTTCGTGGGGTGATGGATGTCCTTCCTGTCGTATGGCACCATTCTTTGAAAGCATGGTTCACAGCTGTGATTTTCAAAGACTGGTTTCACCGTCACTTCGTCAAGGAGGTCATCCAGTACCAGACGAAGACACTGGGAATCCCTCGTGACCAGGTAAAGGCTCTCCTTCTGCTCGACAATGCGCCTGCCCACCCGTGCGACAAGGACTTGGTTGCTGAGAATGGCCGTATTAGGTGCATGTTTCTGCCACCTAATACGACTGCTCTCATTCAACCCATGGACCAAGGAGTGATCGTGGCAACAAAGCGCCTATACTGACGGAAGTTCCTGGACGAGGTGATGGTTGTTCTCGAGGACGAGGACGAGCGCAGGGAAGGACGGGACTCACGACGCAAGCAGACTTTGGAAAATCTTCGCCGCTACAACATCAAGTCTGCGCTGTACAACTGGGCTAGTGCATGGAAGGAAGTCCCTGTGAAAACTCTTGAAAATGGTTGGTCTCGTCTGCTTCTCGGAACGGATGTGGAGTACGATTTTCTAGGGTTTGACGTGGATGACTTCCATGCACGGCTATGTACGTACGGCGACGATGTTGATGTGGACGATGTTCGTGAGTGGTTGGATGACGATGAGGGCGATCCTGGGTATCAGACGTTGTCTGATATCGAGATCGCGTCTTCGGTTGCTGGTGTCAGTCCCGAACTTGAAGATTCCGACGACGAAGGCGACGATGATGTGGACTCCTCTCAGCAGGACACTACTCCAGCCATCCCCAAGCTGAGCGCACTCCGGGAACATCTAGAATTCGTCCTAGACTACCTGGAACACCAGGACTGCGACAGGGAGATGGGGCCCTTGGGACTCGTGAAGGAAGTGCGTGCTTTCAGGCAGCGCATCATCAATCGTCAGAATCGTTGTTCCTTGCGTCAGTCAACGATTGACAGTTTTTTCAGGCCCGTGACCCCCGCTGTGCCAAGCCCTGGCTCCACTCCGTTGCCTCCCCAAGACAGGCCCTCATGCTCCGAGCCCCAGCCCAGCACATCAGCCATGGTGGAGTCACCGCTCGACGTGAGTTTGCGGCTTTCTTCAGAGTCCTCTGCAGTGGGTACGCCATCACCACAACCCAGCGATGCACCCTTAGGTTGCCTGCCAGTGATACGCTTGGACTCTGACAGTGAATAAACAGCAAGAACTTCTCCACTAGACCACACGGGAATTTTGAGTGTTGTGCAGTGAAAAAACGGTGTGTTGTGTTAAGGTTTTCAAGTTGAGAGAAAAGACTCAATAGAAAAGAAATTTAACGTAAATAGACTTCTTTGTTTTCGTTTTGGAAAATAAAAAAAATTTGGGAAAAGTTAAAGTGCAACACTAAGTTACAATGGAGCATTATTTGGACAAAAGTGAACATTGAAGAGAACGGACTTCTGTGTGTTATTGACTAAGTTCAGTGCAAGACTTCAGGAAGAGTTTACTGCAAGTGCTTCAGGAAATCGTTCTTACTGTCAGAGTCCGAGAGGAGGCGGTTATTCATCGAGGTGGCCAGGGTCTTGCTGTAAGTAGCCAGAATGTTTCATACTGTACTTTTTTCCATACTATACTTACCAGAATGTTTCATACTGTACTTTTTTCCATACTATACTTACCTCATTTCACTCTTTAATGTCCTTTATTGGTGTGAATAGGGTGTTAGTAGCTATGCATGTGCAGTACGAATGTGTTTTTCTGAGTTAGGCTAGGTTAGGGTCCATAAGTACCAGAATGTTTATTAATGTATGAACATACTTCTAAACCCTCATTTTATGTTTCTTTTGCATTTATTTCAGTCATTTATGTGCCTTATTGTTGTGATTTGGGTCTTAAATAGGTGCTATGCATGTCCAGAGGGAGTTGTATAGGTGTTTCTCTGAGTTAGGGTCCATAAGTACAAGTCCATAAGCTGGGGCCCAATATCTGGACAAAACCAATAACCGGACCTACCAATGGCTCTATTACGTCGGATATTGGAGGGTGTATGCAAATCTTCATGCTTATTAGATAATTCTAACTGGTGCTGCATTATGTTCAAAGTGGATGGGGGTGCCCATCATCCACTCACTCATTGTAGAGATGCCATATGATCTCTACACTGAGTGACAAGCCAAATGGTTTCCTGTACCCAGGAAACCATTTACTATGCTGGGTGGTAACCATATAACCGGGGTTTCTGGCAGGGTTAAGAGTCCCCCAGATTCCCCTATCCAAAATCAATTAATCATGACAGTCGTTTCAGAGAACCTTGGAGGGCCCAATACCCAGGGCCCCAATCAAATGGGCAGATTCGCATGGCCATGTAGAATGTGAGAGGTGTGAATGAGGATAGCAAGAGGGTGTAAGTGGTGAATGTGTTCAAGAGTGCAAGATATGCCGTGATGGCATTGTGTGAAACGGAGATGAAAGGGTGTGAAGTGGAGGAATGAGAGGGTGTGAAATGTGTGAGATCGGGAATGAATGAGCAAGGAAGATGCAAGGAAGGAGTTGCTTTGTTGATGAATGAGGTGTGGCAGAGTAGAATGAGAAATTACAAATGTTGATGAATGAGGTGTGGCAGAGTAGAATGAGATATTACAAATGTTTCTGCCTGAGGTGTATGTATGTCAAGTTCAAGTTTAAATGGTGAAATTGGCAGAGATTGTAGCAATGTGCACTGTGTGAGGACAGGAGTGAGTGAGAGAAAGACAGGTTTTGGGATGAGCTGGGTGAAGTAGTGGGAGAAATGCCCAGGAGCTATAAAGTGATCGTAATGGGGGATATGAATGGAAGAGTAGTCAGTGGTCCCGAGGATGACATAATGGGTTGTTATGGAGTACCAGGAGAAAATGATAATGGGAAACGACTAAAGGATATGTGTCAGGAGAGGAGGTTGTGCATTTGTAACTCGTAGTTCAAACTCAGAGTTGCACATAAATATACAGTACATGGTATAGATAGAGGGAAAGGGGATCGTGTTGAAAGAAGCCTGATTGATTACGTGCTTGTTGAGAAGTCGATGATGGGAATGGTTGCTGATACGAGGGCCATGAGAGGACGATGTGGAGGTCTGTCAGATCATATGATTGTGGTATGCAAGATCAAGCTGAGAGGAGTGAGGTGGATCAGGAGAGAGAGGAGCAGTCAGGGAGAGAGACTGAAAGTTGAGAAGCTGAGGATCAAAGAAATGGCAGATGATTATAGAAGCAAAGTAGAGGAGGAGTTAGAATTAGTGAATTGGAATGAAATAGATCTGGACAGCCTGTGGAATGCATATAGGGATTGCGTAGTTAGGAATGCTAAAGCGGTGTTTGGTGTGGCAAGAGTAACAACAAAGCTCGGAGTGGCTGTGGTTGCCCGGGCAAGTACCACATCTCTCAACACAACACATACAACAACACAGTTTTTACTACACAGAGAAATGACTCCCTGGTGGTCATTTCTCGACAACATCTTCTAGCCGGGGACATTGAGAGCAGTCCCGGACCCACCAACAAATACATATGTCCAACATGCTTAAAACCTATCACGTCGAGCCGACAGACAAAGGGTTCAGTTCAGTGCAATTCCTGCAACAACTGGACCCATTACACCTGCACAGCACTTGCATCCAGAAAACATTACACAAACACCTGGACCTGCTCTTATGCTCCTTCCCCCCACCCACTAACCCCCCCACTAACCCTACTCCTACTTCCTCCACACCTCTAACCTACTGATCCTTCACACACCATCCAATCCCCCAACCCCTCCTAGTCCACCCCATCCTAATCCACCATAGCCCTTACCTCCATCACAACCTTCTCCTACCCCTTCCCCTCCACCCACACCACCACCTCCCCCCGTGCTGCAGCAGCCAACACACATCGCACACACAACATAAACATCCTCCAGTTAAACGTAGATGGCATAAACACCAAAAAACAAGAACTCACACAATTCATCCAACAACAACTACACAGAACACAAAAAACAGCAACTTTTCATAATTCCACCCCCATTTGACAAGAGTGGGCTGATGGCAGTGGCGGTGGACTCATCACACAGGTACACAAATCAATCAACTTTTCAGATACCAGTGCACACACAAAGCCACTTCTCCCCCCACATGACACCACAGTAAAAATACAGTCAATTAAAATGTGCACTGGTAACAAATCACATATAACAATTGCCAACACATTCCCCCCCAGTCGTCCCCCACAGTACAACACAGTTACTGTCCACAAATACACCATATCACTAACATACCCAGCATCATCCTGGGTGGTAACTTGAACGCAAAGGCGTTGGCCTGGCATGTCAACAACCCTGACACATACAAACAGAGGGCTTGTACTACAATCTCAAACAGATCATCTTTTCATACTGAATAATCTCCATCAACATACCCATATCCCACACCAAGCCCTCTTCCTCCCATCATCCCCAGACATCACCTTTTGCTTACCAAACCTCGCCCCCACAACATCCTGGAGAGTGGTCAAAACCCTTGGATCTTATCACCTCCCAGTCATCGTCACTACCAAAACCAGAATCACCTCCAGCTGGCCACAGACACGCATACACTAATCATAAGGGAGCCAACTGGGAGGTCTTCAGAACTGAAAAGAACAACATTTCGAAACATTAACCCCTATAACCCGGGGCGTCGTGTTTGCGACGCTCGCCAAAAAGGACATAACGGCGGATCATCGTGTTTGCGATTCGAGATAAATTTTGAATAAACGCGGGCAAGGATGTTCCAGCTGGTATTGTCTATCAGTACCACCACCCTTTAGCTACAATTAGCATACTTTACCTTTGTACTACTGAACTCCGTTGTTGCCAAGTATCGCGTTTTTCCCCCCTCTCCCCCCCACCACGGCCCGGCCAGCCTGGCTGTGATACATGGCAGCGCTCTGACTGCTCAGAACTGTAAATCTGCGCTCTCCTCTCACAAGCAGTTTATGCTAATAGGAAACGCTTGTTTCCCAGTTGTCATTGGATATCCTACATTATATTCAGTAATCAGTGTTTTATAATGTTTGCCTTTTTCAAGTCTATTGCATATGTCCAGCTTCTGTTTCAAGGTAAGAACGACATGCTTACGTTTAGTTTGCTCTTTAGGCATTTTGGAGTGTTGACATTACTGTCTATCAAAGCAACACAACAGCAAGAGAGCTTGTTTACTGTCTGGTGGTAAAAAGCAGACTGGTGATTTGTGGAAATTGTGGAGGGTGTGGAGGATGACTGAATTCAAGTGGGGGAAAGAGGGAAGAGGAGGGCTGGTTAAGAGGATTTACTAGGGATTTACATTAGCCAAAAATGCCTTCACCTCGCTTAGTCCGACTTCACCCAGCCTTGCATGACACGATAAAACGGCGGTTTGGTGGTCCATTCAAAATGGCGCGCAGTTATAACTTACTGACGTTTTTACCAGCCCTTGAATTTTCCCCGTTTTTCTGAGTACTGTATTCCGTTTGTCTGGATACCGCATAGCAGGGATTGTACTGTATATATATGTACAGTAATCCCTCCAATATCCGGATCAATAGAGCCATCGGTAGGTTCGGTTATTGGTTTCGTCCGGATATTGGGCCCCAGCTTATGGACTTGTACTTATGGACCCTAACTCAGAGAAACACCTATACAACTCCCTCTGGACATGCATAGCACCTATTTAAGACCCAAATCACAACAATAAGGCACATAAATGACTGAAATAAATGCAAAAGAAACATAAAATGAGGGTTTAGAAGTATGTTCATGCATTAATAAACATTCTGGTACTTATGGACCCTAACCTAGCCTAACTCTGAAAAACACATTCCTACTGCACATGCATGAGGTAAGTATAGTATGGAAAAAAGTACAGTATGAAACATTCTGGTAAGTACAGTATGGAAAAAAGTACAATATGAAACATTCTGGCTACTTACAGCAAGTCCCTGGCCACCTCGATGAATAACCGCCTCCTCTCGGACTCTGACAGTAAGAACGATTTCCTGAAGCACTTGCAGTACACTCTTCCTGAAGTCTTGCACTGAACTTAGTCAATAACACACAGAAGTCCGTTCTCTTCACAGTGTTCACTTTAGTCCAAATAATGTTCCATTTTAATTTCGTGTTGCACATTAACTTTTCCCAATTTTTTTTTATTTTCCAAAGCCAAAACAAAGAAGGTTAGTTACGTTAAATTTTGTTTCCACTGAGTCTTTTCTCTCATTTCGAAAACCTTAACACAAAACACCGTTTTTTTCACTGCACAACACTCAAAATTCCCGTGTGGTCTAGTGGAGAAGTTCTTGCTGTTTATTCACTGTCAGAGTCCGAGAGTATCACTGGCAGGCGACCAAGGGGTGCATCGCTGGGTCGTGGTGATGGCGTACCGACTACAGAAGACTCTGACGAAAGCCGCAAACTCACATCGAGCGGTGACTCCACTGTAGCTGATGTGCTGGGCTGTGGCTCGGAGCATGAGGGCCTGTCTTGGGGAGGCAACGGAGTGAAGCCAGGGCTTGGCACAGCGGGGGTCACGGCTGAAAAAACTGTCAATCGTTGACTGATGCAAGGACCGACGATTCTGGCGACTGATGATGCGCTGCTGGAAAGCACGCACTTCCTCCACGAGTCCCAAGGGCCCCATCTCCCTGTCGCAGTCCGGGTGTTCCAGGTAGTCTAGGACGAATTCTAGATGTTCCCTGAGTGCTCTCAGCCTGGGGATGGCTGGAGTAGTGTCCTGCTGAGAGGAGTCCGCATCATCGTCGCCTTCGTCGTCAGAATCTTCAAGTTCGGGACTGACACCAGCAACCGAAGACGTGATCTTGATATCAGACAATGTCTGATACCCAGGATCGCCCTCGTTGTCGTCCAACCACTCACATACATCGTCCACATCAACAACGTCGCCGTGCGTCCGTAGCCGTGCATGGAAGTCATCCACGTCAAAGCCCAGAAAATCGTACTCCACATCTGTTCCGAGAAGCAGACGAGACCAACCATTTTCAAGAGTTTTCACAGGGACTTCCTTCCATGCACTAGCCCAGTTGTACAGCGCAGACTTGATGTTGTAGCGGTGAAGGTTTTCCAAAGTCCGCTTGCCTCGAGTGTCACGTCCTTCCCTGCGCTCGTTCTCGTCCTCGAGAACAACCATCACCTCGTCCAGGAACTTCCGGCGGTACAGGTGCTTTGTTGCCACGATCACTCCTTGGTCAATGGGTTGAATGAGAGCAGTCGTATTAGGTGGCAGAAACATGCACCTAACACGGCCATTCTCAGCAACCAAGTCCTTGTCGCACGGGTGGGCAGGTGCATTGTCGAGCAGAAGGAGAGCCTTTACCTGGTCGAGAGGGATTCCCAGAGTCTTCGTCTGGTACTGGATGACCTCCTTGACGAAGTGACGGTGAAACCAGTCTTTGAAAATCACAGCTGTGAACCATGCTTTCAAAGAATGGTCCCAGACGACAGGAAGGACATCCATCACCCCACGAAGGCACCGAGGCTGCTTTGCACGGCCAACAACAACGGGCTTAAGCCGGTGCATGCCGTTAGCACTGGCACAACACAAAGCAGATATCCGTTCCTTAGAAAGCTTGCGGCCAGGTACATGCTTCTCCGTCTCCTCGGCTAGAGTGTTCGTTGGCAGCGAGCGATAGAATAGGCCAGTTTCGTCTGCGTTATAGACTTGACCGAGAGTGAGGCCCTCCCTGTCGATCAAGCCTTTCACCTTGTGCCGAAACTCGTCAACTCCATCCTCGTTTGCGTCCAATGCTTCGCCATGTGCTTTACGGTTAGTAAGGCCATGTCGCAACTTGAACGCGAAGAGCCAACCCTCTGATGCCTTGAAGTCTAGGGCGTCGTGAAGCCTTGCAAACTTCTCAGCAGCAGCCTTCAGCTCCGTTCCACGTACCATCACACCAGCTGCACGTTGCTGTTGGTACCAAATCAACGTGGATCGGTCGATTTCTGCAAACTTGGGGGTAAACATAACCTTCCTTTCCACGTTGCGTTTGCTTCTCGACGAGAAGTCAGCCATGTACTGCATGAGTTTGTCTCGGGAACGTTTTATATCGAACAAAGTCGACCGGGCCAGGTTAAACTCGCGGAGAATGCGTGAAGAAGACCAACCCGCATCAACTTTCTCCAATATCTCCCTCTTCTTTTCCAGAGTCAACACCACTCTCTTCCTTTTCTCAGGTGGCGGGGCTATCATCACACACACTAAGAGGAGGGCCGAGAGCAGCAGGAGGCCTTGCAGCAAGTACGGCACCACCACAAAAGCGAGCACGTGGGCAGCCATTACGAAGAGCGTAGGTCCAGTCACGGTGAGAGACAGGCGGGAAGTGGGGAGGATGCAGCGGCGCTCTATCGGACGTCGGAGGAATGATGAACCAAAACAATGCTCTCCCGCGGCGCGCGCGGCAAGTTCAAATTACGGACGGCAAAAAATCGATTTTTTAATTTTTTTTTTTTGGGTTTTCGGACCATTTTGGGAATGTTGGATCCCAAGACGATAGGGTCCGGGTAGTGGGGATGTTCGGTTATTGGGCGTCCGGATATTAGAGTGATTACTGTATATATATATATATCTATATATATATATATATATATATACAGCAAATTTGCCCCCAATGCGTGGGTTTCGTTCCTAACGTGGCGCGTTCGGCGCGAAACCGCGTAAGTTTCAACTACTCCTTATTTTGCTCCCTAGATCTCCTAAACGTGGTCTTTTGTTGTTATCTGCCATTAGTAATGAATATGAAGCACTTTAAGTGGTTAGAAGATTTATTTAATGTTATAACTTACAAATACAGTACTGCACAGCAAAACTTCAACATACAAATACATAAACACAAGGCAACATTCCGATGCCGAAACCAATCAGCGTCAGAATGTTGCCTTGTGTTTACATATTTGTATGTCGAAGTTTTGCTGTGCAGTACTGTATTTTTAAGTTATAACATTAATTAACCTTCTAACCACTTAAAGTGTTTCATATTGATTACCAATGGCAGATAACAGCAAAATACCACGTTTAGGGAGTCTAGGGAGCAAAATGGTTTCGGGACTATTCGCTGTCAAGCCAATTCGCCGTCACAACAATAACAAGATAACATAGACTTTGATGGATCCCCCTGAAATATAGTTATTAAAGTATTGATTAATTAATAATAAGTATATTTATAAAAGTATTGATTAATTAATATAAGTATATTTATAGAATGACGGGGAATCATCCAGGGTGTGAATTGTCCTGACGGGGAATCGTCTATGTTTTGACGGGGAATTGACATGATGGCGAATTGTCTTGGAACCCACCGATCGTGTGTAATCTATAAATCAGGTTAACTGGTTACAAGGCTTTATTTAATACTTTAACTTTCTTTAAGTGCTTTAACGTACAAGTGCATACCAGAATAGTAAATATTTAACTTATAAATACAGTACTGTGGAAAAGCAGTACAGCAAACAAATAGACAAATAAAAAAGGTAATATTCTGACGCCTATCAGAAAACTGGTTATAAGACTTTATTTCTTGCTTGAACGTTATTCAATAATACTTTAACTTGCACATAAACTTACCAGAACAGTACTGTAAATATTTAACTTACAAATACAGCACTGAGGAAAAGCAGTACAGCGAATCACATCACGTGATCAAAACAAACTGTGCGTGCTGAACTGATGTTCGAGGATTTGGCCTTTCAAAGGCCTCTCTTGTGTAAATTTATAATTTTCGTAGTGGTTCTTTAATCTTACGTTGTTTTATACGTATCCCAGCACTAACCGCGTATACTGTAATTGCGAGCGCTTTCGGCAAGAACGTGTTCGGGACGAGTTTACTGTATATTATATATATACAGGTAACTTGCACGGAAGACGTGGGTTTCGTTCCTACCGTGCCGTGTTAGGTGCAAAATCGCGTATATTTAAACTACTCCGTATTTTGCTCCCTAGACCCCCCAAATGTGTTGTTTTGCTGTTATCTGTCACTGGTAATCACTAGAATGCATTTTAAGTGGTTAGAAGGTTTATTTATTATTATAACTCACAAATACAGTACTCCAGAGCAAAACTTCAACACACAAATACTGTACGTAAACACAAGGAAACAGTCCGACGCCGATCATAGGTAATCACATAAATCAGGTTAACTGGTACCAGTGCTTTAACTTACAAGTACATACCAGAACAGTACATATTTAACTTAGAAATGCACTACTGTGATATCGAATGATTTCAGTACATAATCTGTTAGGAATGGCTGGAAAAAAAAAATGTTACGAATACATTTTCACCTTTTTGATATATGTTTATGGTAGTTTCGAGTTATTTTTTACGTTATCGTTGTGCCCATGCTTGGAAAAGGGAGCGAAAGAGTTGAATTTTCAGTCTTAAATGAGAAAACTGCACGTCCTCCAAGGCTAGACTGCCACGGGAGAATAAAGTGGAGGGTCAGTCCGATTAGCAATAAGGAAGTTGTGTCACAACTTCCAGCTCCCACACCACGAGAATGGCTAAAAATAGAATCGTAATGCAGTTTCAGAACTAACAATAAGTCTAATTATTATGAATACAGATACAAAGCAGAAATAAATACGTTTACAGACGGGGAAAACGTACTTCTTCCGTCATAACATGTTCATCTTTCTCTATCATTTTACCTTGTTAAATTCGCAATATATATTGCTGTCTCGTAAACAGGGTGGTTGTTTGTGTTTTGCAAGGGAGGAAAAAGATTGTATTTTCTGTTTGGGTTGAGATAATGGGTGTAACTATGTGTGGTTAGGCATGGCCACGAGTGAAAAAATCGTACATCCACTCATCACGATAGCAGCTGGTGAACTGACAGATGATACATGAGAGGGTGAAGTCAAGGTCAGTCTCATGTCCCAGATTTTCGTTCACTTCCCGAAAGCTTTCACAGTTTTCTACAAGTTGTATTGCATCAAACGATCCAAACCAATACAGCAAAGCTGAGCAAATAGGTAAAGATACCAAGACAAAAATGTATTTTTCTCTTATTACAAGTCTTTAACGAACAAACAAAAAAGGCAATATTCCGACGCCGATCATGGGTAATCATATAAATCAGGTTAACTGGTTACAAGGCTTTATTTAATACTTTAATTGCTTACAAGTACATACCAGAACAGTAAATACTTAACTTACAAAAACAGTACTGTAGAAAAGCAGTACAGTAAGAGTTTAACGAACAAACAAAAAGGCAATATTCCGACGCCGATCATGGCTAATCATATAATTCGGGTTAACTGGTTACAAGGCTGTATTTAATGATTTAACTTTATTTAAGTGCTTACAAGTACAGTACATACGAGAACAGTAAATATTTAACTTACAAATACTGTACAGTAGTGTGGAAAAAACGAACAAATAAAAAAGGCAATATTCTGACTCCTATCAGGTAAACTGGTTATATGACTTTATTTCTTGCTTTAACGTTATTTAATAGTACGTTAAGTTGCACATAAACTTACCAGAACAGTACAGTACTGTAAATATTTAACTTACAAATACTGTGCTACTGTACTCGGGAATGTCTCACTCACTGAATAATTTCCCGCCTAGATCGTCACGTAATCAAAACAAACCGCGCGCTGCGGTGACGTTCGAGGATTTGATCTTTCAAAGGCCTCTCCTGCGTTAATTTGTAGTTTTCATAATGGTTTTTTAATCTTACGTTGTCTTATATGTATCCCAGCCCTTATCGTGTATAATTGCGAGCACGTTCCGTGAGATCGTGTTCCGTGCGAGTTACCTGTATATATATATATATATATATATATATATATATATATATATCTATCTATATATATATATATCAGTAACCTCTCAAATAACGCAAGGGTTAGGTTCCTGGAGAGGTCGCGTTTGTTAAAAACGTGTTTTTTAAACATGATTTTCCCATAAGAAACAATGGTAATATTGGGGATTACGTTCCCGGACTCTGGGAAACTCTACCCATTTGGGAAGTTATGCTAACAATATTAATTTGAAGGAAAATCCACGTAAAAAACAAAAACAGTATATCTGGGGAGAAATAAACAACATCTGAGCCCTAGCTGGGCCGAAGCATTGTTTATTTCTCCCCAAATACATAGCGTTTTCGTTTTTTAAGTGGATTTTCTTTCAATTCTGCTTCATTCACGGCACTGTGAAAGTTCCTCAACATTATTAATGTATTAGTAGGGATGGGTATGTTATGATGTGGCAGGGGTAAACCAGCTCTGCTGTCGGGCCCTGCTGCGGATGTCACTGATTGCATTGCGCAGTTGACCCTTGTGCGGTGTGGTGTGGTGAGGATCTGTCCGTTCTCCCCTTTGGGGCTAAGATGTGAATGAATGTGTTTAAATGGATGAGTAAATGGAGAGTGTGTCGTCCTGTCTCGGCTACCTCCCTTTCCTTGGGGGAAGCAGCCTAGGTATATAGATAGATAGATAGGTCATAAACACACTACAGTAAGAGCAACATTTTCATTACAGTAAGTAGGTCACAAACAATAACAACACAGCCTCACTCCATCAATGCATCACTCGTCGTCTGCTGCTGTCCCTCCTCACCCCGCTACCCTACCTCCCGCCGCTCCCCACCCTAAATTTGTTGTCCCTCCTCGCTCTGCTGTCCTTCCTCTTCCTCTGACTCCCGTGCTACTGGTGATGAAGATAACTCCCTTAAGTTTTCTGTCTTCTTCATAAAGAACTGCTCTATCTTGGTCTGAGTGGTTTTCTTCTTTCTGTTCTGCAGCATCAAGTTGTAACAATATAGATCTGCCATCACTTTCCTGGCCAAATTTTGTCCAAAAATGAGCCAAATTGCTCAGAATGGGGCCAAACTTCATTTTCGAATATTATAGTTTGAATAAAACCAGTTTAAGCAACAGGCAAATAAAAAATTGTATTTATGCATAAACTGCCACACACGATCTATCAGCTCAGGACTGTCCAAGGCGCGCGCGGCTAATTTGAAACCATCACGCACATGTAAAGTCGCGTTAAATCGAGAAACCCTAGTTAGTTAAACATATCTCCTTAAATATTTGCTTGTGTTAAAACGAAAACGCATTTTTTAAACACGTTTAAATGAAAGGGAGGCGGAGGAAAGGTTTAGGAAGTGGAGAGATGGTATGGGGCAAAAGGGTTTAAGGGTAAATGCAGATAAAACAAAAGTGATGATATCTAGGGTTGGTGGTGGTACTGTCAAAGACGAGGGAGAGTGGCCATGTGCAGTTTGCCACAAGGGCGTGGGAAGTAATTCCATCTTGTGCGGTGTGTGTGATAAATGGGTGCATAAGAGATGTAGTGGTATCAGAGGTAGACTGCGAGATAATGCTGATTTTATGTGTACGGCGTGCCGGGGTGAGCAGGTGGAGATCGTCAGACGTGAAAGAATTGAACTTGCTGGTGAATCTCTTGAGTGTGTGGAAGAGTTTTGTTATTTAGGAGACATGTTGTGTGCTGGAGGTGGGGCTGGAGCTAGCTCTGTGGCTAGGGTGAGAAGTGGTTGGAAGAAGTTCAGGGAGCTCTTGCCTCTCCTGACATTGAGGGGGCTCTCCCTACGTGCTAAGGGGTCTTTGTATGCAGCGTGTGTTAGGAGTGTAATGCTGTATGGCAGTGAGACCTGGGCAGTGAAGGAGGAAGACATTCGCCGGCTCAGACGTACAGAAACGACAATGATTAGGTGGATGTGCAGTGCGTCCCTGCGTCCAAGGCCTGGAGGGGCTGGGTTTACAATGGAAGAGTTGAGAGGTAGGATGGGACTGGAGTGTATTGGTGTTGTGATGAGGAGAGGTAGATTGAGGTGGTTTGGACATGTGGAGAGGATGGGGGATGATAGTTGGGTGAGGAAGGTGAGAAGTGTTAATATTGGGGGTGGGGTTATGAGGGGTAGACCGAGAAAGACATGGGACGAGGTCATTAAGTGTGACCTTAGGGTTAAGGGACTGAACAGGGAGGCTGCAATGGATCGTGCAGCATGGAGAGCCGCCATTAGGTGACCAAGGCCGACACATGCAAGCATGTTGGAGCCTTTAAAAACGAAAATGAAAACGAAAACGAAACGTTAGTTGAGAGGTTACTGTATATATGTATGTGGCACACACCCACAGATGACAGTGAACAGGTATTACACTGTGCAAAGACACTGAAAAGTTATCATTTATGTGAACTGTTCGTAAATGGCGCAGCGACTGGTCGTACGGAAAGATATAACATCACTTGTGTAGAGCTACTCTCAATGGAAGGTGTTGCACGACAGTGAATAATATCTCTTGTTTTTCAGCTGAGACACTAGAGCTCATACTGGACTTTCTGTGTGTCAGTGCTTGCCACAATGGAGAAGAAGGTTTGTCTTCTGAGAAGTGGCAGAAGGTTCTCTTCGAGGAGGAGAAGCAGCTGAGCAATGCTTCAAGTGGGGAGGACTGGGACGATGTCCAACGCCATTCCCATCAGGAGGCTTTTTCCCCGACCCCTACCACCAGGGGAGCAGATACCACCACCAGTGTCTAGACCAACAGCCCAGCCATTGTCTTCATTTGGACGACAGGCATCGCCTTTGCTCGGACCTCTCGCTCCAGCAGCCATTGTGGTCTCTCTACCTCTAGCCTCCAGTTCCCCCTTGGCTGAGCCCATGTCACTGGTAGCAGGGCCTAGTTACGTGACACTGGCACCCGCACGCGGCGCTACTGGTGGAGGATGTGACCGTGTCGTCGTCCCCTGCCTGGTCGACAAGGGCGCTGGCTCTGACAGCATTCATCCCCCCCCACGTTTTGTAGCAGCAAGAGGAAGCCTCGTCATTGTCGGAGCCATCACCACCTTGACAAGGCCGGCGTGGTCCACGGCCTGGCTATGGGGGGCGGCCAAGGGGTGGCCGAGGAGGCAGAAGGGTGTCAGTAGGCCGACCCACTGCCACCACTCCAGAGGGTATTGCTGCAGAGGATCCAGGGTGGAGCAGTGGCCCATTCACACCAGCTAATGGGACCTTCACAGGATCCTCAGGAATGAGGGAAGATCTGCCAACAACTCCTCTCCAGTTCTTCCAGCTGTTTTTCACCAGGGAGTTGTTGACGTATTTTACCTGTGAGACCAACAGCTACGTGTTATTCCTGGGGACTGTGTTGGACGCATGGTTCATCTGTAATGAAAAGGAGGTGGCCAAGTTCCTGGGGCTCTACTTCTTCATGGGGGTGGTCAATATGCCGACCATCAGGCATTAATGGAGGAGATCCCATCTCCATAACCACCCCATTTTCCAGTAAGTGATGAGTGGGAGGTGTTTCAGGGCCATCCTGAAACACTTCCACGTCTTCAACTCACTATACCCCAGGACAATCGCAATCGGCTCATCAGGGTTCACACGGTGATGGAGTACCTCCTTCAGGGGTTCCAGGACACCTACCTACCCGAGAAGTACCTCAGCCTGGACGAGGGCTCACTGACGTGGAAGGGGCGCCTCAACTTCCGCGTCTACAACCCTATGAAGCCCTTGAAGTACTCCATCAAGTTTTATATCCTGTCTGAGGCTTCCTTGGGGTACATCTGGAACTTTGAGGTGTATACAGGGCAGAAGAAGGCACTGGAGACCACCATTTGGGGCCTCATAGAACCGCTGAAGGACCAGGGATACAAAGTTTACATGGACAACTATTATAACTCTGTATCCCTGTGCAAACGCCTCTTCAGTGCAAGAACCTATGTGTGTGGGACCCTATGCCTGGCAAGAGGAGCACCAAAGCAGCTGCAGGTCATCACCAGGGCCAAAAGCCTGCCAGTGGGGGGCATGGCAGCAATGCACAAGGACAAAGTGATGGTGCTGCTGTGGAAGGACAAGCGCATCATCAACATGGTCTCCACCTTCCACTGCACAAGCACCGTCCAAAAGAAGGTTTGAGGGAAGACCAGGGGTCCTGACAGGAGGACAGCCTATGTCCAGAAGACAGTGCACAAGCCCATCATGGTGGAGGACTACAACCGACAAATGGGTGGGGTGGACCACTTCGACCAGATGGTCCAGTATTACCTCATCCAGCGGCGGACCGTGAAATGGACCAAGAAGATCACCTATTTCATCCAGATGGCCATTATCAACGCGTTCAACCTGTATAAGAAGTGCTTTTGCAGGTCAGCCAGTCTGCTGGAATTTGTGGAGGAGGCCATAGCACGGGCCAAACAGGGTAGTACTCCCGAGGGGAATGGGAATGCTGGTGACAGGGAGAGCTGGAGCTCCTGTTTCACTAGCTATCTAACCATCCCCCTTTGCTGACCTTTTCAGTGTGACAGTAACATGGAGAGTAGACCAGCATACTCTCCCAAACACTTCCTCTAACTATCTTATGCACTACACCACAAGCACCTTACATTTCACACAATGTATGCCACTACATTACAGGGGTTGGCGCCAGCAAGGGCAAGCGGCCAGAACACTTTGCCCCCACTACCTAGTGGCGGACTTCTGGGGGGAGGCGTGGAGGGGGTTCCACCGGCATAGATCGTGGGTCCAGGGCGAGATGGGGATCGGGCCTGTGCTAGAGAGTACAGGGCATTGCGGTTCCCAGGCTGCCGCTTCCGCCCAACAGAGAGGGGCCCGAACCTGGGAGTAGCGCCCCAGGAGGCTGCCCTATCAGTGGGTGTATAATGGCGGGATAGTTGCAGTGCCAAGGCGCGCTTGGAGGGTGTCCCTGCAGCTGTCCTGGCAGGGTCCCCCGAGGCCACTGCCACAGCCACTGGTAAGCTGGTGGGCTAGGGGTCCCAGATCCATTGCCTGGACCTGGGACTGTGCAGTGAGTGGGACCTGTGCTATGTCTATCCCCCTTTATTAATACTGAAGATGACAAAACAAAATAGGTTTCAAAGCAACCCTGAGGACAGTAAAACACCCATGGGGATGAGGGTGGGTTAATGGAATGTGGGAAGTTTGAGGGGAAGAGCAGGGGAAGTCGTTGAGGCATTCTGTAGGAGGTGGGTGGATGTGGCGTGTTTGCAGGAAGTCCAGTACAGGGGTGGATCAGCCAGAAAGATTGTTGGGAAGGACTGTTGCTATAAGTTGTTTTGGCAGGGGGGGACAGACGGATATGGAGGTGTTGGTGTGATGGTTGCAGAGAAATGGGTGGAATATGTTATGAATGTTTTGAGAGTAAGCGATAGGATATTGGTAGTGAAAATTCTGTTGGGTAGAAAGATAGCTGCGATTATATCGGCATATGTTCCACAGGCAGAATTGGATGAAGCAGAGAAAGATAGATTTTGGGATGATTTAATACGTGTAGTGGGTGGTATGCGGGATGATGAGATAGTGATTTTGGGAGGGGACTTAAATGCTCATGTAGGTGATGCAGCACAAGGTTATGAAGGAGTGCATGGGGGATGTGCGTATGGTCTACGGAATGCAGAAGGGGAAAGGATACTCAAATTTGGGGAGGCAACGGACATGATTGTGTGCAACACATATTTTAGGAAAAGAGACAGTAGGTTAATTATGTATGAGTCTGGGGGAAATAGCAGTCAGACAGATTATTTTCTGGTTAGGAGGGCTGATAGGAGGTTAGTGAGGGATGTTAAAGTTATAGGAAGTGAGGAGTGTGTGCAGCAGCACAAACTATTGATTTGTGATATGGTGCTTAAAGAACATGTGATGAAAAAGAGGACTTATGTACCTAGGAGGAAAATATGGAAGCTGAAAAACCAAGTAGTAAGGGATGCCTTCTATAGCGAGATGAGGAGAGTGGTGGCTGAACAGGGAGCTGTAGACAGAGGCGTTAATGAACAATACAGAGCCCTCAAGAACAATTTCTTGAGAGTTACTGATGTAACATGCGGTTGGACAAGAGGACCACCACGACATAAAGTAACTTGGTGGTGGGATGAGGGTGTAGAAGCTGCAGTTAAGGTGAAAAGAAGGCTTATCCGGGAATGGAAGAAGGGTGGTAGCAAAGAGGAATATTTGGCTGCCAAGCGTAGGGCTAGAAGAGAACTATACAGGGCGAAGTCTGAGTCACAGAGACTATTACATGATAACCTAAATCATGGGGAAAGGAAAAATATGATATTTAGGGTGGCAGGTCAAGTGAAGAGGGATAATCGGGATATTATAGGTGAGCAGTGTGTGAAGAATGATGAAGGAAGGGTAGTGGTGAACAGTGAGGATATTAAAGATGCATGGAGAGAGCATTATAACCGGTTGTTGAATGAGGAGTTTGACTGGGACAAGGAAGGTTTGGAGCAAGCAGATCCAGTGTTTGGCCCTTGGCCTTTGATTGATACTGCTATTGTGAGTGAGGCAATAGGCAGGATGAGGGTGGGGAAGGCAGCAGGTGTGTCTGGGTTGACTGCCGAAATATTGAAGGCCTCAGGCGATATAGGGGTGAGTTTAGTCACTGACCTAATAAATAGGATTATTTATGAGTGTGTTGTCCCAGATGATTGGCTGAAGAGTGTAATTGTAAATGAGTATAAAGGGAAGGGTGATGCCCTGGAAAGAGGAAATTATAGAGGTATAAAGCTTTTAGATCAGATAATGAAGGTAATGGAGAGAGTTTTAGAAGGTATGATTACAGAAAGTGAATATTGATGAGATGCAGTTTGGGTATATGCCAGGTAGGAGGACCACTGATGTTATATTCATTGTTCGTCAGCTTCAGGAAAAATATATTCGTAGGAGAAGGGATCTTTATTTTGTTTTTGTTGATTTGGAAAAGGCCTTTGACAGAGTCCTTAGAGAGGTGGTGAAGTGGGCAAGAGAAAGCTTGGCTACGAGGAGTGGCTGGTTAGGGTGGTTATGACTATGTACGTGGGTGCTCACACCCAGGTAAGAGTGAATGGAGATTTGAGTGATGAGTTTTCCGTGAATGTTGGTGTGCGTCAGGGGTCAGTCTTGAGTCCCATGTTGTTTATCATGGTACTTGAAGCCCTTTCACGTGACTTTAGAAACAGACTCCCGTGGGAGTTGTTGTATGCTGATGATTTGGTGTTGACTGCAGAGAACGAAAGGGAGGCGGAGGAAAAGTTTAGGAAGTGGAGAGATGGTTTGGGGCACAAGGGTTTAAGAGTAAATGAACATAAAACAAAAGTGATGATATCTAGGGTTGGTGGCGGTACTGTCAAAGACGAGGGAGAGTGGCCATGTGCAGTTTGCCACAAGGGCGTGGGAAGTAATTCCATCTTGCGCGGTATTTGTGATAAATGGGTGCATAAGAGATGTAGTGGTATCAGAGGTAGACTGCGAGATAATGCTGATTTTATGTGTACGGCGTGTCGGGGTAAGCAGGTGGAGATTGTCAGACGTGAAAGGATTGAACTTGCTGGTGAATCTCTTGAGTGTGTGGAAGAGTTTTGTTATTTGGGAGACATATTGTGTGCTGGAGGTGGGGCTGGAGCTAGCTCTGTGGCTAGGGTGAGAAGTGGTTGGAAGAAGTTCAGGGAGTTTTTGCCTCTCATGACATTGAGAGGACTCTCCCTACGTGCAAAGGGGTCTTTGTATGCAGCATGTGTTAGGAGTGTAATGCTGTATGATAGTAAGACCTGGGCAGTGAAGAAGGAAGATATTCGCCGGCTCAGACGTACAGAAATGACAACGATTAGGTGGATGTGCAGTGCGTCCCTGCGTCCAAGGCCTGGAGGGGTTGGGTTTACGATGGAAGAGTTGAGAGGTAGGATGGGACTGGAGTGTATTGGTGCTGTGATGAGGAGAGGTAGATTGAGATGGTTTGGACATGTGGAGAGGATGGGGGATGATAATTGGGTGAGGAAGGTGAGAAGTGTTAATATTGGGGGTGGGGTTACGAGGGGTAGACCGAGAAAGACATGGGACGAGGTCATTAAGTGTGACCTCAGGGTTAAGGGACTGAACAGGGAGGCTGCAACGGATCGTGCAGCGTGGACAGCCACCATTAGGTGACCAAGGCCGACACATGCAAGCATGTTGGAGCCTTTAAAAAAACAAAACGAAAACGAAACGATAGTTGACAAGTTTCTCCACTTTGATGAAGCAGAGTGGCCCGCATCAGGGCACGTCATCCACCATACCCCTGACCTTCCAAGCCGACGGCCAGCAGGACCTCTGGGACTTGCAGCACCTGCAGCAGCACCAGCATAGGTGCCAGCACCATCGTCTCCTGGGCCGGCATCAGTACAGGTGCCAATACCACCATCTCCAGGAAAAGGACCAGCACAGGAGGCAATGCCACCACTGCCTGCAGGACCAGCACGGGTGCCGAGACGACCATCTTCAGCAGTTCCTGGTCTGTCGGGAGAACCTGCTGCTGCTGCCATGCCCAGCCCTGCAGCTGCAACTCCAGGATGACAGGACCAGGGAAGAGCAGGAGGACATCCAACCAAGCGTCGGAGAGTCATCAACGACAGAGTGCGGCTGGATCACACATTGGGCCATCAACGGGAGAGGATCCCCAACCGGAGGAGGCTCTGGTGTGCCCTGTGTGCCCTGGTGAAGATGAGAAGGGACACAAGTCACATGTGTCCTGTTTGTGATGTGCCGCTTTGCGTGGGTGATTGCTTCAAACGGTACCACACTGAGCGAAGTATTCACTAGTGAGGCGTACACACACGCACACACCACATAACTCCTCATCTTCAAATCCCACAAGGTCCTGCAAGCAGCTCAACACCCCTGGAGGAAGTGAGTTTTCCAAATTTTGTTGCTTTGTATAATGACCTATTATCAATACTCATATACTTTTCACAAAAATAACCATTTTCTACTACATATTACACATATGACAGAAAGTACAGCTACATTAGCAGTAACTAGAAAAAAGAGTAGTGTTCATGTAGAGTACATTATAACAGTATAAAAACAACCCTTGGAGATATTAGTCTGTACATTAAAAAAAAAAAAAAAAAAAAAAAAAAAAAAAAAAAAGGGGGGGGGCCTTTAGGAGTATAGTCTTCAGGCAAAGAGGTGGGAAGACTGTCTTTTTTTTTTTTTTTTTTTCCCGCTTGCGGTAAAACTCAGTAGTGATTGGAAAAGTAGTCTAGCTTTGTCATCCTATTACTCAAAAACTATTGGACATATCGACTTCCTGTAAGAACCATGATAAAGATCAGTGAATTATACATATGTTCATTACCAATATATAAGCCTTTGGGAGCATATTTTGTAGGAAAAGGAGGGGGATCAGCGTGTGTTTTATTTCTTGCTTTCGGTAAAAGTAGCCAGCGCTCAGAGGAGTAATCTCACTTTGTTGGTCAATTACTCGAAAACTACTGGACGTATCGACTTCCTGTACAAACCATAATAAAGAGCAGTAAATTCTACATATTTACAGGACATAACAATGTAATATCTCGGATAAAAAGTTGTTACGTAGACGGGAATATAGCATTTGCTGTGCACGCACGATAAAAGTGCAGCACGGCCGTGAGTACCCACAAGTTTTTTGCGATTTACTTGGAAAATACGAGGCCTATCAAAAAATGGTGGTTACCATGGGAAAACTCATTAAATTCTACACAATATTATTAAATAAAAACAGGGTGTGCAAGAAAAGTTTTGCAGTGGAGCTCCCTGAACAAAAATCATTTTTAAAAAAAATGTTTTTCAGTTTTTGGCTATTTCCTCGAAAACTAAAAATTGTATCATAAGCGGACAATGTTCTTTTGAAAGCTGATGAAATTCTCTATCAAAACTTCTAACAACATTTTTCTGCATGATGGAAAGCATTCGAATTGTGATGTTGGGAAGCGAGATTGACGTTGCAAAACATTTATTCACGGTGGCCTAATGTAGTTTTATTCATTTTTTTTTTTTTTTAATTATTATTTTTATTTTTTTTTGCTTATTAGCTAGAACAAACATTGACGAATAAGATGATGTAGGTTTCATGGCAGTATACTGTATTGAGGTTTGGGTGGCGAAAATAAGGCGAAAATGTGTGTTTTTAGCGGCGTATGGACAGGCTTACCGGGTGGCCAGTCAAGTAAAATCGTGTGCCGCGAAACTTACTGAAACTTATGCGTGCACGAGAGGGTTAATACAATTACCCCCCAAATGGATTAGTTTACCTTAACTGATGTAAAATTTAATTTCAAACAATTGTGCATAGGTGAAAAATTTCTGTTTGAACAACCGTTTGTGAGTTATGAGCTTGAAACAGATATATTGATAATCTGCAGAAAATCATAAGATATTATGGAAGATGGCTCTAAAAGCCTAATTAGCTGTACATCTGAAATGTCCATCACATAATTCCATTTAGTTGAAGGGCTGAAACACCTAAAAATCACCTTGATATTTTGTCCCTCGACTTAGGCCCCAAAGTAAACTATATTAACTGAATGTCTAAAAAACTTAGGTTCTCACTTTGAAGCTTGTATATAATATAATAAAGTTACCCCCTAAATGGAACAGGGAATGTAAGAGGTGAGAATGATCAGGTGAAAGAGAGAGAGAGATTGTCCAGGTGCTTGAGGGTGCGAAAGTGGATGTATGTGGAATAACTGAAACAAAATGGAGAGGAGAAAGTGTGAGAGAATGGGAGTATGGATAGAGTATATGTGCAGGAGTAGGTGAGCATGAGAGGGCAAAAGAGGGAGTATGTATAGTTGTGAGTAAAAGATGGAAGAAGAGCGTAAGACAGTATGGATCCCTTGGGTCAAGGATTGTGTGGGTAAGACTGAAAGTTGGACTACAAATGTGGGCGATTGTGTATGTGTATGCGCCAACGCAAGATCGTGCTAGCAGAGTGAGAGAAGAGTTCTGGACAAATGTGGAAGTGTGCATGGAAATTTTGGAAGGAATGAGAGAGTGTTTTTGATCGGTGATATGAATGGTAAAGTATGGAATGTGAAGGTGGATGGAATAGTTGGTGAGTGGGGTGTGCCTGCTGAGATAGATGAGAATGGCAGTGCATTAGTGGACATTTGTCCTGGGAGAGGGTTGATGATAGCCAATACCCTCTTCAAGCATAAAATGATCCACAGGTATACATGGCGAGTGATGAGAAGGGTGGGTGGTGAACTGAATGAAAGGAAGGCAATGATTGATTATGTGTGTGTGGATGAAAGGATGCGAGGATGTGTAATGGATACAAGAGCTTATAGAGGATGGGGGAGTGGACTTTCTGACCACTACTTGGTGGTTGCCAGAATTAAGATCCAAGTAAGATGGAGAAATAGAAGAAGGGAAAAACGAGAGGAAGGAGTAGTTGCAAGGAGAGTGGAAAGGTTACAAGAGGATGAGAAAAAGGCAGAGTATAAGAGAGAAGTGGAGGAACGATTGGGCAAATATGAATTGGAAGAGATGGGGGACGTGGAAGGTGTGTGCAGCATATTTACAGAAGAAATATGTGCAGCATGTGATGTGTGTGGAAGGAAGAGAAGAAGAAGGGGGGTGCAAGGAACAGCGTGGTGGACTGAAGAGGTGAAACAGGCTGTGGCACAAAAGAAGAAAGTATACAATGAATGGATGAGAAATAGGGGCGTGGAAGAAGTTGAGAGGCGGAAGAGAGAGTTATACGTAGAAAGAAGGAGAGAGGTGAAAAGATTAGTAAGAGAGAGTAAGAAGAGAGTGGATGAGGAATTTGGAAGGAATTTGAGTGTAAAGTGGAGGGACTGTAAGAAAATGTTCTGGAAAGAGGTGAAGAGAGTAAGACAGGGTGGAAGTGAGGTTAGTAAGGGAGTGAAAGATAAAAATGGTAGATTACTAGTGGAGAAGGGAGAAAAAGTGAGCAGATAGAGAGAACACTTTAAGGAACTGTTGAACATACAGGATGGAAGTAATGCGAGTATAAGTGGCTGGGGAATGGCTGGGAGAAGGAGGGAGGTGAGAAGACAGGAAGAAATCAGTAGGATAGAAGTTGTGGAAGCAATGAAGAAAGTTATATTGGGGAAAGCCCCAGGAATTGATGGAGTGTGTGGTGAAATGGCTGAAGCATGGGGGAGAGATAGTAGCAGAATGGATGTGGAAGATGTGCAGATTGGCCTGGGAGGAAGGTAGAGTCCCAGAGGATTGGAAGTCAGGTATAATTATTACCTTGTACAAAGGAAAAGGGGAAAAAGAAGTGTGTGGTAATCATAGGGGCATTTGTCTTCTTAGTATAATAGGAAAAGTGTGTGGTAGGATACTTATTGACAGAGTTAGAGAAAGAACAGAGGAATTAGCAGGAGAAGAAGAGGGAGGCTTTAGGAAGGGAAGAGGGTGTGTAGATCAGATATTCATTCTTAGATCTTTAGTGGAAAAGTTTCTAGAGAAGGGAAAGAAGTTGTATGCGGCTTTCATGGATTTGGAGAAAGCATATGACAGGGTGGATAGACAAGGATTGTGGAAAGTATTAAGAATATATGGAGTAGACAGGATGTTGCTGAATGCTGTGAAGAGTATGTATGATTGTGCTAAGGCTGCAGTGCGTGTGGATGGTGAACTAAGTGAAATTTTCTCTTTGAAGGTTGGGTTGAAACAGGGATGTGTCATCTTTCCATGGTTGTTCAATCTGTACATGGATGGGGTAATAAAAGAGGTACAAGGTAGGGTAGTGGATGTTGGAGTGGCCCTGGTGAGAGAGGATAGTGTTTAGAAACTCCCTGTACTGTTGTTTGTAGATGATACTGTGTTGTTGAGTGAAGACGAAGGGGAGCTGCAAGGCTTGGTGGATGAGTTTGGGAGAGTGTGTATGAAACAGAATCTAAAGGTGAATGTAGGGAAGAGTAAAGTGATGGTCTTTGAGAGAGGTGAAGTCAGTGAATGTACAGCGGGGCTGGATGGTAAGGAATTGGAAAATGTGAGTACGTTTAAGTAGTTGGTTAGTGTGATGAGTAAGGATGGAGGTTTGGAGGGTGAAGTGCTTGAAAGGGTACAGCAGGGAAGAAAGGTTGCTGGTTCCTTGAAAGCAGTGATAAGAAGCAGGGAAGTGAGCATGGAAGTGAAAAAGTTGCTACATGACAGTATTGTGATACCAGCTCTAATGTATGGAAGTGAAGCTTGGACGTTGTTGGAAGGACACAAGTCAAGAGTGAGAGCAGTGGAAATAAGTTATTTAAGAGGAGCCTGTGGAGTCACATGGAGAGAGAGGCTGACGAATGAGGATATAAAGGCGTTGTGGTGTGGATGTGGATGTGATAGGATGCGTTATGAGGAACACACTGAGGTGGTTTGGCCACGTGGAGAAGATGGAGGGTGAAAGACTGACGAAGAAAGTGTATGTGAGTGAGGTGGAGGGGGGAAGAGGGAGGGGAGGCCGAGGATGAGATGGAGGGATGGGGTGGAGAGGTATATGAGAGAGGGGGATGTGAGTTGGGAGCAGGGCAGTGAAATGGTGGGGGACAGGGCGACGTGGAGGCGATTTGTTTGTGGGCACCTCAAACAGGATAGAGGCGTCTGGCAATAAATAGATAGACCCCCAAAATGTACTGAGCTTACCTTACCCGATGTAAAAGTTGATTTTAAACAACTTTGCATACCTATAACTTTTCTGTAGAATCAAACGTTTGTGAGTTATATGCTTAAAACCTATATACTGATTATTTGCAGAAAATCAGGCAATGTATATATATATATACACAGGTTATCCCTTAATTCACGCGAACTTTTTTCACGCGATTTCGGTTATCCACGAATTTTTCGTACAATAATTAAAACAAAATTATAGTATTCAAATAAGTAATTTCAATATACAGGAGAAATAAATAAAGTATAAAAAATGCCTACCTGCTGCCCGTGTGCACACATATATGTATGTATGTGTGTGTGGGAGCCGAATGGTCGAACCATGCATGACTTGCAAATCGTTATTTGTGGCTTATTTTTCTGCCTTCCAGTAATTGCTTGCCTTGTCTGTCAACATGGGGCATAAGCGTAGTGGTAGTGATGCATGTGGTAACACACCAAAACTGACTTGTAAAGTGATGTTGCTGACAGAGAAAGTTAAAGTGTTGGACAAACTTCAGGGAGGAATGTCGGCGACAATTCTCTGTCAGGACGATTCCGTCATTTATTTACATACCAGTTTATTTAGCAAGTACAGTACACTAGTTTTTTACTTATATGAGTTATACAATCCCCCTGAAAATTAGTTATTAAAGTATTAATTAAGCCTGTGGAGTCACGTGGAGAGACAGGCTGACGAATGAGGATGTAAAGGAGCGTTGTGTTGTGGATGTGGATGTGATAGGAAGCGTTATGAGGAACACACTGAGGTGGTTTGGCCATGTGGAGAGGATGGAGGGTGAAAGACTGACGAAGAGAGTGTATGTGAGTGAGGTGGAGGGGGGAAGAGGGAGGGGGAGGCCGAGGATGAGATGGAGGGATGGGGTGGAGAGGTATATGAGAGAGGGGGGTGTGAGTTGGGAGCAGGGCAGTGAAATGGCGGGGGACAGGGCGACTTGGAGGCGTTGTTTGTGGCCACCCCAAACGGGATTGAGGCGTCTGGTAATAGATAGATAGAAGTATATTAATAGAATGACGGGGAATTGTCCATGTTTTGACAGTGAATTGACTTGATGGTGAATTGTCTCAGAACCGTATGTTTGGGGTAAGTCAACTGTTCATAATAAAGAAGGAGAACGTAGCATACGGGAGAAGGGCTGGTGCACCAAACTGCTAAAGAGTGTCCACCTACACCTGTGAATTGTCTTGTAACCGCATGTTTGGGGTGAACGAGTCAACTGTTCATACAATAAAGAAGGCAGAATGTAGCATACAGGAGGCAGTGAGGGCTAGTGCACCAGACTGCTGAAGTGTCTCCACCTACGCCTGTGCTTGTCAGGTTTCAGTTTTAAATTTGTTACATTTTTGTTGTTTTTAATACTTTATGCTAGTTTATAAGGTGTATGTAGTGCATAAACAGTATTATTCAGATGTAATATACGTACAGACATGCGTAATTATGTGCACACAAGGGCAGAATATATATGCGAATTTACCACATATGCGAAGGGTCTGGGAACCTAACCCTTGCGTGAATTAAGGGCTTACCTGTATATGTATATATATATTTTTAACGTGTCCGACTCTGGGCATAGGCTTCACAGCCTGTTATGAAGGCCCAGCAGCCCTCCTACATACCATACACCTCTACATGTCACCACTTCAGTGCTAACACCCACCGTCCATATTGAATACATGCTAGGGCTGTCTCATACAGGACTGGTGTATTGATATTAGCGGGGGTATTTTTACGACATGTCGGCAGGTCTTCTGGTAGATCAGTAGAGCCTGATTTAATGAAATTCAAATCCTTAAACTGTTCCCAGCCCCAGCGGGGATTTAAACCTGGGTCCAGCAGGACTGCAGGCCACCTCTCTACCAATTGAGTCACCACCTCTCCCATAAAGGATGGCCTCCAAAAACCTATTTAGCTGTACATCTGAGATGTCCAACACATGATTCAATATAGCTGAAGGTCTGAACTACCTGAAAATCACCATGATATTTAGTCCCTCAATTTGGGCCCGCTGGGTGGTAACCATATAACCAAACCATACGTGTTCCCTACGTGTCAACAAGTGGGTTGGTGGAGGGTTAGTGCCCCTCCCCGTAAAACAACTAACTCAAAGTCAAATGGCCACCCCTTATGGGATTATGGCATCTGGCAATAGATAGAGAGATAGAATTTGGGCCCTAAAAGTCCTCTGGCTCATGGACTACAGGTTCAGTCCTTTCATGCCTGGCAATCTCCACATGCTCTCCCCAACACACTGCATACATGAAATCAGTATTATCTCGCAGTCTACTTCTAATACCACTGTATCTCTTATGCATCCACTTATCACAAACATTGCACAAGAAGGAATTACTTCCCATGGCCTTGTGGCAAATCGCACATGGCCACTCTACCTTTTTTTTGACTGTTCAGTAAGACCTCACTATAAAGGACAAATTGGGGCCCAAGCCATTCCGAAAAAAGCGAAATTCCAAAAAAATCGACATCTGGACTTCCCCCTGCTAACCCAGACTTTTTCCGATATGTCAGACATTAGTCCAGTTCACACCAACAGTTTTTAAATTGTTTTTACTACCACTGCAGTACTGAATTGTACTATACCTTCACTACAATAATCAAATGGTATAATATATATTATAATACTGTACTGTACACTGATAAACATGTCTTTTATTTACCTTATTGTGATGAACATAGCTGAAGAGGTCAGGCAGTCCAGACTGCTTCTGGCTTTATCGGACTTTTCTGATACATTGGAATTTAGTCCGGTAGCTCCTCGATTCCAATAAAGGCGAATTCCGGTCTACTGAAGTCCATTATATTGAAGTTTCACTGTACTACTCCCAACCCTAGATACCATCACTTCTGTTTTATATGCATTTACTCTTAAGCCCTTGTGTCCTGTACCATCCCCCTGTTTCGTAAATCTCTCCTCAGTCTCCCTTTCATTCTCTGCAATCAACACTAAATTATCAGCATACAAAAGTTCCCATGGGAGTCCATTTCTGAAGTCGTGCTCTGGTACGGCCTGTGGACCCTCCAAAGAAATGCTGACTGTGGCAGTTTGGACCTGCAGATTGAGAGGTCCACAGGCAGTGCTTCTTTGGTTTTCCCTGGAATGATTATTGCTTCCATGGCCGTGAGCCATGAGTGTGCTTTGTGCATTACGGAGGTTATTCTCTCGGGCATGAAGGCATACATTCCCTTCTCATATTCTCTGACTAATGCAAGAAAGCCTTGGTTTAACCATGCATGTTCTACTGTTGTCCGCAACAGGGAGAGGGCCTATAAAAGGTACCCAAGCCAACCCACCCCTGAATCACATCTTGTTTATGTTTCTGCCCGGAATCATGCTAAGTCTGTTATTCGCTCTTCTAAAAATAATTTCATCTGTACTAAATGCCCTCAACTCTCCAACTCGAATTCTTTCCGCTCCTTCTGGCACCTTGCCAAAAACGTTTCTAACAACTTTACCTCACCATCCTTCCCTCCTCTTTTCTACTCTGATGGCTCTGTAGCTATTTACTCTACTGATAAAGCAGACCTCTTTGCTCAGACTTTCTCCTCCAATTCCACTTCAGATGATTCCAGTGCTGTTCCTCCCTCTCTTTCCCCCTCAGACTTCCTCATGGTTGACATTAAAATTTCTTCAGCTGATGTATTTTCTGCTATCACTGGCCCTAATACTAACAAGACATATGGGCCTGAAGGAGTCCTTCCTGTTGTTCTCAAGAACTGTGCTTCTGTACTTACACCCTGCCTAGGTAAACTCTTTACCTTTGTCTGTCAACTTGTACCTTTCCTTCTTGCTGGAAGTTTGCTCTCATTCAGCCAGTCCCAAAGAAGGGTGACCATTCCCAACCCTCTTACTATTGTCCAACTGCTTTAACATCCTGTGTCTCAAAAGGTTTTGAGTCAATTCTTAACAGAATTTTTTTTAAAGCATCTTCCCTATCACAACCTTCTTTCTGATCGTCAGTATAGGTTCCATCAGGGACGCTCCATTAGTGATCTTCTCACCTACCTTTCAGACTCCTGGTCATCCTCGTTTCGGGACTTTGGCAAAAGCTCTGCCATTGCACTTGACATCTCAAAGGATTTCGATCGAGTCTGGCATAAATCTTTAAATTCCAAACTGCCCTCTTACGGTTTCTATCCTTCTATCTGTGCCTTCGTCTCTAGCTTCCTTTCTGGTCATTCTATAGCCGCTGTTGTAGATGGTCATCGTTCTTCTCCTAGATCCATCAACAGTGGTGTTCCTCAGGGCTCTGTCCTATCACCAACTCTCTTCCTTTTATTCACCAATGACCTTCTAAGCTGTACATCTAACCCTATCCACTTGTACGCTGATGATTCCACCCTTCACCTTTCCATTTGGTTCCTGCAATGTCCATCTCAGCAGTTACTTCAACAAACAAGGGATGAGGTTATGGCACACCAAATGTCTGATTTGGCTCATATCTCTGACCGGGGTAAAAATAATCTTGTTCTTTTTAAAGGATCAAAAACTCAGTTTTTACACCTATCAACTCAACACAATCTTCCACACAAGTACCCACTAATGTTTAATAATGTCCAGTTCAATCCTGCATCATCTTTGAACAAGCTTGGGGTTTTCATTCACTCGGGACTTACCTTGGAAAGATCATGTTGCATCTCTTGTAAAATCTGCTTCCAAGAGATTAGGTGTGCTAAGCTGACTCCATGCCTTCTTTACCCCTGCACAACTGTTGACTTTATACACGGGTTTTATTCACCCCTGTGTAGAGTACAACTCTCATGTATGGGGAGGCTCCCCACATACAAGTCTGCTCAACAGGGTGGAGTCAAAGGCTTCTCATCTCATTAACTCTCCTCCTCTTACTGGAGGGGTTCATAACCTGGGGTCCATGGACCCCTTGGGGGTCCATAGATGGGCTTCAGGGGGTCCGTGAAGGTCAGAATAATTGAGAACAATTTAGCGATATTGCTTGATCCCATTTGGCATCATTGGCTGAAAAAAAAAAAAAAAAAAAAAAAAAAAAAAAAAAAAAAATAGTCTTGAAGAATTCTGGTGTTCGTTGACACAAGCCTACCCTTGTCTGGGAAAGCGGGCTACGGGTGTTCTGATTACGTTTGCTACTACATACCTTTGAGAGTCACGGTTTTCAGCGCTTGTTTCTATCAAAAAGAAAAGTCGAAATCAACTGGATGTCAACGATGACATGCGTGTTGCCTTGTTAAAGACCACTCCACAATTTAGTCTCCTTATTCAAACCAAACAACAACCCTCTCATTGAAATGAACTTCCGAGCTAAATTAAAGTTTTATTTTGTTTAATCTGCACAAGTTGGATGTATTTCGTTCTTTCATCAAGTGGCCATTAGTTTTTGCATGAAACAGAGTGAGAAACAAAATTCTTGTAAAGACTGTTTTGTACTTTGTGTATGTCATACAGTGCGTGTAGTAGTTTTCAGTAAAAGAAAGTATTTTAGTTGCATGCAAAATGCTGTGTTTATGCGCCTATGTGCATTTTTGTAGGGAAGGGGTTCACAGCTTTCACCAGATTCTCGAAAGGGTCCATGACTCAGAAAAGGTTAAGAACCACTGTCTTACTGGCTCCCTTCAATCTCTGTCTCTTTGCTACACTGTTGCATCTTTATTACTGGCTCCCTTCAATCTCTGTCTCTTTGCTGCACTGTTGCATCTTTATCTCTTTTCTAATGCTACTTCAATGGTCACTGCTCCTCTGAACTGTCTGCTTGCATCCCTCCACCTCTACGACGCGTGTGTAGCACCCGTCTAGCAACAAACTCTCATCCCTTTTCCGTCCAACTCTCTGATGCAAGAGTTAACCATTACTCCCAGTCCTTCATTGATGCAACAGGTCAACTCTGGAACTGGCTCCCTCTATCTGTATTTCCTACTTCCTATGATCTCCAGTCTTTCAAACGCAGTGTGTCCAGGCATCTCAAAATGAATGGATCTTGAATTTGGCTCTCCTTTGTATTGTTTTTGTTTTTTCTTGGAAGGAATGGGTTGTGGGCTCCTGGCCTTTGGTTCATTCTTTCTTACATTAAAAAAAAATAAAAATAAAAAACAAGGGGCTCAAGACTCACCCCTGATGCACACAAACATTCATGGAAAAATCCTCACTCAGAACTCCATTCACCCTTGCCTGGGTGCGAGCACCCACATACATGGCCATAACCACCCTAACCAGTCAGTTCCTCATTCCCAAGCTTTCTCATTGCCCACTTCACCACCTCTCTAAAGACTCTGTCAAAGGTCTTCTCCAAATCAACAAAAATAAAGTACAGTTCCCTTTTCTTTCCTACATATTTTTCCAAAAGCTGTAGAAGAATGGCCATGGCATCAATGGTCCCTTTGCCTGGCACAAACCCGAACTGCATCTCATCAATATTCACTCTCTCTCTAATCATATTTTCTAGAACTCTCTCCATTACCTTCATTATCTGATCCACAAGCTTTGCCTCTATAATTTCCTCTTTCCAGGGCATCACTCTTTCCCTTGTACATTATTTACGATTACACTCCAGCCAATCATCTGAGATAACACATCATCATCATCATCCGGACCTCCTTTCCCACCCAAGGGCAAGGCGAGAAGTAGCTATGTCCAGACAGCCCAATTTTGCCCAATCCAATGGGCCACGCTTCCATTCATTCATCATTCATGCCCCAGGAATCCTGGCTCTATCGGATACGCCAAAAACATTCAACACATTCTGTAGCTTCAGATAAACGTATCTGATTGGGTCAATCCGGACACCTCCATGTTAAAAAGGGGTGCCAAAATCCCTGTTTGAGATAACACACACATATAAAATCATATTTATCAAATCAGTGACTAACCCCAATCGTATACCTCCTGAGGTTTTCAACATTTCAGCAGTCAACCCAGACACACCTGTTGCCTTCCCCACCTGCATCCTGCCCTGCTCACAGTAGCAGTGTCAATCAAAGACCAAATGCCAAACACCGGATATGCTGGCTTCAAACCTTTCCTGTCTCAGTTAAACTCCCCACTAAACATCTGGCTGCACTTCAAATGATCCATCCATCAAGCCTGTAAAGATCTAATTCTGAGGGAAAGTTGGGTTTATTACTCAAATAATGCCACTACTGGGTTGGCAGCTGTTCACTCACCTTAATCATCTGGAATGCTAGATTGGCTTGAGAATGACGAAATAATCACAACAGCCAACTGTGAAGCTGTGAATACGAAAGGACCACTGTACCACTAACAAGTCAAAAGTGAAGAGATCTGGCTTACCTTCGCTGAGTAAAGAGAGGAATTGGAGTGATGATAATTGAAGTTAGGGTGACAGGCTTGAAGTGAGGACACACTGGTGGAGATACTACCAAATCACGTACATACTCGAGATACCTGAAAATATAATGTTGTTGCCAGTAACCACTTCCTGGTGCTGCATTTTTGTGGCCCCAAGAGACACAGGCTAATGGTAATATAGAATCTACAGGAGCTACGCAACTATATAACTAGGAAATAACTCGGTGAAGCTTCTGAACTTAACCACTTCAATTCGGTATGACCCTTTCTGATGTATTCTTGCTACCTTCAGTTAACTTCCCTCAGTTCATAGCACTGAAGGGGTTAGTAAAGGCTATAGCTAACCCCTATCATTCAAACTTTCTCCCTAGTTTACAACAAAAAAAAAAAAAAAAAAAAAAAAAAAAAAAAAAACTTTGTTGAGGCAGCAAGCATCTATTAATTTATCTCCAGCCAGATGCCTTGACCCACAAAGAGGTGGCCACAAATGAACTTTCTCCAGGTCAGCCTGTCCTCTATCATCAGGCTGCCATCTCTCCAACTCACATAAACTTTTCCTCATACAGTAGGATCTCATCAATAACGATTTCGACAATAACGTTTTCGGCAATAACGGTAAGTTAGAATAGATACCCAGTTTCTATAATAACGTTTGGATTCACTTGAATAACGGTTATTTCGTAATTGCCAAGTTGTTATAGTGCAAATATGTCCATACAAAGATGAGGAATGAAACAGACAAACAAAAGATGAAGGAAATCGCCAAAAATGTGAGCAGTAGCAAGGAGGAGATGGAGGATCCTCCCCTCGCCACCTCCCCTGACTTGCCCACTGCTGTCCCCTCCACCTCCACTGCCCTACCTGACTCACAATCTGCCTCCCCCCTCCACCTCCACAGCCCCACATGACTCACCTGCTCCACCTGGCACACCTACAACCCCCAACATAATGACTGTTGCTGCATTCTGGAAGAAATGTAACATTCAACAGGCCATAAATTTCTTCATCAGTGCCTGGAATAATACAACACTGGTAACCATTAAACATGCCTGGTCGGCACTCCAGCCACAACTTAAGTTGGCTGAGACAGAGAGAGAGCAGCCATCAGAATTAATGACTAATGATTGGACTTGTAAATCAGATCTCAAGAAAATACCAGAAACAGTATCACGATCGAGTGAATGCCCACCATCAGTCACTCATCACTCACTTTCTTTTACACAGCTAGCCAGCCGAGGAAGAACAACAGAGAAGGGTTGAGTAGATGATGACATTGATGACATTGGGGACTTTTCTGAAGATTTTGACTTTATGGGGTTTGATGATGTGTTGATGGAAGTGGATGACCCTGGCATGAGAGGCAGGAGTGGGGATGAGGCAAGCAAGGGGTCAGGGGGTACGATGCAGAAGCATCCATGCACAACCCTCGAAACAATCATCATACCACACTCCTCATAACTCCATTAAGGTGAGTTTTATATTACTCATGATGATTTAATAACTAATCTTATTATTTCAGCTAAAAAAAAAAGTAGTGATAGGAGGACTCCAGGTGGGAAAAGTGGATAAAATTCCTGGAGTGGTGGCACCAATAAATCCTTTATACATGTATTTTAATGTCACGCAAATAACGTTTTCGCTAATAACGGCATTTTTATGGCACCAATTAGGCGTTATTGGTTAGATCCTGCTGTATACCTCTCTACCTCATCCTTCCATCTCATCCATATCGTTTCATCGCTTAATTTCATTTCATTTTTAAAGGCTCCAACATGCTTGCATGCATCGGCCTTGGTCACCTAATGGCGGCTCTCCATGCTGCACGATCCATTGCAGCCTCCCTGTTAACCCTGAGGTCATGCTTAATGACCTCGTCCCATGTCTTTCTTGGTCTACCCCTTACAACCCCAACCCCAATATTAACACTTCTCACCTTCCTCACCCAACTATCATCCCCCATCCTCTCCACATGTCCAAACCATCGCAATCTACCTCTCCTCATCACAATACCAATACACTCTAGTCCCATCCTACCTCTCAACCCTTCCATCGTAAACCCAGTCCCTCCAGGCCTTGGACGCAGGGACGCACTACACATCCACCTATTCATTGTCATTTCTGTACGTCTGAGCCGACGAATAACCTCCTCCTTCACTGCCCAGGTCTCACTACCATACAGTATTACACTCCTAACACATGCTGCATACAAAGACCCCTTAGCACGTAGGGAGAGTCCTCTCAATGTCATGAGAGGCAACAGCTCCCTGAACTTCTTCCAACCACTTCTCACCCTAACCACAGAGCTAGCTCCAGCCCCATCTCCAGCACTCAACATGTTTCCCAAATAAAAAAACTCTTCCACATACTCAAGAGATTCACCAGCAAGCTCAATCCTTTCATGTCTGACAATCTCCCCCTGCTCTCCCCGACACGCTGTACACATAAAATCAGCATTATCTCGCAGTCTACCTCTGATACCACTACATCTCTTATGCACCCATTTATCATAAACACCGCACAAGATGGAATTACTTCCCACACCCTTGTGGCAAACTGCACATGGCCACTCTCCCTCATCTTTGACAGTACTGCCACCAACCCTAGATATCATCACTTTTGTTTTATCTGCATTTACTCTTAAGCCCTTGTGCCCCATACCATCTCTCCACTTCCGCCTCCCTTTCGCTATCTGCAATCAACACCAGATCACCAGCATACAACAACCCCCACGGGAGTCCGCTTCTAAAGTCAAGTGAAAGGGCTTCAAGTACCATGATAAACAACATGGGACTCAAAACTGACCACTGATGCATACCAACATTCACGGAAAACTCATCACTCAAATCTCCATTCACTCTTACCTGGGTGTGAGCACCCACATACATAGAGCCATAACCACCCTAACCAGCCACTCCTCCAAGCCAAGCGTTCTCATTGTCCACTTCACCACCTCTCTAAGGACTCTGTCAGAGGCCTTTTCCAAATCAACAAAAACAAAATATAGATCCCTTCTCCTACCAGTATATTTTTCCTGAAGCTGTCGAACTATGACTATGGCATCAGTGGTCCCCCTACCTGCCATAAACCCAAACTGCATCTCATCAATATTCACTCTTTCTCTAATCATACCTTCTAAAACTCCCTCACCTTCATTATCTGATCTAAAAGCTTTATACCTCTATATTTCCTCTTTCCAGGGCATCACCCTTCCCTTTATACACATTTACAATTACACTCTTCAACCAATCATCTGGAACAACACACTCATAAATAATCCTATTTATCAGGTCTGACTAACCTCACCCCTATATCTCCTGAGGCCTTCAACATTTCAGCAGTCAACCCAGACACACCTGCTGCCTTCCCCACCTTCATCCTGCCTATTGCCTCACTCACAGTAGCAGCATTAATCAAAGGCCAAGGGCCAAACACTGGATCTGCTTGCTCCAAACCTTCCCTGTCCCAGTGAAACTCCTCATTCAACAACCGTTTATAATGCTCTCTCCATGCTTCTTTAATATACTCACTGTTCACCACTACCCTTCCTTCATCATTCTTCACACACTGCTCACCTATAATATCCCAATTATCCCTCTTCACTTGACCTGCCACCCTAAATATCATATTTTTCCTTTCCCCATGAATTAAGTTATCAAGTTAAAGTCTCTATGACTCAGACTTTGCCCTGTATACCTCTCTTCTAGCCCTACACTTGGCAGCCAAATATACCTCTTTGCTACCACCCTTCTTTCATTCCCGGAAAAGCCTTCTTTTCTCCTTAACTGCAGCTTCTACACCCTCATCCAACCACCAAGTTACTTTATGTCTTGGTGGTCCTCTTGTCCAACCGCATGTTACATCAGTAACTCTCAAGAGATTGTTCTTGAGGGCTCTGTACTGTTCATTAACGCCTCTGTCTACAGCTCCCTGTTCAGCAACCACTCTCCTCATCTCGCTACAGAAGGCATCCCTTACTACTTGGTTTTTCAGGTTCCATATTTTCCTCCTAGGTACATAAGTCCTCTTTTTCATCACTCGTTCTTTAAGCACCATGTCACAAATCAATAGTTTGTGCTGCTGCACACACTCCTCACTTCCTACACACACTCCTCACTTCCTATAACTTTAACATCCCTTACTAACCACCTATCAGCCCTCCTAACCAGAAAATAAGCTATCTGACTGTTATTTCCCCCAAGACTCATACATAATTAACCTACTGTCTCTTTTCCTAAAATATGTGTTGCACACAATCACGTCCGTTGCCTTCCCAAACTCGAGTATCCTTTCCCCTTCTGCATTCCTTATACCATATGCACATCCCCTATGCATTCCTTCATAACCTTGTGGTGCTTCACCTACATGACCATTTAAGTCCCCTCTCCAAACCACTATCTCATCATCCCGCATACCACCCACTACACGTATTAAATCATCCCAAAATCTTCATATCAAAGATGTTAAATAAATGCACATTCTCCTCCATGTCCAGATTTACAGCCAGCCTCCGAATGTGTCCGTCTTAGCAGTGTCTGTATATACTGTGCATAGATTTGATACTGGACGTACAACAAACTTTGGAATCTAGACTTGTCTATCTCTATTTACAGTGCAGCCAGATACCTTAATTCTGGAAGGGGTGGCCACAAGCAAACTGCCTCTGCCGCCAAACAACGTGTTCATGCCCATCCCTTCCGGGAGTAACACAACTTTTAGACATGTGGACCGACACATGGTAGGTGGTTGCAGTATTGTTAGAAACCTAACTCCTATGAATTTCAAGGATATATTGTACTGTCTTGACATTACCTGAATTGGGATGGTTGGAGATCAGGGGGGCAGCGTTTAATGGCAAACACGTTCAGTGCTTGTTCAGGCCGCTTGAATGCTTGGCAGATCAACAGGAATGAACATACCAGCATGGCTGTTGATGCCTTCCCATCCTGCAGTGAATAAAGTTAATATCATCATCACTATACTCTTTTCATTTAAACGACCTAAAATTGTCATAATTCCATCATAAATGATCAGTTGTAACAACAGATTAGTCAGAGCACTGTCTTACTCTACCACTAAGCTAGGAAAGAAGCTGCAAATAGACAAAAATCTGGAACAAGTTACAGTGAAAAGCTTTATCATCATCATGACCTCCTTTACCCACCTGAGGATAAGGTGAGGTAGGGTTCAGCAAACAAAGAAAAAGTACAACAAATGGAGAAGTATTAACAGCATGCCCAATGAAATGGGCCAGACAGTCATTCAATATTCAAGCCCCTAGAATCCTGGCTCTAAATCACAGCCCTTACTACAGGCACGTAATTTGTTTTCTTTATTAATATCCTTCAAATTACCTGCTAGATGACCAATCTGTCAACCATCAAGATAAAAACGGGCATCAAACCCCTGTCATGTTGTTCTCAGGGCATAATTCATCCAACCAACTCCTTCCCCTAGTAGTTCCCCAACCTCATCATCTCCCCATTTTTTTTTTTTTTTACTACACACTCATTTGCTATATCCATCTATGTTCTTCTTGGCCTACCACACACTAGCCCATCATCATATTCTCTCACATATGCACTTTTCAAACTTAATCCCTATACTTATCCCTTCAGTGTACTGATATATTTTTTCATTATACTCATAACTAGATTGTCTTACAAATGTTCAGAGAGACTTTAAAAAAGGGGGATTAGATATAGCCTTCAGTAACCATGAATTTCCAAAGGTTTCCCCTAATGTGTCCATCCATCCATCCATCCATCCATCATCCAATCCTATGTTGCCACACGAGGAGCGTAGAAGCCCGGGGCCAGGCAGCTGGTCCTGACATTTAAGATGAGAGTGACCAACCTCACTCATCCCTGAGTGGCATTACATGAGCAATAAACCCCAATCACCCCTTGGATATAAACCTTCACTGGCTCAATCCAATTGGAGCACAATAATTACCCACTAAACCACCAGGCGCCAAAATCTGGTTATATGGTTACCACCCAGCGTAGTAAATTTCCTGGTGTACAGGAAACCATTTGGCTTGTCACTCAGTGTAGAGTCACCCACAGGCAGAAGAAAGAGGAAAGAATGAAGGAATGAAAGACAGAAGAGGGAGTGTAAAGTCACCCGCAGGCAAAAAGACGAGGAAAGAATGAAGGAAAGAAAGACAGTAGAAGATGGAAGGAAAGAAGGATGGAGGAGAAGACAGGGCAGACACCCGAGAGCAGCACTACATTGAATGAGTGGATGGTGAGTGCCCCCACCTACCACAATCAAATCATTAAAAGTTAAATGCAGAAATATGTCATGTCATCTCTCTTACTCTTCCCCCCCCATGAAATGAGCTACATACTGTACTCAGGCACTCAACAATCAAACTCCTGTAATCCTGAGTCCACTCCATATAACAAGTTCCTGTTGTCTCCTGCAACCTCATTTATAGACACAGAACACTCTCTACAGCCACAGAACAC
The DNA here is from genome assembly GCF_032717465.1 of Coenobita brevimanus. NCBI lineage: Eukaryota > Metazoa > Arthropoda > Malacostraca > Decapoda > Coenobitidae > Coenobita > Coenobita brevimanus. The sequence goes on along the minus strand of NC_137052.1, from coordinate 16,067,345 downwards.
CCTTCTACAGCCATAGAACACTCCCTATGGCTGCAGACACTCCCTACAAACACAAAACACACCCAACAGATACAGAAAACAACCTACAGACACAGAATACAGTACTCCTTATGGCCACAGAACACTCCCTAAAACCACAAAACACTCCCTACAGACACTAAACACTCTCTACACACACACACACACACACACACACACACAAAAAAAACACTCCCTACAACCACAGAACACTCACATTACAATATATAACAAATCACTCACGATACAATGGATGACAACCACATTCTTGGGGTCCCTCATTAGGAAGTCATATATACTGATGGACATGTTGTACAGTGCACCCAAGGTAGGTGCCCGTTTGCCTGACCATCCACCTTCCACCACACGGCAGCTGAACTTTGAGGCATGATACTGGCGCCCAGATACGTTGTAGATGATGTGGTGTCCTGGATATCGACCATCAAGTGCAGCTAGGAAACGCAAGTCAAATTATTCAAACATTCCTTTGAAAATGAGTGAATAATTACAAATTCAATCCACTCACACACACAAAAAAAGGAAGATACGAGCAAGTCTTGTGGGAGAGAAAATAATCACTATCATCCAGAGTTCTCCCACCTAAGGACAGGGTAAGGTTGGGTCCAAAGAGCAAGATAAACATGACAGGCAGAGACCTAACAAAAGTCTGTCCAATTAATGGGACCATACTCTCATTCAGTAACCATTCTAGACTCCAAAATTGAGATACACAAAAACCTTATTATAAATTCTGTACAGTAATCATGATTTGTTTATGCAAGGAAGACATGGAGAAGAGTGTGCAAAATCTTCCCATACATCTAGTTCTTCCTGCAAATACAAATCTACAGTACAGTACCGCAAGGAATCGATCATAAATCTGTTGGAGAATCCCACCACAGAATCACAAGCAAAAACACCTTTATTACAATTAAGTCACACTCACTTTATTCTACAAACTAATATTGCTCCATCACGAACAAAGAGGTCCTGCACCAAGCTACTTACTTCAGACATTTAGGGATAGAGTGACTTGTTGCTTTCCCCTTAGTGGCATTACATTATATTCTAAATTAACTTTTTGAGTCATTACAAGTTAAGGATATTTTCTATAATTTCATACTTTTATCATAATGCCTCCCAGACTCTTCTGCATCAGTAAAAGTAATGCACTCTACAATATCATGGCTTTCATCATATTACCTCTCTGACACACTGTTGATACCTAGGATATTGACCATCAAGTAGTGTACTGGGAATGCGTACCATTAGTTACCAATTCTTGTTTTAACACTTTCAGTCCAGTAATGTATTTTTTATTTTCAAACTGATTTGGACTATTTCCAGGCAATAATATCCTGCTTAAAATATCACTCTCAGGCAGAAAACATTTAGCCACAAATGCTGAGTCAAAGTCCATGCTGAGACTCTCACACTGTTGCAAATCTTATTTTACAACATGAGATTCCTTTGTTCTCAACAGTCTCCAGCAACTGCTGTGAAGTACATTAGCTGGTTCTGACACTTAGTTTAGCTTCCAGTCCAAAACATCAGCTCTACCATGGCCAACTACAATATGGAGATTCCTTAAGAAGAAGCATGACAATTTAACCCCTAGCTGCTGGAGGTTCCCGGCCGTAGCCCACTCCTCCTTAGGGGGGATTTCCGAGATTTTGGCAAAAATACCCTTACTTCAAACCCTAATATCTGTCAAACTATAATTGCTAGAGATGCAAATAAAAGCTCGTAAGACTCACCAACTCTTCCTCCTTCCAATGAAGGTATCCCAAGGTCTCTAGGTGCTCTCGCCGATGAGCAAGGATGAGTTGAAGACGAGTGGTTTTTCACGTCAGGAGGGGCAGATCCGACCACAAGCCACTGGCCCTGGCCTTGGTCTTGGAGGCTAGCGTTGGCAGCACTGACCGGAGTGGTGATTGTTACACTGTTCGTGTGGCCTTGGATGGAATGTGGTAAATTCAACTCGTTTTCCAACTTCTCCTTACTCACCGTCATAAGGCTGAGCCATCACCCTGTCCATGTGGCTCCCCAAAGGGTTTTCCGCCCGTTTCATAGTGCCACTATGCCCCGTAGGTGTGTGGGAAAGGAAATACCTCTTCTTTTTCCTGTTCTCACTTCTTCCGTCAATTGTAACAATTTCCCTTTATTTCAACTTATAATTGCACTTGACATCACGATTACGGGTAACTGCACTTTGACAAGTAAATGCTGTGGCTGTTTCATGCATTACCATATAATATGACGTAATTATTTGTACTATAATTCAGACTGATTTGTACTAATCAGGGGCATTGTGAAAATCTTATTGTCATAAAAAAACTTTGTAGTTACTTGTAGAGAAGTTATATATATTAGACTTGTGGACGAGCGGTTGTTATACTTGAGTTGCTTGTACGTTGATAATCTTGGTTCCCATTTGTCATGCAATGACAGGAGAGGTAAAGAATAGTATGGGACTATTTTTATTTGTCTTGGAAATATTAACAGAGTCTCTCACACACGAGTGAGTATAAGTAGAGTCCAGCTAGCTACCTCCCTGTCTCGCTCTCTCTCTCTCTCTCCCAAGTTGCTAAGCCTTCCTCCCTACACCCTGCTGATTCTATTGCCTCTCTCCTTCTGAGCTCTCTTTCCTAAATTCTGGTGAAACAGGAGTCGTGTCACGTGTGTTCACTGTGGTTGGAAAGTTCTAGAAGCCTGTGTGTGAGTATGTGTGTATGTGTGTGTAGGGTCAACTAGGCTTTGTTCTCCTGCTGTATCGCTGACAAACTAACTGCATCATCTCCTGACTGGCTACTTCGTAATCTGTCATCAGCTTTTCCTCGGTGTAACTTGCAAGATCATTTCCCATTCCCAGGCTCGCATAGAGCTGTCTATCTGTCTATTTATCTATCTATCTAGTATGATTTGTAAATATAATATGGACTCATAATATTATAAATGTTATACACAACTTACATTACTTGTACTTCACATCACAAATTCACTGATGTTCATATTCAGCACAATTTCCCTGAGTATCAAGTGAAAGAATTTAGTTATAGCCAACCATGTAATTTTCTTTCTGACCTGCTCACGTTCCCCCCCCCCCAGGTAACAGGTAGGATACACTGATGCTCATATTCAGCACAATTTTCCTGAGTATCGAGTGAAATAACTATGTTACAGTCAACCAGGTAATTTTCTTTCTGGCCCACTCACAAGTGGGTTTCTTTCAGGTAACAGGTAGGCTAACCCAAAGTATTTCCAATGATTTTTTCACCAATATCCAATAAACTAACACTTTTTGCGCTGCACTTGTGGAACTTATTATAAAACACTTATATCACAGCACTTACTATCCATCCATCCATCCATCATCCAATCCTACAATGCCCCAAGAGGAGTGTAGGAGCCCGGGGCTAAGCAGTTGGTCCCGACATTTAAGATGATACTGACCAGCCTCACTCATCCCTGAGTGGCATTACCTGAGCAATCAACCCCAACCACCCCTTGGATATAAACTCTTCATCGGCTCAATCTGACTGGAGCGCAATAATTACCCACTAAATCACCAGGTGCCAAAATTTGGTTATATGGTTACCACCAAGTGTAGTAAATGGTTTCCTGGTGTACAGGAAACCATTTGGCTTGTCACTCAGTGTAGAGTCACCCACAGGCAGAAGGAAGAGGAAAGAATGAAGCAAAGAAAGACAGAAGAGGGAGTGTAAAGTTATCTGTAGGCAGAAGGACAAGGAAAGAATCAAGGAAAGGAAAAAAGAAGAGGATGGAAGGAAAGAAGGATGGAGAGAAAAGGGCAGACACCCAACAGCAGCACTACATCGAGTGAGTGGATGGTTAGCGCCCCCACCTACCACAATGCACTTACTATAAATCACTTATAATATCCAACATTTCACTTATTTATAAAAATACACAAACTTCTGAATTCATGTATATTATTTACACTTTCCCACACACCTGCTCAGCATTCACGCTCGGAGTGATACTTGGAAAAACATTTAGGGCACAGGGGGACCTTGCACTCTGCACATTGGTAAGAGGTCTCTTTTCGTGCCAGAAGGCGGCGTTTGGTTGTGTGACAAACATGGCACCGCCTGTAGTCCTGATGACCTGCTGTGGTATGGCTAATCTCTGCCAGCTTGTGCAGCCAGAAATACTCAGCACAGCTGAGCCTGTCCACTGTAGCCGCTGTCCCCCACCTAGCACCTGGCACCTGTGTAGCTGAATATTCTTCAAGGAGTTCATGTGCCAGCTCTCTCTCAAACTCTCGTAGAGAGAGAGGTTTACCAACGAGCTCCTTGAACAGCATGTAACTGTTCAGGATGGAGATATCAAGAAGGTGTAAAAATGCCTTCTTGTACCACCTGCAGGACTTACATAGGCAACTGACCTCACCAATTTGCATGTCCGATTTATCAACAAGCTGCATGTTGATATTATAATCATTGACTGCATCTGGCTTTATCACAGGTTCCCTGGTCCTGTAGAGTGTTTTTCCAGTTTCCTTCAACACCTCCTCATGTACTGTAGACAACATGTTTACCAGTCTCTTGTCATGTCAGAGAAGGGCTAACGTGTTGCCACATTTTTTGGTCAGAAGGGCTCCTTTCTCAGTATTTGCCAGAACTACAGGGAAATTCTTTCTGTTGGCCCTAACAGTTCCACAGGACCAGTACCGTGGCCAAGCAAATACTTGGTCAACGCCGGGGCAGTGTAATAATTATCAGTGTACAGAATGTGATGCCTGTTGAAATACCTTTCCATAAGCACTTTCATGACCAATGCAGAGAACCCATGAGGATCGTCACTAGGTACATCAACATCTGTTGCCGAATAACTATCACATCTAGTACATAACCAGTTTTGCAGTCGTAAAGGACAAAGAATTTGACGCCAAACTGGTGACGCTTTTACGGCACATACTGAATAAATGCCAGCCTGCCCCTGAATAACACTGGCTACTCGTCAATACCCACTTTCTGGAACAGATGAAAAACCCTGGAAAATGACTCCTTGAGCATTGCTAGGACTGGTCTTATTTTCCATAACCTGTCATTCAGTGCAGGCCTGTAATTTCTATTGAAATGAAGGAACCTTAGGATGGGCAGGTACCCGTCACGGGCCATATACTTACCGAAGACAGGTGTGCCAACGAGTTCATCAACCAATCAATAGTCATGGAGCATGTTTTCTTACGTGCGCCATCAACATGGTAAGGGCTAGCCACACAAACATCTCCCCCACCTCCACAGGTATCCAGTCATGCATGTGCATGCTCTTGCTGGCAGCCATGTCCAGCCACCACACACACATGGCCTGGTGGAAATTGATTTCCTCCACCAGGTACTGCACGACAGGAGTCGTGAAAATGGCCCTGAACAAACGGCTAATAGTCCAGGGCCTGGGAGGAAGCTCATCCTCCTGCACACCTGCTCCCTCCCCATCAAATACCGGCACAGACGACTCAATGCCAGCACCATCCTCCCACACAAAGGTATTGACTCTACCCACACATTGTAAAGCTGGCCATCTGGCAGTTGCAGGATGTTTTTTCATCACTCAGGCACGCCCATGGGCAGCAGGCGAGGAGGAAGGAAAGGGAGAGGTGTGGGAGGTGGGGGAGTAGGCGGGTGATGACTCACCTGATGTGGAACTTCCCTGGGGAGGTGCTCGGTGCTGCGTATCTCCACGTGGGACCCGTGCAGGAAATACCACACCTGAAGGGCCCAGTTGTGGAGAATCAGCCCTTGAGGTGCTAGGTTGAGGTGTTGGGGATCATTGTAGGACAAGATGTCGGCAAGTAGGTGGCGACAGTGTGGGAGAGTCAGCTCTTCGGAGTTTGTTCTGCAGATGACCACCAGCTCCACGGTCACCTTCCCGATGTCCTGGGTCATCAATCGCCTCCTCCTCGCCGAATTCATCACTTTCATAGGCCCTTCCCTCTTCCTCAAGGAGTTTCAGAACCTTCTCTGGCATCAGAGAGCAGGTAGGGGTCGGACGGCGAGAGAGGTCGCTCTCCACGTGGTAGCTCTTCCTGTCCTCTGAGGACCCGTGAGGACATGGTTCGTCCAAGGCACGTCCAATAGCACTATCAATTAGCCCTTTCCCCAGCACTAAGGGTGGAATTTTCGTGGGGATCAACGAGGCAATCGGCCCTTCACGCGATGTTACGGAATCGGACCATGACAAGGAAGAAGACATGGCTCCTCATGCTACAACTGCCATGTACAGACTGAACCGCCAACCGCAGGGTACCTGGGGTCCTACCTACCTGGTGGGTATCACAGAAAATGGTCGAGAATTCAAAGGGTGGCAGGAAGGTGAGCGCAGTATATGCCACCAGCTGGCGATGCTCCGCGCCCTGACTCGTGACAGCTATACAAGTCAGCCAGTGGTTAGGGGTTAAACTTACTGAACTGATTGACTGCAGTACTAATTTACATGAAAAAAAGTAACTTGGTGGTGGGATGAGGGTGTCGAAGCTGCAGTTAAGGAGAAAAGAAGGCTTTTCTGGGAATGGAAGAAGGGAGATAGCAGAGGAATATTTGGCTGCCAAGCATAGGGCTAGAAGAGAGGTATACAGGGCAAAGTCTGAGTCACAGAGACTTTTACTTGATAACCTAAATCATGGGGAAAGGAAAAATATGATATTTAGGGTGGCAGGTCAAGTGAAGAGGGATAATCGGGATATCATAGGTGAGCAGTGTGTGAAGAATGATGAAGGAAGGGTAGTGGTAAACAGTGAGGATATTAAAGAAGCATGGAGAGAGCATTATAACCGGTTGTTGAATGAGGAGTTTGACTGGGACAGGGAAGGTTTGGAGCAAGCAGATCCAGTGTCTGCTACTGATAAAGCAGATCTCTTCGCTCAGACTTTCTCCTCCAATTCCACCTTAGACGATTCCGGTGCTGTTCCTCCATCACTTACCCCCTCAGACTTCCTCATGGCTAACATTAAAATTTCTTCAGCTGATGTATTTTCTGCCATTGCTGGCCTCAGTACTAATAAGGCATATGGGCCTGATGGAGTCCCTCCTGTTGTTCTCAAGAACTGTGCTTCTGTGCTAACACCCTGCCTAGACAAACTCTTTCGTCTTTGTCTGTCAACTTGTACCTTTCCTTCTTGCTGGAAGTTTGCTCTCATTCAGCCAGTCCCAAAGAAGGGTGACCATTCCCAACCCTCTAACTATCGCCCAATTGCTTTAACATCCTGTATCTTAAAAGTTTTTGAGTCTATTCTTAATAGAAAAATTTTAAAGCATCTTTCCTATCACAACCTTCTTTCTGATCATCAGTATGAGTTCCGTCAGGGACGCTCCACCCGTGACCTTCTCACCTACCTTTCAGACTCCTGGTCATCCTCGTTTCGGGACATTGGCGAAAGCTTTACCACTGCACTTGACATCTCAAAGGCTTTTGATCGAGTCTGGCATAAATCTTTAATTTCCAAACTGCCCTCTTACGGTTTCTATCCTTCTTTCTGTGCCTTCATCTCTAGCTTCCTTTCTGGTTGTTCTATAGCCGCTGTTGTAGACAGCTATCGTTCATCTCCTAGATCTATTAACAGTGGTGTTCCTCAGGGCTCTGTCCTATCACCAACTCTCTTCCTTTTATTCATCAATGACCTTCTAAGCTGTACATCTAACCCTATCCACTCATACGCTGATGTCTCCACTCTTCACCTTTCCATTTGATTCCCACAATGTCCATCTCAGCAGTTACTTCAACAGGCAAGGGATGAGGCTATGGCACACCTAATGTCTGACTTGGCTCATATCTCTGACTGGGGTAAAAATAATCTGGTTGTTTTTAATGCATCAAAGACTCAGTTTTTGCACCTATCAACCCGACAAAATCTTCCACAGGTATACCCACTTATGTTTAATAATACTCAACTTAATCCTGCATCATCCTTGAACATGCTTGGGGTTTCATTTGCTCGGGACTTGTCTTGGAAAGATCATATTACATCTCTTGTAAAATCTGATTCCAAGCGATTGGGTGTGCTAAGCCGACTCCGTTCCTTCTTTGCCCCTGTACAATTGTTGACTCTATACAGGGGTTTTAGCCACCCCTGTGTGGAGTACAACTCTCATGTGTGGGGAGGCTTCCCACATACAGCTCTTCTCAATAGGGTGGAGTCAAAGGCTTTTCGTCTCATTAACTCTCCCCCTCTTACTGACTCCCTTCAACCTCTGTCTCTTCGCCGCAATGTTGCATCTTTATCTTTTATCTATCGCTACTTCAATGGTCGCTGTTCCTCTGAACTGTCTGCATGCATTCCTCCACTTCTACGACGGGTGCGTAGCACCTGTCTAGCAGCAAACTCTCACCCTTTTTCTGTCCAACTCTCTAATGCATGAGTTAACCGTTACTCCCAGTCCTTCATTTATGCAACAGGTCAACTCTGGAACTGTCTCCGTCTGTCTGTATTTCCTGCTTCCTATGATCTCCGGTCTTTCAAATGCAGTGTGTCCAGGCATCTCGAAATGAATGGATCTTGAATTTGGCTCCCTCTTGTATTTTGTTTTTCTCTTGGAAGGAACAGTTTTGCAGGCTCATGGCCTTTGGTTCCTTCTTCTTCACATTGGAAAAAAAAAAAAAAAAAAAAAAAAAAAGACGAGAGGATTGAACTTGCTGGTGAATCTCTTGAGTGTGTGGAAGAGTTTTGTTATTTGGGAGACATGTTGTGTGCTGGAGGTGGGGCTGGAGCTAGCTCTGTGGCTAGGGTGAGAAGTGGTTGGAAGAAGTTCATGGAGCTCTTGTCTCTCCTGACATTGAGAGGACTCTCCCTATGGGCTAAGGGGTCTTTGTATGCAGCATGTGTTAGGAGTATAATGCTGTATGGTACTGAGACCTGGGCAGTGAAGGAGGAAGATATTCGCCAGCTCAGACGTACAGAAATGACAATGATTAGGTGGATGTGCAGTGCGTCCCTGCGTCCAAGGCCTGGAGGGGCTGGGTTTACGATGGAAGAGTTGAGAGGTAGGATGGGACTGGAGTGTATTGGTGTTGTGATGAGGAGAGGTAGATTGAGATGGTTTGGACATGTGGAGAGGATGGGGGATGATAATTGGGTAAGGAAGGTGAGAAGTGTTAATATTGGGGGTGGGGTTATGAAGGGTAGACCGAGAAAGACATGGGACGAGGTCTTTAAGTGTGACCTCAGGGTTAAGGGACTGAACAGGGAGGCTGCAATGGATCGTGCAGCATGGAGAGCCGCCATTAGGTGACCAAGGCTGACACATGCAAGCATGTTGGAGCCTTTAAAAAAAAAAAACGAAAACGAAAAGAAGAAGAAGAAGAAAAAAAAAAAGTTATTTCGGAACACATCCCTGGCATATAAAGAGAACTGCTACTCAGACACACTGTAGATCATGTGGTGCGCAGGATACTGACCATTAAGTGGCACTGGGTAAATGAATAAAATTAACTTACACAATGTTCTTTAAAATCATGTCTTTTATTGCTCCTTCTGGTACACAGGGGTCTTAGGTCTGGCTACTTCATCCAAACATTTAAAGTACGAGTGGTCACTTGTTCACTGAAGAGAAGTTTTATGTAAGAAGAACTGACCCTTGGATTTGAGAGGGAAAGAGAGGGAGAGAGAGAGAGAATTTTCAGGTTCTGATTCATAGAAATGAAAGACATTCATGTAGGGCATTTTTTTTTTTTTTTTTTTTTTTTAAATACAGTTTTTGTTTGCATGTAGCAGCATGAGTTAGGCTGTGTAAATGTGATGTCATCGAATAATGATGACATACCGTATTGCCACCCTCCATGGCAGCAATAGCGAGAATAAGACACTATAGATATACAATGGTGGTGTATTAAGTGGAGGCCTCCTCAGCTGTAATGCACTAATTTAAGGTGTAGCTGTTAAGGGCACAGCCTTAGTTGTTGCTCACACACCCCTAAACGTACAGCTGGAGCACCAACCCCAAGGACCACCAACTGTCCATCTAGTCAAACATTTACCACCAAGCTTTGTAAATGGTTCCCTGGGCTACAAGAAACCATCTGGCCAATCACTCTGGACAGTTATCCAAATGAAGCACTACACTATGAGTGGATGGTGGGGAAAAACTATAAATTAGGTGGTGGTGGTGGTGGTGGTGTAGTAACTGCAACCTCAGGCTTCATCTAGATGTGACTGTACTGAAGTAAGGAAGAATCCCTACAAAGAAAGTTACAAAAGGACAAAAATCTGGGCCAGGCTGAGGTAAAAAGAACTACAGTGCAGCCTCGTTATACAACAGGGTTGCATCAAGTGAAGATCTATTGCACAATGAATTATTGTGTAGCAAAGTCGATAAAACATGGATTCAATGGGGTTAGGGAAGGTGACCTCATTGCAAAGCCTAATTTGACCTAAAAATATCTGCTACCCACCTGAAGTCTGTCCTATGCAAGTACGATTCATCACTATGGGTCCCCCGCCCCCTAGGATGCGGGACAGTTGGAGGGCCTGGATGACCACGCCACATAAAAGATATGGTATCACTTTACTTAATATCACACACTGCACTATTTATTAAGTACTTGAGCTGTTATTTGGCGAAAACAATGGTGTTTCATTGGCCTTTCATGCACAAAATAAAGTGAAAGGCAACGATCATGGCCACTGAAAACACTGGGTGGGCATCTTGGCTCAGTCAGCTGTGTAGAGGCCTAAAAAGGGGATGATGGCTACGCAAGGTTGACTCGAATTCCAAATCACATGTTTCAGTATTTCACACACAAAAAGTATCACTTCACTTAATACTGAACACTGCACTATTTGTTAAGCACTTGTGCAGTTATTTGACGATAACAATAGTGTCCCATTGGCCTTTCATGCAAGAGTAGGGGCCCCAAAAGGGGATGATGGTTAGTAAAGGTTGGCACGATTTCCAAGTCACAAGTTTCAGTATCATACACACAAAAAACTATTTTTCACTTAATACTGCACACTGCCCTATTTGTTAACCACTTGCACTGTTATCTGGCAAAACAATGGTGTTTCAGTGGCCTTTCATGCACAAACTGGAATGAATGACAACCATCACAGCAAATGTAAACACTGGGCGGCCATTCTGGCTTGTGTGTGTCTCCACATCCGCACAAGATTCTCCAAGGCAGCCGTTGAAAACAATATCATTGTACTGAAATCATGATTAATTTTTAAAATTTGTACCGAGACGAAGTATAACTATTTATTGTTGTAGCAATTTATCACATAACGGGGCATTGTATAATAAGGCTGCCTTGTATAGCACTACATCACGTGGGTAGATGGTGAAAAATAAATTATAAATTTCAGTCTGACCTTTCACATCCTCCACATGATTCCTATATGCAGATTCAAGTCCTTCAGCTGGATATGACATGGCCAGGATTCTTGATGTAATATGCGAGATGTCTAAATCAGTTCGTGTTATGGATCTGTGGGAAACAAAAATAACAATAATCAATAATAATAATTAATGACAATGATGTAATCATCACCACCATTATATTATCACCATCATTATCACCATCATCTCAGCCCCTTTTTCTCACCTAGGGATGGGGTAAGGCTAATCATCATCATCATCATCATCACTGTCATCATTCCTAGCATCATCACTATCAATATCCTCTGACTTCTTATTTCTGCTTAAAGATAAGGTGAGGTAGGGTTAAGAGAGCAAAGAATGAGAAAGCACAGTACAAGCCTACAGCGATATCTGACAGGTATGTGCACCTATGAAAGTCGTTGGATATTGACTGTCTGATTTTGAAGCAATGTTTACAATGGAAGAGTTGAGAGGTAGGATGGGACTGGAGTGTATTGGTGTTGTGATGAGGAGAGGTAGATTGAGGTGGTTTGGACATGTGGAGAGGATGGGGGATGATAGCTGGGTGAGGAAGGTGAGAAGTGTTAATATTGGGGGTGGGGTTATGAGGGGTAGACCGAGAAAGACATGGGACGAGGTCATTAAGTGTGACCTTAGGGTTAAGGGACTGAACAGGGAGGCTGCAATGGATCGTGCAGCATGGAGAGCCGCCATTAGGTGACCAAGGCCGACACATGCAAGCATGTTGGAGCCTTTAAAAAACGAAAACGAAAAATGAAAACGTTTCCCAAAAGTTTCTTACGAAATAGAGAAATGTGTTCCCGCCCCCAACCAAAACTCATAAACATGTAAAGCAATCTACCACAAAGGACATCAAATGAAATCGGTAAATGTTCATATCAAGTACAGTAAGCATGTATAGGATTTATTAATACTAAAAGTACAGTACCATAATTGTGTTCAGACAGATACCACTTTACATATTCATCTGTTAAACTTAGGGTGCCATGCATACCAGTCTTGTGTGTGCAGGGATGTTTTTCCAGTATAAAACCTCACACTGACAGAACATGACTTTAACAGTAGCTCTTCTCTCCCCCTACCTATTTTTCTTCCACTCATCCTCCTCCTATTTCTCTTTTCTTTCCTTTCCTCCTCCTGTAACTTTTATTTCTCTCTCATATTCATTTCTGCATCACATTCATGGGTTAAAAAAGAAAACTATCTATCTATCTATCTATCTATTGCCAGATGCCTCAATCCCGTTTGGGGTGGCCACAAACAAATCGCCTCCAAGTCGCCCTGTCCCCCGCCATTTCACTGCCCTGCTCCCAACTCACACCCCCTTCTCTCATATACCTCTCCACCCCATCCCTCCATCTCATCCTCGGCCTCCCCCTCCCTCTTCCCCCCTCCACCTCACTCACATACACTCTCTTCGTCAGTCTTTCACCCTCCATCCTCTCCACATGGCCAAACCACCTCAGTGTGTTCCTCATAACGCTTCCTATCACATCCACATCCACACCACAACGCTCCTTTATATCCTCATTCGTCAGCCTGTCTCTCCACGTGACTCCACAGGCTCCACTTAAATAACTCATTTCCACTGCTCTCACTCTTGACTTGTGTCCTTCCAACAATGTCCAAGCTTCACTTCCGTACGTTAGAGTTGGTATCACAATACTGTCATGTACTAACTTTTTCACTTCCATGCTCACTTCCCTGTTTCTTATCACTGCTTTCAAAGAACCAGCAACCTTTCTTCCCTGCTGTACCCTTTCAATCACTTCACCCTCCAAACTTCTATCCCTACTCATCACACTACCCAAGTACTTAAACATACTCACATTTTCCAATTCCTCACCATCCAACCTCGCTGTACATTCACTAACTTCACCTCTCTCAAAGACCATCACTTTACTCTTCCCTACATTCACCTTTAGATTACGTTTCTTACACACTCTCTCAAACTCATCCACCAAGCCTTGCAGCTCCCCTTCGTCTTCACTCAACAACACAGTATCATCTGCAAACAACAGTACAAGGAGTTTCCAAACATTATCCTCTCTCACCAGGGCCACTCCAACATCCACTACCCTACCTTGTACCTCTTTTATTACCCCATCCATGTACAGATTGAACAACCATGGAGACATGACACATCCCTGTTTCAAACCAACTTTCAAAGAGAAAATTTCACTTAGTTCACCATCCACACGCACTGCAGCCTTCGCACCATCGTACATACTCTTCACAGCATTCAACAACTTCCGACCTACTCCATATATTCTTAACACTTTCCACAATCCTTGTCTATCCACCCTGTCATATGCTTTCTCCAAATCCATGAAAGCCGCATACAACTTCTTTCCCTTCTCTAGAAACTTTTCCACTAAAGATCTAGGAATGAATATCTGATCTACACAACCTCTTCCCTTCCTAAAGCCTCCCTGTTCTTCTCCAACTAATTTCTCTGTTCTTTCTCTAACTCTGTCAATAAGTATCCTACCATACACTTTTCCTATTATACTAAGAAGACAAATGCCCCTATGAGTACCACACACTTCTTTTTCCCCTTTTCCTTTGTACAAGGAAATAATTATACCTGACTTCCAATCCTCCGGGACTCTACCTTCCTCCCAGGCCAATCTGCACATCTTCCACATCCATTCTACTACTACCTCTCCCCCGTGCTTCAGCATTTCACCACACACTCCATCAATTCCTGGGGCTTTCCCCGATTTAACTTTCTTCATTGCTTCCACAACTTCTATCCTACTGATTTCTTCCTGTCTTCTCACCTCCCTCCTTCTCCCAGCCATTCCCCAGCCACTTATACTCGCATTACTTCCATCCTCTACGTTCAACAATTCCTTAAAGTGTTCTCTCCATCTGTTCACTTTTTCTCACTTCTCCACTAGAAAACGATAAATGAAAATTCAGTAAAAGAGGAAGTATACAAGAAATCTGTGTCCCTTGTTCTCTTATCACTTGCAGAGACAATGTTTACACAAGGCAATGCAGCTGCTTTCTCTCTCTCTCTCTCTCTCTCAATCCAGCAGTGGAAGAGCAAGTGGAATAATATTTCTTGCAAATGTGGGCCTGCTGCTGCTGCTGCTTCGTCTTCTTCTTCTTCTTTTTTTTTTTTTTTTTTTTAGTAAGACTGAAGATGAAGATGATGATGATGATAATGATGGAAGAGGAATCCTTGCATGCTGATCCCTTATATAATAATAAATACAATGTTTCTTTTTTGCAGTGTTGAAAAATAAATAAGCTGAACCCCCTGCATTTCAAACTGCAAATGGTCAGATACTCAGAAGAATGAAGCATGCAATGCACAACGTGATGGTTATCCGGGATATGTCTCCTATTACATATCGCTGAAAGAGCAATTTGTCTGTTTCTGTTCTGTCAATTATTGGGGTATGCCTGTACAGTCAAAGCTCACTTCACGCGCGATCAGAGTGATCGAACCTCAAATAACAAAGAAGGAAATTTTTGAGGCCAAGAAACAGTCAAAAAGTGAAAATGACAGATAACACGGGTGAAAAAATCTGCCCATTCTTTTGAAAACCGTACTGTGCTGTGATGATAGGGATTACATGGCCTGAGGCCCAAAAGAATGGTTTAAACAGTTTATCTATATATCTATCTATCCATTGCCAGACACCTTAATCAAGTACAGGGAGGCCACAAACAAATCGCCTCCATGTCGCCCTGTCCCCCGCCATTTCACTGCCCTGCTCCAAACTCACAACCCCCTCTCTCATATACCTCTCAACTCCATCCCTCCATCTCATCCTTGGCCTCCCCCTCCCTCTTCCCCCCTCCACCTCACTCACATACACTTTCCTTGTCAGTCTCTCACCCTCCATCCTCTCCACATGGCCAAACAACCTCAGTGTGTTCCTCCTAACGCTTCCTATCACATCCACATCCAGACCACAATGCTCCTTTATATCCTCATTTGTCAGTCTGTCTCTCCATGCGACTCCACAGGCTCCTCTTAAATAACTCATTTCCACTGCTCTCACTCTTGACTTGTGTCCTTCCAACAACGTCCAAGCTTCACTTCCATCATGCAGTAACTTTTTCAGTTCCATGCTCACTTCTCTGTTTCATATCACTGCTTTCAAGGAACCAGCAACCTTTCTTCCTTGTTGTACCCTTTCAAGCACTTCACCCTCCAAACTTCCATCCTTACTCATCACACTACCCAAGTACTTAAACATACTCACATTTTCCATCTCCTCACCATCCAACCTCACTATACATTCACTGGCTTCACCTCTCTCAAAGACCATCACTTTACTCTTCCCTACATTCACCTTCGGATTCCGTTTCTTACACACACTTCCAAACTCATTCAGTCATTATGCGAAAAAATTGGTCATAACGCAGTGGTAGGATACTTACTGACAGAGTTTAACGCAGTGGTAGGATACTTACTGACAGAATTAGGGAAATAACAGGGAGGTTTTAGGAAGAGAAAAGGTTGTGTAGATCAGATATTCATTCTTAAATCTTTAGTAGAAAAGTTTCTAGAGAAGAAAAAAAGACATTCTATGAGGCCTTTATGGATTTGGAGAAAGCATATGATAGGGTGGATGGACATAGATTCTGGAAAGGATTAAGAATCTATGGAGTAGATGGGAAGATGTTGAATGCCATGACGAGTATGTATGAGGGTAAGGCTGCAGTATGTGCAGATAGTGAACTGAGAGAATATCTCTATTTTTGGTGTATGCAAGATAGTCACAGAAGAAATCTGTGCATGTGAGGTGGTGTGTGGGGTGAAGAGAAGACAAAAAGGGATGCAGGGAACAGCATGGTGGACTGAAGAGGTGAGAGAGGCTGTGGCACAAAAGAAGAAAGTATATTTTGAGTGGATGAGAAACAGGAGCGTGGAAGAAGTTGAGAGATGGCAGAGAGAGTTATATGTAGACAGGAAGAGAAAGATGAAAAGATTAGTAAGAGAGAGTAAGAAAAGAGTGGATGGGGAATTTGGCAGGAATTTGAGTGTAAAGTAGAGGGACTGAAGAAAATGTTCTGGAAAGAGGTGAAGAGAGTAAGACAAGGTGGCAGTGAAGTTAGCAGGGGAGTGAAAGATAAAAATGGTAGATTACTAGTGGAGAAGGGACAAAAGGTGAGCAGATGGAGAGAACACTTCAAGGAATTGTTGAACACAGAGGATGGAAAGAATGCGAGTATAAGTGGCTGGGGAATGGCTGGGAGAAGGAGGGATGTGAGATGAGGGGAAGAAATCAGTAGGATAGAAGTTGTGGAAGCAATGAAGAAAGTCAAATTGGGGAAAGCCCCAGGAATTGATGGAGTGTGTGGTGAAATGCTGAAGCATGAGGGAGAGATAGTAGTAGAATGGATGTGGAAGATGTGCAGATTGGCCTGAGAGGAAGGTAGAGTCCCGGAGGATTGGAAGTCAGGTATAATTATTCCCTTGTACAAAGGGAAAGGGGAAAATAAAGTGTGGTAATCATAGGGGCATTTGTCTTCTTAGTGTAACAGGAAAAGTGTATGATAAGATACTTATTGACAGAGTTCGGGAAATAACAGAGGAATTAGTTGGAGAAGAACAGGGAGGCTATATGAAGGGAAGCGGTTGTGTAGATCACATATTCATTCTTAGATTTTTAGTGGAAAAGTTTCTAGAGAAGGGAAAGAAGTTGTATGTGGCTTTCATGGATTTGGAGAAAACATATGACATTGTCGATAGAAAAGGACTGTGGAAAGTATTAAGATATATGGAGTAGATGGGAAGTTGTTGAATGCTGTGAAGAGTATGTATGATGGTGCTAAGGCTGCAGTGCGTGTGGATGGTGAACTAAGTGAATTTTTCTCATTGAAGGTACGGTTGAAACAGGGATGTGTTATGTCTCCATGGTTGTTCAATTTGTACATGGATGGGGTAATAAAAAGAGGTACAAGGTAGGGCAGTGGATGTTGGAGTGGCCCTGGTGAGAGACGGTAGTGTTTGGAAACTCCCTGTACTGTTGTTTGCACATGATACTGTGTTGTTGAGTGAAGATGAAGGGGAGCTGCAAGGTTTGGTGGATGAGTTTGGGAGAGTGTGTAAGAAACAGAATCTAAAGGTGAATGCATGGAAGAGTAAAGTGATGGTCTTTGAGAGAGGCGAAGTCAGTGAATGTACAGTGAGGCTGGACGGTGAGGAAATGGAAAATGTGAGTACGTTTAAGTACTTGGGGAGTGTGATGAGTAAAATGGAAGTTTGGAGGGTGAAGTGCTTGAAAGGGTACAACAAGGAAGAAGGTTGCTGGCTCCTTGAAAGCAGTGATAAGAAACAGGGAAGTGAGCATGGATGTGAAAAAGTTACTACATGACTGTATTGTGATACCAACTCTAACACATGGATGTGAAGCTTGGACATTGTA
This sequence comes from Coenobita brevimanus, assembly GCF_032717465.1. Taxonomy (NCBI): domain Eukaryota; kingdom Metazoa; phylum Arthropoda; class Malacostraca; order Decapoda; family Coenobitidae; genus Coenobita; species Coenobita brevimanus. The sequence goes on along the minus strand of NC_137052.1, from coordinate 16,049,578 downwards.
GGAAGGACACAAGTCAAGAGTGAGAGCAGTGGAAATGAGTTATTTAAAAGGAGCATGTGGAGCCACATGGAGAGACAGGCTGACAAATGAGGATATATAGGAGCATTGTGGTGTCGATGTGGATGTGATAAGAAGCATTAGGAGGAACACACTGAGGTGGTTTGTGTCACGGGGTTTTTAAAATAAATGCAAATATTATTTAAATGATAATGTTCAATAATACTGAAGAGCAGGGACAGTGATTGTCTTGCTAAATCAAGCAACGATTACTTTACGCTGGCTTGCTTCACATGATTCTCTAAGAACGAGAATTTATAAACTTTCTCAACAGTACACAGCAGAGACTAATTACTCAATTGCTGTTTATTGGTACTGTTAGCCTCTGGAGAAAGTTACTTCACCCCTGACAATAAATAACTAATACTAATAATAGTATCAGGTTCTTGCTGGTGCTTAACTCCTAGAAGGCACAACAGATTTTAAACTTAATACAACAAGACTGGCCTAAGTACCAGTTATGAATGGCAAACGTTTATGCAAGCTAGGAGCTATAAGAGAAATAAGCTTAATTGCGGAGAAATGAAACAAGAGTTTACATTACATTAAGCTCAAGAAAAAGAACTGTTAAATTTATTGATTACAAAATAAATTTAACGTTACATTTCAAAATAAAATTAATGAGATTGCACTCACTCACTCAAAAGCTAAATTCTTACGCCTAGGAAAAACACCTTAACTAAACTCTTAAGTCTAGGAAAAACGAAAAGAAAATACTGGTCAATGAATGCAGTGTATCACCAATAAAGGGTGGGATCCTGGAGAAGTGTAGTCTAGTGGAGCCTGGGTTATAGCTGACCTCTCACTGCTGGAGCACAGAACCTCACTCCGTCACAGCAGACACTGGACTAAGTAAACTCGTGGGAAAAAGGGAGCGCTAGGACCACATTTTTAACGGCTAGAGTGAGCGAAACGCGCCCAAAACAAATCGCTCAGCGGAAGCGCTAATGTCTCACACAAAGACGATCACGTATGACAATGAAAAATTGATTTGACAAGGCTCCCGACCGAATGAGCGGTTACTGAACGATAAACTGGGATTCCACTTGAGTTCGTGGTTTCCCACAAGCCAATGTCACTAGCCGACTCGTGACAGTTTGGCCATGTGGAGAGGATGGAGGGTGAGAGACTGACGAGGAGAGTATATGTGAGTGAGGTGGAAGGGGGGAGAGGGAGGGGGAGGCCGAGGATGAGATGAAGGGATGGGGTGGAGAGATATACGAGAGAGGGGGGTGTGAGTTGGGAGCAGGGCAGTGAAATGGCAGGGGACAAGGCGACGTGGAGGTGATTTGTTTGTGGCCACCCCGTATGGGACTGAGGCGTCTGGCAATAGATAGATAGACAGATGTGTGGAGTCACATGGAGAGACAGACTGACACAGGTGGAATTGAAGGAGCATTATGGTGTGGTTGTGGATGTGATAGGAAGCAATAGGAGAAACACACTGAGGTGGTTAGGACATGTGGAGAGAATGGAGAGTAAGAGACAGATGAAGAGAGTGTATGTGAATGAGGTGGAGGGGGGGGAGAGGGAGGGAGAGGCCAAGGATGAGATGGAGGGATGGAGAGGTATATGAGAGAGGGGTGTGTGAGCTGGGAGCAGGGCAGTGAAATGCCGGGGTTCAGGGTGACATGGAGGAGATCTGTTTGTGGCCACCCCTTATGGGATTAAGGTGTCTGGCAATAGACAGATAGATAGACAGATAGGTTGTATTTAAACAGGATATGTCATGTCTCCATGGTTGTTCAATCTGTATATGGATGGGGTTATAAATGAGATACAAGGTAGGGCAGTGGCCGTTAGAGCGGTCCTAGTGAGAGAGGGCAGTGTGTCCAAACCCCCTGTACTGTTGTTTGCAGATGATACTGTGTTGTTAAGTCAAGACGAAGGGGAGCTGCAAGGCTTGGTGGATTAGTATGGGGGAGTATGTAAGAATCAGAATCTAAGGAGGATGTAGGGAAGAGTAAAGTTATGGTCTTCAAGAGAAGTGAAGTTAGTGAATGTACAGTGAGGCTGGATGAGGAGGAAATGGAGAATGTGAGTGTGTTTATGTAAGGAAAATGTGAGTGTGTTTATGAGTAAGGATGGATGTTTAGAGGGTGAAGTGCTTCAAAGGGTGCAACAGGGAAGAAAGCTTGCTGGTTCCTTGATAGCAGTGATAAGAAACAGTGAAGTGAGCATGGAAGTGAAAAAGCTACTACATGACAGTATTGTGATACCAACTCTAATGTATGGAAGTGAAACTTGGACCTTGTTGGAGGGACAGAAGTCAAGAGTGAGAGCAATGGAAATGACTTATTTGAGAGGAGCATGTGTGGAGTCACATGGACAGACAGACTGACAAAGGAGGATGTGAAGGAGCATTGTGGTGTGGTTGTGGATGTGACAGGAAGCATTAGGAGAAACACACTGAGGTGGTTTGGACATGTGGAGAGGATGGACAGTAAGAGACGGATGAAGAGAGTGTATGTGAATGAGGTGGAGGGGGGGAGAGGGAAGGGGAGGCCAAGGATGAGATGAAGGGATGGAGAGGTATATGAGAGTGGGGGGTATGAGCTGGGAGCAGGGCAGTGAAATGGCAGGAGACAAGGTGACATGGAGGCCATTTGTTTGTGGCCATCCCTTATGGGATTAAGGCATCTGGCAATAGATAGATAGATAGATAGGTTGGATTGAAACAGGATGTGTCATGTCTCCATGGTTACTCAATCTGTATATGGGTGGGGATATAAAAGAGGTACAAGGTAGGGCTGTGGATGTTGGAGTGGCCCTAATGAGAGAGGGCAATGTTTGGAAACTCCCAGTACTGTTGTTTGCATATGATACCGTGTTGTTAAGTGAAGACGAAGGGGAGCTGCAAGGCTTGGTGGATGAGTTTGGGAGTGTGTGTAAGCAATGGAATCTAAAGGTGAATGTAGGGTAAAGTTATGGTCTTCGGGAGAAGTGAAGTCAGGGTACAGTGAGGCTGGATGAGGAGGAAATAGAAAATGTGAGTGCATTTAAGTACTTGGGCAGTGTGATGAATAAGGATGGAAGTTTAAAGGGTGAAGTGCTTGAAAAGGTACAACAAGGAGGAAAGGTTGCTGGTTTCTTGAAAGCAGTGATAAGAAACAGGGAAATGAGGATGGAAGTGAAAAAGTTACTACATGACAGTATTGTGATACCAACTCTAACGTACGGAAGTGAAATTTGGACCTTGTTGGAGGGACAGAAATGACGAGTGAGAGCAGTGGAATGAGTTATTTGAGAGGAGCATGTGGAGTCACATGGAGAGACAGACTGACAAATAAGGAAGTGAAGGAGCATTGTGATGTGGATATGGATGTGATAGGGAACGTTAAGAGAAACACTGAGGTGGTTTGGCCCTGTGGAGAGGATGGAGAGTAAGAGACTGACGAGGAGAGCGTATATGAGTGAGGTGGAGGAGGGAGAGTGAGAGGGAGGCCAAGGATGAGATGGAGGGATGGAATGGAGGGGTATATGAAAGAAAGGGGTGTGAGCTGGGCCGTGAAATGGCAGGGGACAGGGTGACATGGAGGTGATTTGTCTGTGGCCACCCCTTATGGGATTAAGGCGACTGGAAATAGATAGATAGACAGAACGCGGTGGAAAACGGACATAATGCAGGCAGCGACAGTCATAGCTTGGGTTGCATCTGCCTGTGACATATGACCATCACGTGTCTGTGTGGTGTGTTGTTTCGGTCCGCTGAGCATTCCTGTCCCACTTGAGCCTACCCTCTCCCCCAGCTCTGCCTCTACACGTGCTGTGTGTTACCTCTGGTCTTTCTTTTTGGCCACCTGATCCAGCCCAACACCGCACCATGACGCAATGATACGTCGCATGAGTCTGACCCAAGAGCAGAAGCTTGATGTCATCAAGCACAAGGAGAGAGGAGAAAGTCACTGTCCCATCACCAAGGTGTAGCAGGTCAACGATTCAACTATTCATATGATCCTGGGGAAGAAGGATGCCACTATGAAGACCATGCGAGCCTACGGGGGATCTCCAATAGACCAGAGGATTCGAGTGTCTAACTCTTCACTTGTCATGATCGAGAGGTTCCTGGTCATGTACTTCAACCGAATGGAGAGGGAAGGAGTTTCAATCGACTCCCACCACTTGTCTGCTGTTGCTTGCCGTAAGCTTTCCCAACCCGCAGGCAAATTTAACCCCTAAAACGCGGCTGTGTATGGCCGATCCCCCCGCTGTGGCGGGGTTGTAGCAGGGTCTGAGTACCTGTGGGAAAATATTTGCCAAAAATCATAGATTAACCCTAGAGCATTAAAATTTTTATGGCATATAGTACTTACATTCAGCTTTCTCCTGAGACACATGTTGAGCCTTCGTGGACTACCAAAGGACTTGTGAAGACTTGCAAAGTTGGGTAACAAAGTCTTCACTTTCACACCTCCAGAAACCCGGTTTTCTTTCTACCACAGCCTCAATCTGTCACAGTACACTTTATACAACAACGTACAAGTTGTTTGGAATCCGTATTTGTAAATAAGCACTGAAAATAAAGGCTAAAATGAACGAAGCGCACGGCCGACATGCAGCGCGGTGGCGATCTTCCCGTCACTATTGTCACATTTGCCTTTTCATGGCAAAAAACACGTATACTACATTATTTTCCATCATAGGACATCGCAAACGTTCGCTTGTCACTATTACGGCCATAAAAATCACTGTCACTGCCAGTATTGTGGATCGGGACTGAGGAAGACCACCGCGGCACGAGTTTATTCAGCCTTACGGCAGGCACTTTATTCTCGCTCCTGTCGGCCACTCGCACTTCATTTCTATCGCTCACTTTCACTGTATCTGTCCTTTTTTTGCCTTATTCATCAGTGTCACTGTCCAGTGTTATAAAAATAATATTTTCTACACAACAAACTGTCACTGTCAGAACATAGAATAGGAACATATGCTTTCATCTTCTTACACTGGAGTGACTGTCACTCGCAATACTTATATTATTACTATGTACAATTATTTACACCAAAAAACACTGTCACTGTCAGTGCTTTTACAAGTACATACACTAATTTACACTCATCAGGCTGTCACTGTCAGCACGTAAAAGAAAACTAAACACTATTATCACTGTCACTCTCAGTATTATTTCACAGAATCTTACCCTTATTTTCAAAATCTACTTAGGCTGTGGTAGTCAAAGAAACACGAGTAAGCACAGAGGGGAACTTTGCACTCTTTGCACTGCAAGGAGGTGCGCCTAAAGGTTCTGTCCTGCCTGGTAGTGTGGCTGCACACATGACACCTCAGTGCTTTCCCCCTCTTTGCAGTGGTTGGCAGTGGCTCCCGGCGGTGTCGGTGAAGGTAGGCCATACACTGTAGGCGGTCTGGAGGTGTGTGAGGGTGGCGTTTGGGACCTGTTGAAAGAACCTGGCCGTAACACTGAAGCAGCTGGTAGACACAAGTCTTGGAAAATCTTCTGAGAGAGTTGTTTGCTGGCTTCCTGTTCTTGATTTTATACAGGATGAAGGCGTTCCACATGCACATATCAATCAAGTGCAAGAACACCTTCCTGTACCAACGACGATTTTTCCTCAGGCAGTCAATCTCTCCAATCATCATATCAGACTTGTCCACCAGCCGCATATTGACGTTGTAGTCAATGACAGCATCAGGCTTCATCACAGGCTCGCCAGTCCTTCTGTCAACCTTCCCTGTTGCCAGCATTTCCCCCTTGTGTACTGTGGTGAGCATGTTCACGACTCTCTTATCATGCCACCTGATCGCAAGCATCTTGTCAGATTTCTTCAGGTGCACGTCTCCCTGCTTTGACTTTTCAGCCTCGGGGAAGGCAGGGTAATGTGCCCTTTTGCTTCTGACAGTGCCACAGGAGCCGACGCCGTGTTCAGAAAGGTACCTGGCAAGTTTAGGAGCCGTATAGTAATTGTCCGTATACAGGACATGATTCTCGCCAAAGTACTTTTCCAAAAGCACTTTCACCACAGAACCAGAGAATCCAAGGGGGTCAGTCTTATCCAAATCGACATTGCTGGCGGTGTAAATGACGAAGTCTAGGATGAACCCCGTCTTGCAGTTGCACAGCACGAAAAACTTGATTCCAAAGCGGTGCCGTTTGCTTGGAATGTACTGCACAAACCGAAGACGGCCCCTGAACAAAACCAAGGACTCGTCAATCACCACTTTCTTGAAAGGGCGCAGGAACCTCGTAAACTTATCCTTGATCATGTTCAGGATTCCCCTCACTTTCCATAATGGGTCAGTTTGGGAAGGCTCATCATTGTTCGCGAAGTGAAGGTAAGTCATTAGCTGCCTAAAACGATCGCGGCTCATGTATTTATTGAAAATTGGTGTTGGGCACAGCTCGTCGGAAGTCCAGTATTCTTCTAGCTTGTGTTTCCAGTTGTGGGGCATTAGCAACATCAATCCAATAAATACAAAAAGTTCCCTGATTGTAAGAGGCACCCATGCTGCCATCCGCGACGTGGATGGCGTGGCCGCCTCACCTTCTCCTTCGCGAACTGTAGCACATTGCCCCTCGTACCTGTTTGTCTCGGTACAGATGTGCTCCATAACCTCGTCGTCAAGGAAGGCCAACAGGTAGTCCAAGCATTCACCATCCTCGTCGACAGGGAAGTCAGCCTGAACTCCACACCCACTGTCATCAAAGGGCAGATCCTCCGGCACAAAATCTGATCCCTCTGACCAAACGAAGGCATCCAGCGTTCCCTGCCTAGGCTGGGAGGTGCTGGGGGCGGCGGGGGGTGAGGCAGGTCGTGTGGGAGTGGGTGAGGCAGGCGGTGAGACAGTACGTGAGGCAGAGGCTATCCCAGGTCGTGTTGGTGTTGTGGTGGTGGTGGTGGTGGTGGTGGTGGGGACATTATCACTGGGTTCAAGGTCACTCGTGGTGGCGTGACTGCCGAGTTGCCTAGTGCGAGTTTCCTTACGAGCTAGCCTTACACTAGGGGACAAAGTTCTAGCTCTACCAACACGAACACTTGGCCTATGAAAACCTCTAGAACGTAAAGTAGCACGTCTACTTCCCTTTCGAGGTGGTGAAGGCGACTCAGACGATTCAGGAGACAGGGCAGCAGAGGAGGAGGACGAGAGAATGGGGCTGGGAGTACGTGGCGGGCTGGCGGTGGCGTGACGTGGCATAGGGGACAATGGCGGTGAGCTGGGGTCACCACTCCTTTTTCTTTTTGCCCCCTTCCCATACTCAAGGCCCCTTCTCACAGGAGCCTTCCCTGCTGAGGTGCTAGGCACTGACACACTCTCTTCAGGCACAGAAACAATCACTTCTGGCCCGGACTCTGCACTTGATTGTGTGTCAGACTCTGCCAGGCTGGACCACACACCGACGTCACTGCCATAGTCCATCGAGGCTTTCAACAGTTCACTGGCTATTGCAGAGTCACTTAGGCCCTTAGTAGTTCCTGGTAAGGTTTTGAAGGGGGTTGAGGTAACAAAACCCTTTTTCGGAGGGCTAGAAGGCACAGACTCGGAAGAGCTCGAGTTGGACATGGTGTCACCGTGGAAGATTCGCGTGGACTGACGCTATTCTGGGGCAAACCGCGCGAAAAAATCACAGTGTGACAACTGGGGAAACAAGCGTTTCCCAATAGCAGAAAGTGCTTGCGAGATGACGGCGCAGATTGACATGTATGAGCCGTCCGCGCGTTGCCATATCGCACGACGAGGGAGGGCCGCGCATCGGTGCGTGGGTGGGTAAAAAAAATGATACTTGGCAACAACCGAGGTCAGTAGTACAAAGGTCAAGTGTGCTAAACATAGCTCACGGGTGGCGGGACTGATAGACAATACCAGCTGGAGCCTGCTTGCCCGCGGTTATTCAAAATTAACTCAAATCGCAAACGCGACGATCCGCCGTTCTGCCCTTTGGGCCGACCATCGCAAATGCGACGATCCGCGTTTTAGGGGTTAAGGTGTTGCGTGGTTGGACTGGAAAGTTTAGGAAGCAGAAGGATTTGAAAAGAGTACAGGTGATGGGAGAACGAGTGTCAGCGAATGCCGGAGCAGCAGAAATGTTCGTGGATGCCCTAAACGGAATCATCAGGGATGGGGGTTATACTGGTGAGCAAATTTATAACGCAGACGAGACAGGTTTTCGATCCAAGAGGTGGCCAAAGACTACATACATCTCAAAAGAACAAAGGCAAGGCAGGGGTAGGAAAGTTGATAAGGTAAGCATCACTCTACTTTTGTCTTGCAATTCTGCAGGCCATAAGATGATGCCATTACTTGTCAGTATAAAAAAAAAAAAAAAGGTGTTTTCAGCAGTTGAAACAGATGAATGAGTCCGGGGTTTATTGGGAGAAATCAAAGACACGGTGGGTGACATGGGATATCATGAATAGGTGGTATAAGAAGCATTTTATTCCTGATGCAAAGAGAAGATGTGAGGAGTTGGGCATACCATTTAAAATTCTGTTGGAGCTTGACAATGCACCAGGGCACCAGGCCTACTTGGAGGGTTTACATGAAAGTGTTAAGGTAGTGTTTATGCCAGATAACATGAACTCCCTCCTGCAACCCCTAAACCAGGAAGTGATAGCTTGTTTGAAATACCATTATGAGACGATCTTGTCTGAGTATCTGAGAGAGGCCACAGACAATTTTGAGGAGGAATATCCCCTCCAGGAGGAAGTGTTTGATGGTGATGAGGATTTGGAGGCATCTGATGAGGAGGTTTTGGATGACCCAGCAGATCCTCACCAGGTCCCTCCCATGCTGAACCAGTGCCCGTTCCTTCTCATCTGACTGTGCCTGACCCTTCACAGCATCACCTTTTAACTGCGACAGCTTTTTGGAAAACTATAATATGAGGAATGCCGTCACAAACATTCTTAAGGCATGGGATTGGGTGTCTGTGGCAACAATAAATCATGCCTGGCGCAAGCTGGCACCCGAGTTGTGTGCCTCTACAGGTGGTGAGGTGCAGTCACTACAGGCTGTGCAGCTGGAAGTGGTACGAGCGTGGAGAAGTGTGCCAGGCTCTGAGGTGGTGCAAGAGGACGATTTGGTCGAGATTGTGGAGGACAACACAATGCCAGAGAACGCCATGCAAAGCGCTGAAGAGCTCGAAAGGGAACACCATGAGACAGAGGAGCAGGGGGATCAGGCTGAGGCACGAACCACAGCACCAGTTATGACCATGGGTCACATAAATAACATCTTGGCTGGTGCAGAGGCACTCAAGGAAGCAATCATGGATTATGAAGTGGATGAGGTTTGGAAGGCTGATATGCTGGACACTGTGTTGCATGCAGTGTGACCGTATGAAGAGCTAAGGCAAGAGAAAATACGACAACACCACCAGACCATTCATCTGGTACTTCCGTCGTCGACAGATGCCAGAGCAGCAAGACCCAGAGGAAGATGCTATGTCTGTGAGTTCCCTTGTCCTTGATGGTTTGTGGAGGAGGCAGAAGAGTTGCAACAGAGGATTGTGGATGCACAGGATTTACCTTCTTCCCCTGATGAGGACTCTATGGAGCTGGTGCGGCATGAGGACTGTGCTGGGGACCAGTAGGAGTCCTGCCCGGCCTTGGAACCGCATTCGCCCTCCCCCCAGCAAGCCCACAACCTCTTCAATTCGAGGTGAGGAGTCCTCCAGTGTTTGTATGTAATGAAGTCATTATTAGGTATGCAAATGTCCTGGGAAAAATCCCAGAAAATTGCCCCAAAAAGTGAACTTGGGGTTGGCTTGGGTACCATGAAACTCTTTAGCATGTAAACATATAGCCGTAAAATGCAGAAATCTCATAAAGTGGGACCTCCCGGGGCCAATATTTGCGCATTATGTGAGCGCTCGCTGTACGTGAATAACTATCAACAGTCATCATCACCACTGTCATCCAAATCTGATTTTCCACTTAAGGATGCTGTAAGGTAGGGCCCAGAATGGAGGAAAAGAAATCAAAACAGAGGTAGACCTATCAACAGCATGCCTAGTGATATGGTTCACATATACTCATTTACTCACCATTCAAGCCCTCAGAATCTTGGGTCTAATTCATGAATCTAAACATCTGCATATACTGTATCTTATTTTTTAAAACAATTTTAGATGACCCACAGATATACAAAGTGAGTGATGAGATGGATGGGTGGTAAACTGAATGAACGGACGGCAATGACTGATTGTGTAAGCGTGAACGAGAGACTGAAAAGCTACGAGGTGCTACCCAAAAGTTCCCAAATTTTGACTAAAGATGGAAAAAACTTGCATCGAGTCCTAATCACCACCATCCCCTTCAAAGTAGTCTCCTTTAGTGTGAAGATATCAATCCCAGCACTTCACCAACAATCAAAATACATTCTAGAAGTACTTGTGCATCAGCTTGTTCAGGACCTTCTGCAATTTCTTCTGGATCTCCTCAATGGTGTCAAGTCTTAGTCCTTTCAGCTGGATTTGGATTTCCATTTTTGGAAAGAGGAAAACAATTGCAGGGGTACCAAATCTGCTGAATCCAGGGAGTTGGGGGACAACCGGCAGTTTTTTTAATGCTTAAAACCTGCTAACAACAAGGGCTGTGGGTGCAGATGCACTGTCATGGTGAAGCACTCATTTATTTGTGTGCTACTTGTCTGGATGTTTTTGTCTCAACTCTTCCTGTAGCTGTCACAAAACATCACAGTAGACCTTTGCACTGACGGTCTGTCTTTGGGGAACTAATTCCTTATGAACAATGCCCTCCATGTCAAAGAAAGTTATGAGAACTGACACACACATTGCTCTTGACCTGAAGTGCCTTCTTTGGTCAGGGCAAAGCAGGGCTCTTCCACTGCGGTCATTGTTGTTTGGTTTCTGGATCATACCCATAAACTCAGCTTTCATCACAAACTTCTTGAAAGAAGTTAGGGTAACTTCTGGCCATTTCCATGAGGTCCGTGCAGACCTCTATGTGACGCTGTTGTTGCTCATCAGTCAGGAGCCTCAGGACAGACTTGGTGGCAATTCATCTCATGTCAAGGTCACCAGACAAATATACGTCGGCAGTTTCCATACGATAGGCTAACAGTGTCGTTAACACTGTGGACTGTCTTGCTGCGACCTTTGAGGATGGCTGCAAGAACTTTGGCCACATTTTCAGGCGGTGAATTGGTGGAAGGGCGACCAGAATGTGCATCGTCATCTGATGACATTCGTCCATTTTTAAACCATTTCAATCAGTTGTAGCTTTGTGTAACACCCAAAGCACTGTCAGCAAATGCTTGCTTTAACATTTTATGACTTTCTGCCGTGTTCTTCCCGAGTTTCACACAAAACTTGAAGCACTCACATTGCTCTTTCACATCCTCTCCATTTTTAAGATCACAAAATTTGCAAATTAACACATACACAACAATAAAAAAACACACATGTGGCAAATGCATCCACCTTACACAATGCCACTTGACACACTAACAGACAAAGGATGTATGCACTGCCACTTAGCATCCACTCACCATATGACAAGTGGTTTCCGCCCTGCTTTCAAATTTCGGAAACTTTTGGAAGCACCCCATATGAACTGGGTGCGACAGGATACAGAGGTCGGGGAACTGGACTTTCTGACCACCATTTGGTGCTGGTGAAAATCAAGGTACAAATGCAACGGATAAGTACGAGAGAACGGCAGGAAGCAGTCCATACAAAGAGGATAGAAAGGTTGCAAGGGAATGAAAAAAAAAAGACAGAATACAGTAATCTTCTCAATATCCAATGTAATACAGCCAAAGGCATCTCAAGAAATTGGGCCCGTCCGGATATTGGGTCCCTGCCTCCTGGACTGATACTTATAGACCCTAACCCAGCCTAACTTTGAAAGCCACCTAAATAACTCCCTACTGGATGCATAGCACCTATTTAAGACCCTATTCACACCAATAATGGACAGAAAACATGAAATAAATGAAAAGGAACCAGGGAATGAGGAATCAGAAGTGAATATAGGAAATATTTAGCAGTGTACAGGGTACTTACAGCACATCTGTGGCCGCCTCCTCTAAGGCTCTGGCAGTGGTGAAAATGCTCTTGAAGCACGTACAGTAATCCAGTGTTGTGCTGCACTTAATTCTTTGAACTGTGAGTTATAATTGTTTAACACTGAATATTCTGTTCTTAATTGCGCCATACCAGTTTCAACTGCCAGTTTGCACTCCACACTTAATCCTTTGCACTCTAAATTCTAATTTCTTAACACTGCACAACACTGTAAATTCCCATGTGGTCAAGCGGCGAGGTATTGCAATTTATTCACTGTCTGTTCACAAAAAAAAGCACGTGTGGCATCCAATGCAAAGGACATCTACTCACAATGATAATTAGGTGGTAACTGGGGAGGGTGGAGGAAGGAAGGGATGAAGAGGCCGTGTGTAAACATAGCTGTTCGGCACCGTGCACCAATTTCAAATTATGGGTGGGAAAAAATTTGATTTTCCCCCCACCCCCCATTTTTTGGCCATTTTGGGGTTCCGAAGGCCCAGGCTCAAAATGTCTGGAAACTGGGATGTCCAAGAATTGGGTGTCCAGTTATTACAGGGATTACTGTATTCAAAAAAGGTGGAGGAGCAATTGGGTAAAAATGATTCGGAGCAGACAGGGGAGGTGGAGGGTGTGTGCAAGATATTCACAGAAGAAATCTGTGAGGCACGAGAGGTGGTGTGTAGGGCAAAGAGAAGATGAAAGGGGGTGCAAGGAACAGCATGGTGGAATGAAGTGGTGAGAGAAGCTGTGACGCAAAAGAGGAATGCATATAGCGAGTGGACGGGAAGCAGAGGCATGTAGGAAGTTGAGAGAAAGAATAGAGAGTTATCTGTAGACAAAAAGAGAGAGATGAAAAGATTGGTAAGAGAAAGAAGATAGTGGATGAAGAATTTGGATGGAATATGAGTGTACAGTGGTGGGAATGTACTATAAGAAAATGTTCTGGAAGGAGGTGAAGAGAGTTATACAGGGTGATAAACAAGTTTGCAGGGAATAGAAAGGTAAAAATGGTAGACTGCTAGCAGAGAAACGAGAAAAAGTGAGCAGATGGAGAGAAAACTTTTATGGAATTGTTAAACACAGGAGAATGAAAGTCTATCTATCTATCTATTGCCAGACGCCTCAATCCCGTTTGGGGTGGCCACAAACAAATCGCCTCCAAGTCGCCCTGACCCCCACCATTTCACTGCCCTGCTCCCAACTCACACCCCCCTCTCTCATATACCTCTCCACCCCATCCCTCCATCTCATCCTCGGCCTCCCCCTCCCTCTTCCCCCCTCCACCTCACTCATATACACTCTCTTCGTCAGTCTTTCACCCTCCAACCTCTCCACATGGCCAAACCACCTCAGTGTGTTCCTCATAACGCTTCCTATCACATCCACATCCATACCACAACGCTCGTTTATATCCTCATTCGTCAGCCTGTCTCTCCATATGACTCCACAGGCTCCTCTTAAATAACTCATTTCCACTGCTCTCACTCTTGACTTGTGTCCTTCCAACAACGTCCAAGCTTCACTTCCATACGTTAGAGTTGGTATCACAATACTGTCATGTAGTAACTTTTTCACTTCCATGCTCACTTCCCTGTTTCTTATCACTGCTTTCAAAGAACCAGCAACCTTTCTTCCCTGCTGTACCCTTTCAAACACTTCACCCTCCAAACCTCCATCCTTACTCATCACACTACCCGACTACTTAAACGTACTCACATTTTCCAATTCCTCACCATCCAACCTCACTGTACATTCACTGACTTCACCTCTCTCAAAGACCATCACTTTACTCTTCCCTACATTCACCTTTAGATTACATTTCTTACACACTCTCCCAAACTCATCCACCAAGCCTTGCACTTCGTCTTCACTCAACAACACAGTATCATCTGCAAACAACAGTACAAGGAGTTTCCAAACACTATCATCTCTCACCAGGGCCACTCCAACATCCACTACCCTACCTTGTACCTCTTTTATTACCCCATCCATGAACAGATTGAACAACCATGCAGACATGACACATCCCTGTTTCAACCCAACTTTCAAAGAGAAAAATTCACTTAGTTCACCATCCACACGCACTGCAGCCTTCGCACCATTGTACATACTCTTTTACAGCATTCAACAACTTCCCATCCACTCCATATATTCTTAAATGGCTGCGAGAGGAAGAGACGTGAAAAAGGGAGGACGAGATCAGAAGGATGGAGGTAGTGGAAGCACTGAGGAAAGTCAAAATAGGGAAAGCCCCAGGAATTGATGGAGAGTGTGATGAAATGCTGACACATGGGGGAGAGATAGTAGTAGAATGGATATGGAAGATGTGCAGATTGGCCTGGGAGGAAGGTACAGTCCTGGAGAACTGAAAGTCAGGTACTGTATAACTACTGTATTCCATATTACAAAGGAAAAGGGGAAAAAGAACTGTGTGGTAATCATAGGGACATTTGTCTTCTTAGTGTAATAGGAGAAGTATATGGAAGGATACTTATTGACAGAGTTAGGGAAATAACAAGGGAATTAGTAGGACAAGAACAGAGAGGTTTTAGAAAGGAAAAAGGCTATGTAGATCAGATATTCATCCTAAGGTCTTTAGTGGAAAAGTTTATAGAAAAAGGAATGAATTTTTATGTAGCTTTCAAGGATTTAGAGATACCATATGACAAAGTGGATAGACAAGGAACGTGGAAAATATTAAGAATATATGGAGTAAACGGAAAGCTGCTGAATGCTGTGAAGAGGATGTATGACGGCAATAAGGTTGCACTGCATGTGGATGGTCAACTGAGTGAATTTTTGTGTCTGAATGTTGGAATGAAGCATGGATGTGTCATGTCTCCATGGCTGTTCAATCTATACATGGATGGAGTTATGAGATCTGTCCTGAAAATATCCGACCTTAGGCTCTAAAAAAAATAAACAGCTAACCTGTTGACCTAGGAAACTAATCCCCCTCAAAGTAGGCCCTTTCTGACTTGATACATATGGCCCAGTGTTCTTTCCACTGCCTGAAACATTTTTCAAAGTCAGTTTTTGTTATCTACTGCAGGTGCTTCAACGCATTCGTCAAGATCTCTTCTCTTGCACGAACGTTGCTCAAGACATGTTGCAGTGTGCAAATCGCAATCTAGACTTTCTGAAGACTGTTATCACAAGCGATGAAACTTGGGTGTATGTGTAAAGTTGTGGTCTGCGAGAGAAATGAAGTCACTTAATGCAGTAAGGCTGGACAGTGAGGAAAAGGAAAAATGTGAGTGCATTTATGTACTTGCGTAGTGTAATGAGTAAGGATGGAAGTTTTGAGGAGGAAGTGCTTGAAAGGGTACAACAGGGAAGAAAGGTTGCTGGTTCTTTGAAAGCTGTGATAAGATACAGACGGGTAAAAAAAAAAAAAAAAAAAAAAAAAAAAAAAAAAAAAAAAGGCACTGCAAGATAGTATTGTGATACCAATTCTAACATAAGGAAGTGAAGCTTGGGCCTCATTGGAAGGACACAAGTCAAGAGTGAGAGCAGCGGAAATGAGTTATTTGAGAGAAGCATGTGGAGTTACATAGAGAGACAGACTGACAAATGAGGAAGTGAAGGAGAGTTGTGGTGTGGATGTGACAGACAGAGTTAGGAGAAATACAATGAGGTGGTCTGACCATGTGGTGAGGATAGAGAACGAAAGACTACGATGAGAGTGTATGTGAGTGAGGTGGAGGGAGGGAGAGGGAGATGGAGATGGAGGGATGGAGTGGAAAGGTATATGAGAGAGAAGTGTATGAATTGGGGGGAGGGCAGTGAAATGACAAGGAACAGGATGACATGGAAGCAACATGTTTGTGGCCACCCCTTAAAGAATCAAGGTGTCTGGCTATAGATAAATAGATAGAGGGAGCACTTCTAGCAGCAGTTGTGTGTGTATGTCCTTCACTAATAATATTTGTACATAAGGTGGTTCACTCCAAATGACTTCAGTGATTTAAGCACACTAACCCAACACACCACCCCATACTGTTCCACCCACTCACATCACACCATACTGTAAAGCACTCTCATAACACACCATACTGTAAAGCCCTCTCATACCACACCATACTGTAAAGCCCTCTCATACCACACCATACTGTAAAGCCCTCTCATACCACACCATACTGTTCCACCCTCTAACATTGTACCACTCTCTCATACCACACCAAGGACATTGATCAAAATGCTTTGAACCTCCCACATCTAGTACTTTTGTACTTAATCTTGACAGATGCACTTCACATAACCTATCAGATGAGTCACTGGGCTGACTATCTAATTACCCCATAAACTGCGACTTAAGAAAATCAACTACTGTACCTTGCCCCTTAGAGAAAAAATACTGGTATCAAGCTTTTAATTTTTTCTAATTTTCTCATCATATTAGCTCACTGAAAATGAAATGAGGTACAGTACAGTATAAGTGTATATATTTTAAGATCTATATGTGCCACAGTTTTGCAACTACAGTTCCCATAGCTAAGAATATTTCAGCAAGCTAAAAAGGACAGAAAAGTTTATTATATTTAACTGCAGACTGGAAATACTGTACAGGCATCATATGGAAGAGGGCATGCTGAAACAAGAGTACTGTACTTTGGCGGTATAAAAAAAAAAGTATGGGAAATTCCAAATTTAACTGGTCTTCACTGATGTATGTCAAAGTCAGAACCACATCCTCTGTTTAGGTATCTCACAGTTTATGGCTAAACACCTTCGAGACACTGGAGGCACATTCCTTAAGGAGGCAAATTCCACAATAAACTATACCACATAGATGAATCTATGTGAACTCTTTGCTTGCAACACACATATTAGGTGTGAAACCTACCTCACTTTTTTTTTTTTCAAACTGTGAAGTTACTCAAAATTCTGAAACCCATCTCACCTTCCATGCAGACAAAAATTCATGCACAGAAGCATTCTTATGCCTGAGTGTTTAGAAAGCCATGCTACACTATTTTTCTATCTACTGTCCAATGTTTTTTTGCCATATAAAGAGTGTAGGGGGTCCATGACTAAGTTACTCAGCTCTGACATTTAATATGAGGGTGGCCAGTCACCCTCTTCCCTGAGTAACATTACATGAGCAATGAACACCAACCATTCCTTGGATGTAAACCTTTATGTGCATCATCCAGTTGGAATGTCTTAACTCACTAGACCACCAGATATCCCAACCACATGATAACTTACTGACTGACTGTTTGCATAACTTTGCTGGAAGTGTCCTTGATGTTCTTAAAGATACTGCCTGAATAGCCTTTGAGGGAGGAAAACAGTCCACCTCCACCACCTCCCCCTCCACCTATGGCTGACTGTTGACTGGCTCCCATCCCTCCTCCACCACCCATACCTGATAAAAAAGTTCAGACATCATCATCATACATCTTCACAGTCACTCCCTCCCAAACTGACTGTGGCTGATTGTTGACTGGCTGCCATCACCACGTATACCTGCTAACACTATTTTTTTTTTTTTTCTAATGCAAAAGTGAGAGGAGCAAAGGCTCAAAGCCACCCCAAATGATACTCTTTCTGGGAACTCTGAGCAAAAGGAACATATTCATGATCCATTCAGTTTGGGATACTTGGACACACTGCATTAAAAGACTGGAGACCACATCACCATCATCATGACCTCTTTATCCCATGCTTACATGAGGTAAGGTAGAATCATGGATGGAAGAAAAGAGAAAACACATTAGAGGGAGAACAATCAACAACATGCCCACTGAAAATGGGCCACACACACATTCACACACAATTCAATCCACAGGAATCATGACTCCACTTCACAGACAAAGATGGTGATAATTTATTTTTATAGATTGGTTGCCCTGCCTTATTTACAGACATTGCTGTACACAAACCAAATGTGAGAAGACAGTAATGCATTTACTCTAGCCCGACAAAGATCCCTAACCACTTTCAGTCTAGCAGACTGCCATGTGTAGTCCGATTCATGGGCCTAGCCACCATTTCTGATCATTTATTTATATTATACTTATTCAGCCAGGTACCAATGACTGTTTCCTGGGTATCTTCCTTTACTATTTACCATAACACTAGCTACTAGTAAAGTTAACCATTGTCAAAGCGAGTACCATAAGTAAGGCACCATGCATGTGGATGAAGCCAAAACCCTCCCACTGTTTGTTTAATTGCCTTTTCTTTTGTTGGGGAAAAAAAAAAAAAAAAAAAAAAAAAAAAAAAAAAAGCTGAGCTAGCTTTTACAGCGGTAAAAAGTGAACTGGTATGGAGGCAAACTGCTAACTTCTGGTATTATATTACAAATTTGCTATAGGAGGGAAAACCTGTTATGACAGTCGCCATTCCCTCTATTAATTTGCCCTGAAGAGGTTTTACTGTACGTCCTAAAGTAGGGTAACGCGTGTATAATGGTGACCATGTTATCAGCACAGTACCTGGGGGTGGAGGCCGGGCAGGAACTGGAGAGCGAGGTGCTGGAGGACGAGCAGGAGGGCGCTCAGGAGGGGATGAGCGCCTTTCACCAGCCCTACCATTGCTCTCTGGCTGGTGAACTGGCGGAAAACATCAAATTATGAATCATCATCATCATCATCCAGATCTCTTTTCCCACCTAAGGATGAGGTGAGGTAAGGGCCAGCAGCAAGAAAAAATTTGACAGAAGAAACTAACCAAAGTCTGCTCAAATAAATGGGCCACACTCACATTCACTCATTACTCAAGCCCCCAGAATCCTGACAGTCTCACAGGAATAAACATCCTTGGGAGACCAAGAATGAGACAGAGCAGTGGAGTGGAGATATATGAGAGAGGGAAGTGTAAGCTGAAGGGACAGCAGCCAAATGGAAGAGGACAGGGTGACTGAAGGTGGTTTATTTGTGGTCACCCCTTATGGGATTAGGTGCCTCACTACAGATATGCAGACTGACTTACATACAGTACTTCATACCACCTACCAGCTAAAATCAAAATGATGACTATCACTTCATTGCTGTCAATCACCATTAATATCATCATCAACTCAGTTTCTTTTTCCTACTCAAGGGGTAAGGTAAGGTCCACTGAGAAAGAAAAAAACCTGACAGAGGGAAAACTAGCAAAATTATTCAGACTATGCATACGTACTACTTCATTCCCTAATGAGAGAGTTTCTGGTCAAAAATTGTTAAAATTAGGACATTTGTGTAGGTAAAAAATACACAGAAAATGACTATCCCAACCATTTATATATATAAAAAAAAGAAAGAAAGAAAAAAAAAGGGTGCAAATGCATTAACCCCTCAACCGCAAGGCGTCACTTTCGTGATGCTTGGGAGCAAGGGATCATACCGCGGGGCATCACTTTTGTGATTCTGTGTTATTTTGAATTTCCCCGGGCTTTCAAGTGGTGCCTTGTATCATCTATCAGTACTGCCAATGTCCAACACTAGTCAGCACTCCTAATCTCATCTGTACGCCAATGTCCAACACTAGTCAGCACTCCTAATCTAATCTGTACTCCCATCCATTGTTGACAATTTACCCATTTCTCCCCGTTCTTGACTCCCCTCCCTACCCCCCCTCCATTACCCTATCCTCTAGCCTGCCCGGCTGTGCTACGCTAAGTAAATCTTCCCTGGAATTTTTCACTGATTTCATCCATTGAAATAAGCCCTATGCCCTATTCTTATACCAAATAATATATACAAGAAAGAAATAAGGTAAGTGAGAGTGCCATACACCTAGAATTGGCTAATTATCACCTGACAACACCTCACGTGCACTCGTTCGCAAATTTTTGTTGTTTATTTCCCATTGAAATAAGCTGTATAATCTATATTTGTAATAAAAATATATATAAGAAAGGAAGGGAGAAGCCTAAGTGATATTTACATTCACCTGGAACTACCTAATTATTGCAGGCCACCACACTGTATTCTACGCTAAGTAAATCTTCCCTGGAATTTTCCACTGATTTCATCCATTGAAATAAGCCCTATGCCCTATTCTTATACCAACATATACAAAAAAGAAATAAAGTAAGTGATAGTGCCATACACCTGGAATTGGCTAATTATCACCTGACAACACCTCATGTGCACTCGTTCGCTAATTTTCGCTGTTTATTTCCCCTTGAAATATGCCGTATAATCTATTTTCGTAATAAATATACATATAAGGAGGGAAGGGAGAAGCCTAAGTGATATTTACATTCACCTGGAACTACCTAATTTATAATGTATTGTCTAGATTTCCTGCCAATCATTTCACTGCTATATATTAGCAGCTGTCAAGAGGCTGACGTTGGCAGTAATGCATTTCCCCGACCCACCCCTATCAGTTCACTGTCATCTTCCAATGCGAAGGTACGTCTGTTTGCTCCTGCTAACTTCAGCCACTTTTCACCCCCATGCAAAGGGCCCTGTGACCTTTACCCCCTACTATACCTCATGTGGAAAGAGGTAAAGGGCTGACAATTGATAAAAGAGTGACTACGTTCTTTCTATTGAGTAGTGCAAGTGGAATTGTAAATAATGTGTAAATAATGTGTAAACAGCAAGTGAAAGTAATGAATGTAAATATATGTGAACAGTGGAAAATAGTTTTATCAGTTACTTCAGGTGACAGTGCACAACACAGTGTAAATAAAATAGAAATGTAAATAACGTAAATAAAATAGAGAACGTAAATAGAAATGTAAATGAGTAGTATTATAAGAATACGAGTATATATACTCGGAGTAATGAAAGTGAAAGTTTCACTCTAGCATGTATGAATACTATGAGTTATGAGAGTGAAGGTGAAAGTGACATTCACTCTCAATGCTGGTATACAGGACGAGAAAGTGAATGCTACGTATTTTACTGAAAGAAATTGAATGTCTACAGTGACAATAAACTACTATTACTGAAAGAAACTTATGGATAAAGACTGTAGATATATATAAGTGTTATATAGTAACAGAAATATAAACTGTGAGTGTTTTTATGAATAACAGACAATACTAGCAGCAAACGATCGGAAGTGGGATGGTAATCCACCCTCGTAATTTTCACTGCTTTCACAGTGTTTTTTGGGGAGAGTACGGATTCCAAACTATTTGAGAATCATAGATTAGTGTTTCTAGTGATAATATCAGGCTGTGGTAATCATATTACGAGTTGTCGGGAAGTGTAAAGTGGAGACTTCGTTACCCAACTTCAGAGGTCTTCACAAGTCCTACGGTACTCGACGAAGGCTCAACAAACACCCAAGGAGAAAGCTGAAGGTATGTGCCATAAGTATATGTGATTTTAATATTCTAGGACTAATAACTGATTTTGGCAAATATTTTTAGAGAGTCTGTCGGAGCGCGAATATGCCAGCGGGGGCCGCAAGTCAAAGCAAAACAAGCCCGCGGTGTAAGTGTTAAAAAATAACAGATACAGTTATTGAAAAATCATGTGACTCTGAAATGGCCTCTGACTGGTTGTGACGTCACTATTCACACTGAGGTGGCACTGGCGACTTTGTTTAGGTATTGCCTGCATACTCTGCTTATTTCTGACCTCCAAGAATGTCCGGTGACAAGAGGAATAATCGCTGGTGTTTCATCCCAATGTGTAAGAGCACAGACAAAAGTACACCTGGGATATTTTTCCTTTGTGTAGTAGCATATAAGAATAAACGAATGCAGAGGTGGCTGGCTACTCTTCGGAAGCTCCCAGTGCTAGAATGCAGTCATTTGCCAGATCAGCACTTTTAATAGGAAAATATAATTTTCTTCACCACATATGTTCCCCCTGGGGGTAGGGGGGGTTTCAAGAATACTCCCCCAGTATCCCTGCTTGTCGTATGAGGCGACTAAAAGAGTTGGTGGTGGGTTAGTGCCCCACCCCGTAAAAAGAACTACAGTACAATCCCAGTTAACCGGGTGGCTTGGGGAATTTACCTTCCCGGTTACAGATTTTTCCCGAATTTCTGATTTTCAAGTCAAATCTATACAAAGGCTATCACAGCAGTAAATACAGTTCAGGTACTCACCAGTCACATTAGGGGTTACACTAAGAGATTCCGCCTGAAAAACTGCCTTGTAAACACACACCATGGTCATAACGCACGTGTGCAATGTCTAGCAACTTGCAGTACTGCAAATTACACCAGTCCATTGTTTACCGAATTACTGTATTCATTATATGTACTGTACTCATAAAAATTGAAAAATAAAATAAAGAAATAAAAGCTTGAACATTTATTAGTGAACTGATGATGTGTTAAGACTGCACTGTAGAATTATCACAACACTTGTGCCCTCACGTGAGTTTGTTTACGTTTCCGACTTCTTCTTCTTCCCTACCTGACCTCCATCACTCCACCCCTCACCCGCCACTCAGCTGGTTTGCAGAAAATAAAATAAATGATGTACGTATGAAATGGAGGCATATTATTTATTTTTCTTCCAACAAAGTAAACTTTCATTCCTATTAACCTTTATATTCAGCCATTAGTGTTTTATAATGTTTGCCTTTTTCAAGTCTGTTGCACATGTCCAGCTTCTGTTTCAAGGTAAGCACAATACGCTTACGTTTAGTTTGCACTTCAGGCATTTTGGAGTGTACAAATTACCGTCTATCAGAGGAACACAACAGCAAAAGACCTTGTTTACTGTCTGGTGGCAAAACGCAGACTGGTGATTTTTGGAGGGTGTGGAGGATGACTGAATTCAAGTAGGGGAAAGAGGGGGAGAGGAGGGGTGGTTAAGAGGATTTGCTAGGGATTTACATCAGCCGGAAATGCCTTCACCTCGCTTTGTCTGACTTCCCCCAGCCTCACGTGACACAATCAAACGGCGGTTTGGCGGTCCATTCAAATTGGCGCACAGTTATAACTTACTGACATTTTTACCAGCCCTTGAATTTTCCCGTTGTTCTAAGTATTCCGTTTGTCTGGATACCGGATAGCTGGGATTGTACTGTAACTAAAAAAGCGAAAAAAGCGCCTCGGACCCGGACGGACCATACATTGACGACTAAGGAACAGACAAAGGACATTCTTAGGGTGGGAATGTGGAATGTGAGAGGAGTGAATGATGAAGTGAAAGAGAGAGAGATTGTTCAGGTGCCTGAGGATGCAAAAGTGGATATATGTGGATTGACTGAAACTAAATGGTAAGGTGAAAGGGTGAGAGAATGGGAGTATGGTTTAGGTATATGTGCGGGAGTCAATGAAAATGAGAGGGCAAGAGAGGGAGTATGTCTGATGATAAGCAAGAAGTGGAAGGAGAATATAAGAGAGTATGGAAGAGTGGGTGCGAGGATTGTATGGGTGAGGATGAAAGTAGGTATACAAGCGTGGGCGATTGTATGTGTGTATGCCCCGACAGAGGATCGAGTGGCAAGAGCGAAAGATGACTTTTGGGCGAGTGTAGAAGCGTGTATGGACAAGTTTGAGAGGAGCGAGAGAGTGCTGTTGATTGGAGACATGAATGGCAAAAGTTGGGAATGTACGAGTGGATGGAGTGGTTGGTCAGTGGGGTGTGCCAGCTGACGTAGATGGGAATGGAAGTGCTTTGGTGGACATCTGTGCTTGTAAGGGGTTGGCAATAGCCAACACCTACTTTCGGCATAAGATGATCCACAGGTATACATGGAGAGTAATGAGGAGGATGGATAGTGAACTTGTTGAACGAAAAGCAATAATAGATTACGTGTGTGTGGATGAGCGAATGAGAAGACAAGTGTTGGACGCAAGAGTGTGGAGAGGGTGGTGGAATGGAGTCTCGGACCATCACTTAGTGATGGCCAAGGTAGAGCTGCAAAGAAAGTGGTTGACGAGACGAAGGGGAAGACAGGAGGAAGCAACTCCTGTGAGAAGAGTGGAGAAATTGCAAGATAGTGAGAAAATGACAGAGTATAAGAGCATAGTGGAAGAAAGACTGGGAAGGTATGAGCTAGAGCAGATAGAAGGGGTGCAAGACGTATGTAAGATATTCACGGAAGAGATAGGTGCAGTGTGTGAGGCGGTTTGTGGAGTGAGG
The DNA here is from genome assembly GCF_032717465.1 of Coenobita brevimanus. Classification (NCBI taxonomy): domain Eukaryota; kingdom Metazoa; phylum Arthropoda; class Malacostraca; order Decapoda; family Coenobitidae; genus Coenobita; species Coenobita brevimanus. Next base: position 16,025,534 of record NC_137052.1, on the reverse strand, counting down.
AGGAGATGCAAGGGTGTGCAAGGGAGAGCATGGTGGAATGATGAGGTGAAACGAGCTGTGGAACAAAAGAAGAAGGCATATAGTTAGCGAGTAGAGGTAGGGAAGAAGATGAGAGAGAGAAGAGAGAGGTATATGTGAGCAGGAGAAGGGAGGTTAAGAGACTGGTGAAGGAGAGTAAAAAGAAAGTGGATGAGGAGTTTGGGAGGAATCTGAGTGTGAAATGGAGGGAGAGTAAGAAATTGTTTTGGAAGGAGGTAAAGAAAGAAAGGCAGTGTGAAAGGGGAAATAGTAGGGGAGTGAAAGATAGGAATAATAGATTGTTGGTGGAGAAGAGAGAGAAACTGAGGAGATGGAAGGAGCACTTTGAGGATTTGTTGAATGTGGAGAGTGAGAGCAGTGCGAGTATAAGTGGTTGGGGAATGGCTGGGAGAAGAAGAGATGAGAGGAGGGAGGAAGAGATCAGTAGGGCGGAAGTAGTGGAAGCGATGAAGAAGATTAAGTTGGGAAAGGCCCCAGGAATTGATGGAGTGTGTGGTGAAATGCTTAGGTATGGGGGTGAGATTGTTGTGGAGTGGATATGGAAGTTGTGTAGATTGGCTTGGGAAGAGGGAAGGGTTCCAGAGGACTGGAAATCAGGTATAATTGTTCCTTTATACAAAGGAAAAGGGGAGAGAGAAGTATGTGGTAACCATAGGGGTATTTGCCTACTTAGTGTGGCTGGTAAAATATATGGTAGAATACTCATTGATAGGGTTAGGCATATGACAGAGGAGCTAGTTGGAGAAGAACAAGGGGGATTTAGGAAGGGAAAAGGGTGTGTAGATCAGATATTTGTTCTAAGATGTTTAGTGGAGAAGTATCTAGAGAAGGGAAGGAAAGTGTATGCTGCCTTCATGGACTTGGAGAAAGCTTATGACAGAATAGATAGGCAAGGTATGTGGAAGGTATTAAGAATATATGGAGTGGAGGGGAAATTGCTGAGTGCTGTGAAGAGTATGTACAAGGGAGCTAGGGTTATGGTGCGAGTGGATGGTGAGCTGAGTGAGTTCTTTGATCTCAATGTGGGACTGAAACAGGGTTGTGTGATGTCTCCATGGCTGTTTAATATATACATGGATGGGGTTGTAAAGGAGGTGCAGGGTAGGGAAGTGGATGTGGGGGTGGCTCTAATGAATGAGGGTGGGATTTGGAAGCTTCCGGTGTTGCTGATTGCTGATGATACAGTATTGTTGAGTGAAGATGAATGGAAGTTGCAAGGTTTGGTGAATGAATTTGGGACAGTGTATAGGAGGAGGAATCTGAAAGTTAATGTAAACAAAAGTAAAGTTATGGTGTTTGAGAGGAATGAAGTCACAGAGTGTGCAGTGAGGTTGGATGGTGAGGATATGGAGAATGTGAGTGCATTCAAGTACTTGGGTAGTGTGATGAGTAAGGATGGAACTTTGGGGGATGAAGTGCGTGAAAGGGTACAGCAGGGAAGGAAGGTCGTTGGAACACTGAAAGCAGTGATGAGAAATAGGGAGGTGAGTATGGAAGTTAAGAAGTCACTGCATGATAGTATTGTGATCCCTACCCTGACGTATGGAAGCGAGGCATGGACCTTGCAAGAGGGGAATAAGTCAAGAGTGAGAGCAGTGGAAATGAGTTACTTGAAAGGAGCATGTGGAGTGACGTGGAGGGACAGGTTGACGAATGAAGAAGTGAAGGAACGATGTGGGGTGGATGTGGATGTGGTTGAGAAGATTAGGAGAAATACACTGAGGTGGTTTGGACATGTGAAGAGAATGGAGAATGAAAGACTGACTAAGAGGGTGTATGTAGGTGAGGTGGAGGGAGAGAGAGGGAGAGGTAGACCGAGGATGAGGTGGAGGGATGGAGTTGAGAGGCATATGAGGGAGGGGGGGGTGAGTTGGGGGGAGGGTAGTCAAATGGTAGGTGACAGAGCGACTTGGAGGCGTTTTGTCTGCGGCCACCCTTTGTGGGATTAGGGCGTCGGGCTATAGATAGATAGATAGACTTCTATGATGGAACACATTCTATCCATTTCTCCTTTCTCTGAAACCTCCATTCTAGGAGACTTCAATGTTCACCACCACCTACGGCACTCCACTCCTTTCACTGATCCATCTGGTGAACAAATCTACACCTTTTCTATCCTTAATGACCTAGAGCAGCTTGTACAGCACCCTACCCGTATCCCTGACTGCCTTGGAGAGAGCTCCAACATATTTGACCTCTTCCTTACAACTAATCCTTCTGCTTACCCTGTTAATCTTTTCTCTCCATTGGGCTCCTCCGATCACAACCTTATCACCTTAACATGTCCTATCGCTCCGGTACGGCCTGTGAACCCTCCAAAGAAACGTTGTCTGTGGCACTTTGGAGTTGTGGATTGGGAGGTCCTCAGGCAGTACTTCTTTGATTTTCCCTGGAATGATTATTGCTTCCATAGTCGGGAGCCATCTCGGTGTGCCTTGCGCATTACAGGGGTTATTCTCTCAGGCATGGAAGCATACATTCCCTTCACATATCCTTTGACTAATGCACGAAAGCCTTGGTTTAATCACGCTTGTTCTAAGGCTGTCCGCAACAAGGAGAGGGCCTATAAAAGGTACCGGAGCCAACCCACCCGTGAATCACATCTTTTATACGTTTCTGCCTGGAATTGTGGTAAGTCTGTTCTTCGCTCTGCTAAAAATAATTTCATCCATACTAAATGCTATCAACTCTCTAACTCGAATTTTTCCCGCTCCTTCTGGCACCTTGCCAAAAACCTTTCTAACAACTTTACCTCATCATCCTTCCCTCCTCTTTTCTACTCTGATGGCTCTGTAGCTATTTCTTCTACTGATAAAGCACATCTCTTCGCTCCAATTCCACCTTAGCTGATTTTGGTGCTGTTCCTCCATCACTTCCCACCTCTGACTTCCTCATGGCTGATATTAAAATTTCTTCAGCTGATGTATTTTATGCCATCACAAGCCTCAATACTAATAAGGCATATGGGCCTGATGGAGTCCCTCCTGTTGTTCTCAAGAACTGTGCTTCAGTGCTTACACCCTGCCTAGGCAAACTCTTTTGCCTTTGTCTATCAACTTGTACCTTTCCTTCACGCTGGAAGTTTGGTCTCATTCAGCCAGTCCCAAAGAAAGGTGACCATTCCCAACCCTCAGGTATCCAATTGCTTTAACATCATGTATCTCAAAAGTTTTCGAGTCTGTTCTTAATAGAAATGTTTTAAAGCATCTTTCCTATCACAACCTTCTTTCTGATCGTCAGTATGGGTTCCGTCAGGGACGCTCCACAGGCGATCTTCTCACCTACCTTTCAAACTCCTGGTCATCCTCCTTTCGGGACTTTGGCGAAAATTTTGCCATTGCACTTGACATCTCAAAGGCTTTCGATCGAGTCTGGCATAAATCTTTAATTTCCAAACTGCCCTCTTACGGTTTCTATCCTTCTATTTGTGCCTTCATCTCCAGCTTCGTTTCTGGTTGTTCTATAGCTGCTGTTGTAGACGGCCATCGTTCTTCTCCTAGATCTATTAACAGTGGTGTTCCAGGGCTCTGTCCTATCACCAACTCTCTTCCTTTTGTTCATCAATGACCTTCTAAGCTGTACATCTAACCCTATCCACTCATACGCTGATGACTCCACCCTTCACCTTTCCATTCGATTCCCGCAACGTCCATCTCAGTAGTTACTTCAACAAACAAGGGATGAGGCTATGGCACACCTAATGTCTGACTTGGTTCGTATCTCTAACTGGGGTAAAAATGATCTGGTTGTTATTAATGTATCAAAGACTCAGTTTTTGCACCTATCAACCCGACAAAATCTTCCACAGGTATACCCACTAATGTTTAATAAAATTCAGCTTAATCCTGCAACATCCTTGAACATGCTTGGAGTTTCATTTACTCGGGACTTATCTTGGAAAAATCATATTACATCACTTGTAAAATCTGCTTCCAAGAGATTGGGTGTGCTAAGCCAACTCCGTTCCGTCTTTGCCCCTGCACAATTGTTGACTCTACACAGGTTTTTTTTCCGCCCCTGCGTGGAGTACAACTCTCATGTGTGGGGAGGCTCCCCACATACAGCTCTTCTCAATAGGGTGGAGTCAAAGACTTTTCGCCTCATTAACTCTCCTCCTCTTACTGACTCCCTTCAACCTCTGTCTCTTCACCGCACTGTTGCATCTTTATCTCTTTTCTATACCTACTTCAATGGTCACTGCTCCTCTGAACTGTCTGCATGCATTCCTCCACCTCTACGACGGGCGTGTAGCACCCGCCTAGCAGCAAACTCTCATCTCTTTTCTGTCCAACTCTCTAATGCGAGAGTTAACCATTACTCCCAGTCCTTCATTTATGCAACAGGTCAACTCTGGAACTGTCTCCCTCTGTCTGTATTTCCTGCTTCCTATGATCTCCAGTCTTTCAAACGCAGTGTGTCCAGGCATCTTGAAATGATCGGATCTTGAATTTGGCTCTTTCTTGTATTTTGTTTTTCTCTTGGAAGGAACAGTTTTGTGGACTCATTGCCTTTGGTTCCTTCTTCCTCACATTAACCCCTTAACCGTGGGGCTGGGAGCAAAGGATCATACCGCGGGGCGTCACTTTTGTGATTCTGTGTTATTTTGAATTCGCCCGGGCTTTCAAGTGGTGGCTTGTATCATCTATTAGTACTGCCAATGTCCAACACTAGTCAGCACTCCTAATCTCATCTGTACTCCCATCCATTGTTGACAATTTAGCCATTTCTCCCCGTTCTTGACTCCTCTCCCTACCTCCCCTCCATTACCCTCTCCTCTCGCCTGCCTGGCCGTGCTACGCTAAGTAAATCTTCCCTGGAATTTTCCACTGATTTCATCCATTGAAATAAGCCCTATGCCCTATTCTTATACCAAATAATATATACAAAAAAGAAATAAGGTAAGTGATAGTCCCATACACCTGGAATTGGCTAATTATCACCTGACAACACCTCACATGCACTCGTTCGCTAATTTTCGCTATTTATTTCCCCTTGAAATGTGCCGTATAATCTATTCTCGTATTAAAAATACAGTAATCCCTGTACTATCCGACACCCAATTTCCGGACATCCCCACTTACTGAACATAATCGTCCCGGTATCCAATATTCCCAAAATGGTCTGAAAACCGCAAAAAAAAAAAAAATCCAAATTTTTCCCGCTCGTAATTTGAACTTTGAGTACGGGGCACGGGACAGCTTTGTTTTGGTGCGTCATTCCTCTGATGTCCGCTAGAGCGCCCCTGCATCCTCCCCACTTTCTGCCCGTCTCTTGTCGTGAGTGTACGCTCGTCGTCATGGCTGCCCACGTGCTTGCTTTTGTGGTGGTGCCTTACCTGATGCAGGCACTCCTGCTGCTCTTGTGCCTCTCCTTCATGTGTGTGATGATGGCTTCACCGCCTGAGAAGAGGAGGAGAGTGGTTTTGACTCTGGAGAAGAAGAGGGAGATATTGGAGAAAGTAGATGCGGGATGGTCTTCGTCAAGCATCCTTCGTGAGTTCAACCTGGCCCTATCTACTTTGTTTGATATCAAGAGATCCCGAGACAAACTCATGCAGTACAAGGCTGACTTCTCGTCGAAAAGTAAACGCAACGTGGAGAGGAAGATGATGTTTACTCCCAAGTTTGCTGAAGTCGACCGCTCCACACTAATTTGGTATCGACAGCAACGTGCAGCTGGTGTGATGGTACGTGGTATGGAGCTGAAAGCTGCTGCTGAGAAGTTCGCAAGGCTTCACGACGCCCTAGACTTCAAGGCATCCGAGGGTTGGCTCTTTGTGTTCAAGTTACAACATGGCCTTACCAACCGTAAGTCTCATGGCGAAGCTTTGGACGCTAATGAGGATGGAGTAGAGGAATTTCGGCACAAGGTGAAGGGCTTGATCAACAGGGAAGGCCTCACTCTCGGTCAAGTCTACAGCGCTGATGAAACTGGTTTATTCTATCGCTCTTTGCCTACAAACACTCTAGCCGAGGAGACGGAGAAGCGTGTACATGGCCGCAAGCTCTCCAAGCAAAGGCTATCGGCTTTGTGTTGTGCTAATGCTAACGGCATGCACTGGCTTAAGCCCGTTATTGTTGGCCGTGCAAAAGCAGCCTCGGTGTCTTCGTGGGGTGATGGATGTCCTTCCTGTCGTCTGGTACCATTCCTTGAAGGCATGGTTTACAGCCCACATCTTCAAAGACTGGTTCCACCGCCATTTCGTCAAGGAGGTCATACATTACTAGACGGAGAAACTGGGAATCCCACATGACCAGGTAAAGGCCCTCCTTCTCCTCGACAATGCACCTGCCCACCCGTGTGACAAGGACTTGGTGGCTGAGAATGGCTGCATTAGGTGCATGTTTCTGCCACCTAATACTACTGCTCTCATCCAACCAATGGACCAAGGAGTGATCGTGGCAATGAAGCAGCTATACCGACGGAAGTTCCTGGACGAGGTGATGGTTGTTCTCGAGGACGAGGATGAGCACAGGGAGGGACGGGACACGCAAGGCCAGCGGACTTTGGAAAACCTTCGCCGCTGCAACATCAAGTCTGCCATTTACAACTGGGCCAGTGCATGGAAGGAAGTCCCTGTCAAGACTCTAGAAAATGGTTGGTCTCGTCTGCTTCTCGGAACGGATGTGGAGCATGATTTCCTAGGTTTCGACGTGGATGACTTCCATGCACGTCTACGTGCGCATGGGGACGATGTTGATGTGGATGAAGTGCGTGAGCGGTTGGATGACGATGAGGGCGATCCTGGGTATCAGACCCTGTCTGATATCGAGATCGCATCTTCAGTTGCAGGTGTCAGTACCCAGCTTGAAGATTCCGACGAGGATGGCGACGATGATGCGGACTCCTCTCAGCATGACACTACTCCAGCCATCCCCAAGCTGAGCGCACTCCGGGAACACCTAGAGTTCGTTCTGGACTACCTGGAACACCCAGACTGCAACAGGGAGATGGGGCCCTTGGGACTTGTGGAGGAAGTGCGTGCTTTCAGGCAGCGCATCATTAATCGTCAGAATCGTTGTTCCTTGCGTCAATCAACGACTGACAGCTTTTTCAGGCCCGTGACCCCCGCTGTGCCCAGCCCTGGCTCCACTCTGTTGCTTCCCCAAGACAGGCCCTCATGCTCCGAGCCACAGTCCAGCACATCAGCCACAGTGGAGTCACCGCTCGACGTGAGTTTGCGCCTCTCTTCAGAGTTGTCTGCAGTGGGTATGCCGTCACCACGACCCAGCGACGCACCCCTAGGTCATCTCCCTGTGATACTCTCAGACTCTGACAGTGATTAAACGACATGAACTTCTCCACTAGACCACACGGGAATTTAGTGTTGTGCAGTGAAAGAAAAACAGTGCATACAGTATTGTTAAGAAATTAGAAATCTGAGTGAGAAGACAAACAATTTTTGGACTGTAAAATTAATGTAAATTAACTCGAGTGTGTTTTGTTTAGAAAATGGTTTTATGAGTGGAAAGACTTAAAGTGCAGAGTGCAACACTTATTAAGTTACAATGGAGCATAAGTAAGACAAGAGTGCGCAGTGTAAAGAGAATGGACTTCTGAGTGCGAATGACTAAGTTAAGTGCAAGACTTCATGAACAGTGTACTGCAAGTGCTTCAGGAAATCCTTCTTACTGTCAGAGTCTGAGAGGAGGCGGTTTTTCATCGAGATGGCCATGGACTTACTCTAAGTAAGAAGAATGTTTCATACTGTACTGTACTGTATTTTCCATACTGTACTTACCTCAAACACCTCATTTCACTCTTTTATGTCCCTTATTGGTGTGAATATGTAATGTCTTAGGTGCCATGCATGTGCAGTAGGGAGGTGTTTTTCTGAGTTAGGCTAGGTTAGGGTCCATAACTACCAGTCCAGAAGCCAAGGACTTGTAAGTACCCAGAATGTTTAATATTGCATAAGCCTAACTCAAAAACCTCATTTTATGGTTCCTTTGCATTTATTTCAGTATTTTATGTCCCTTACTGGTGTGATTTGGATCTTAAATAGGTGCTATGCACGCCCAGAGGGAGTTGTATAGGCGTTTTTCTGAGTCAGGGTCCATAAGTACAAGTCCAGGAGGCTGGTGCCCACTATTCGGACAGGACCACTTTCCGGACATGCCTTTGGCTCTATTACGTCGGATAGTGGAGGGATTATTGTATATACAAGAAAGGAAGGGAGACGCCTAAGTGATATTTACATTCACCTGGAACTACCTAACTTCTTATGTATTGTCTAGATTTCCTGCCAATCATTTCATAGCATATATATTAGCAGCTGTCACCACGCTGACACTGGCAGCATTGCACTCCCCCTAGGCGGCCAGGCCACCACGCTGTATTCAGTTCATTGTCGTCTTTCAAGGTGAAACCACGTCGGATTTGCGTCTGTCCAATTCTGCCACTTTTTAGCCCCATGCAAAGGGCCCTGTGACCTCTACCCCCTACTAAACCTCGTGTGGAAAGGGGTAAAGGGCTAAGTGACTGCTGTGGAACGTCAACTGGCTAATTTGTCAATGAAAATGATAGACAGTGACTACGATCTTTCTGGTGAGTAAAACAGTGCAAGTGGAAATGTAAATAAAGTGTAAACAGGAAGTGAAAGCAATGAATGTAAATATAAGTGAAGAGTGAAAAATAGTTTTATAAGTTACTGCAAGTGACAATGCATAACACAGTGTAAAGAAAATAGAAATATAAATAATGTAAATAAAATAGAGAATGTAAATAGAAATGTAAATGAGTAGTAATATAAGAATACGAGTATATATACTAGGAGCAATGAAAGTGAAAGTTTCACTCTAGCATGTATGAATACTATGAGTTATGAAAGTGGAAGTGGAAGTGAAAATGACAGATTCACTCTCAACGCTAGTATACAGGACAAGAAAGTGAATACTACGTATTTTACTGAAAGAGAAATTGAATGCCAACAGTGACAATAAACTACTATTACTGATGGAAACTTATGGATAAAGACTGTAGATATATATAAGTGTTCTATAGTAATAGAAATATAAAGTGCAAGTGTTTTTATGAATAATAAATGACAGAACACCAGCGGCGAACGAGTGCAAGTGGGAAGGTCATACGCGCTCGTAATTTTCATTGCTTTCACTGTGTTTTTTTTTTGGAGTATGGATTCCAAACTATTTAAGAATCATAGAATAGTGTTTCTAGTGATAATATCAGGCTGTGGTAATCATATTACGGTTTGTCGGGAAGTGTAAAGTGGAGACTTCGTTACCCAACTTCAGAGGTCTCCACAAGTCCTACGGTACTCGACGAAGGCTCAACAAACATCCTAGGAGAAAGCTGAAGGTATGTGCCATATGCATATTTAATTTTAATATTCTAGGACTAATAACTGATTTTTGGCAAATATTTTTAGAGAGCCTGTCGGAGCGCGAATATGCCCGCGAGACACGCAACTCAAGCAAAAACAACCCCGCGGTTTAGGAGTTAAAAAAAATCAACAATTCGCCTTGACAGACTTGTATTTTGCACAAATACTGATTTACAGTGCAAATGAATGTATCTGCATGTTAAATCAAGATTTATACAAACTAGAAGTCTGCCAAAGCAAGTCACTGAGCTCAGGAGAAACACTTTCACTAACTTAAGTGTGTTTTTGCTCTAAATCCTGATTTTTTTTATTATCTATCTATCTATCTATCTATAGCCTGACGCCCTAATCCCGCAAAGGGTGGCCGCAGACAAAAAGCCTCCAAGTCACTCTGTCACCCACCATTCGACTATCCTCCCCCCAACTCACCCCCCTCCCTCATATACCTCTCAACTCCATCCCTCCACCTCATCCTCGGTCTACCCCTCCCTCTCCCTCCCTCCACCTCACCTACATACACCCTCTTAGTCAGTCTTTCATTCTCCATTCTCTCCACATGTCCAAACCACCTCAGTGTATTTCTCCTAATCTTCTCAACCACATCCACATCTACCCCACAACGTTCCTTCACTTCTTCATTTGTCAACCTGTCCCTCCACGCCACTCCACATACTCCTCTCAAGTAACTCATTTCCACTGCTCTCACTCTTGACTTGTTCCCCTCTTGCAAGGTCCACGCCTCGCTTCCATACGTCAGGGTAGGGATCACAATACCATCATGCAGTGACTTCTTAACTTCCATACTCACCTCCCTATTTCTCATCACTGCTTTCAGTGTACCAACAACCTTTCTTCCCTGCTGTACCCTTTCACGTACTTCATCCCCCAAAGTTCCATCCTTACTCATCACACTACCCAAGTACTTGAATACACTCACATTCTCCATATCCTCACCATCCCACCTCACTGCACACTCTGTGACTTCATTCCTCTCAAACACCATAACTTTACTTTTGTTTACATTAACTTTCAGCTTCCTCCTCCTACACACTGTCCCAAATTCATTCACCAAACCTTGCAACTCCCATTCATCTTCACTCAACAATACTGTATCATCAGCAAACAGCAACACCGGAAGCTTCCAAATCTCACTCTCATTCATTAGGGCCACCCCCACATCCACTGCCCTACCTTGCACCTCCTTTACAACCCCATCCATATATATATTAAACAGCCATGGAGACATCACACACCCCTGTTTCAGTCCCACATTGAGATCAAAGAAATCACTCAGCTCACCATCCACTCGCACCGTAGCCCTAGCTCCCTTGTACATACTCTTCACAGCACTCAACAATTTCCCCTCCACTCCATATATTCTTAATACCTTCCACATACCTTGCCTATCTATTCAGTCATAAGCTTTCTCCAAGCCCATGAAGGCAGCATACACTTTCCTTCCCTTCTCGAGATACTTCTCCACTAAACATCTTAGAACAAATATCTGATTTACACACCCTTTTCCCTTCCTAAATCCCCCTTGTTCTTCTCCAACTAGCTCCTCTGTCATATGCCTAACCCTATCAATGAGTATTCTACCATATATTTTACCAGTCACACTAAGAAGGCAAATACCCCTATGGTTACCACATACTTCTCTCTCCCCTTTTCCTTTGTACAGAGGAACAATTATACCTGATTTCCAGTCCTCTGGAACCCTTCCCTCTTCCCAAGCCAATCTACACAACTTCCATATCCACTCCACAACAATCTCACCCCCATACCTAAGCATTTCACCACACACTCCATCAATTCCTGGGGCCTTTCCCACGTTAATCTTCTTCATCGCTTCCACTACTTCCGACCTACTGATCTCTTCCTCCCTCCTCTCATCTCTTCTTCTCCCAGCCATTCCCCAACCACTTATACTCACACTGCTCTCACTCTCTACATTCAACAAATCCTCAAAGTGCTCCTTCCATCTCCTCAATTTCTCTCTCTTCTCCACCAACAATCTATTATTCCTATCTTTCACTCCCCTACTATTTCCCCTTTCACACTGCCTTTCTTTCTTTACCTCCTTCCAAAACAATTTCTTACTCTCCCTCCATTTCACACTCAGATTCCTCCCAAACTCTTCATCCACTTTCTTCTTACTCTCCTTCACCAGTCTCTTAACCTCCCTTCTCCTGCTCACATATACCTCTCTCTTCTCTCTCTCATCTTCTCCCCTACCTCTACTCGCCAACCATTCACCATATGCCTTCTTATTTTGTTCCACAGCTCGTTTCACCTCATCATTCCACCATGCTCTCCCTTGCACACCCTTGCATCTCCTCCTCACTCCACAAACCGCCTCACACGCTGCGCTTATCTCTTCCGTGAATATCTTACATACGTCTTCCACCCCTTCTATCTGCTCTAGCTCATACCTTCCCAATCTTTCTTCCACTATGCTCTTATACTCTGTCATTTTCTCACTATCTTGCAATTTCTCCACTCTTCTCACAAGAGCTGCTTCCTCTTGTCTTCCCCTTCGTCTCCTCAACCACTTTCTTTGCAGCTCTACCTTGGCCATCACTAAGTGATGGTCCGAGATTCCATTCCACCACCCTCTCCACACTTTTGCATCCAACACTTGTCTTCTCATTCGCTCATCCACACACACGTAGTCTATCATTGCCTTTCGTTCAACAAGTTCACCATCCATCCTCCTCATTACTCTCCATGTATACCGGTGGATCAACTTATGACGAAAGTAGGTGTTGGCTATTGCCAACCCCTTACCAGCACAGATGTCCACCAAAGCACTACCATTCCCATCTACTTCAGCTGGCACACCCCACTGACCAACTACTCCATCCACTCGTACATTCCCAACTTTGCCATTCATGTCTCCAATCAACAGCACTCTCTCGCTCCTCTCAAACTTGTCCATACATGCTTCTACTCTCGCCCAAAACTCATCTTTCACTCTTGCCACTCGATCCTCTGTTGGAGCATACACACATACAATTGCCCATGCTTGTATACCTACTTTCATCCTCACCCACACAATCCTTGCACCCACTGTTCCATACTCTCTTATATTCTCCTTCCACTTCTTGCTTATCATCAGACATACTCCCTCTCTTGCACAGTTAAATTAAACACAAAAATCTGACTGGATTTCTGATAATTAGGTGTGTATAAACCTATATGGTGATAAAAACTACAGTATTTACCAATTATAAAAGTGCCAATTTGGTAAATGACCACTCATTCGGTATTTCAACGCACCCTCCTAAAGGTACTTCCATATCCTTCAAGTTCAGAGCACTCACTAAAACTGTTCCTTCAGAAAACTAATAATGAAGAGGTCATATATTAAACATTCATGAACATAATACCAATATAAACTCATACAATTGATACTGTAAGGCTTACATTAAACATTTTCCCACTTATGAGATACAAACGCAGCACGGGAATGCTATATATAATGGTAGCTGTTAGCTACTTTGAGTCAATTTCACTGCAATTTACTTACCTAAGAGGTACCATCCATTTACACCATGAACGCATTCCTTCACAACATACCTGAAGAGGGTAGTTTGGATCTAAGGTGGCCATGTTGGTAAATATCTTGACAACTATTATCGCTGTTATTGGTAAAGTCTTGGGTCATGGACTTGAGTGTCGTCTCCATTATGAATACTGACGTCATTGCCAATATGGTGGCTGTTTCCTTCCAGCCGCAAAGAATTAGTCATCACAGCTTGATCAATGCAACTGATAAAGTAAATTAAAATATACATATACCGTATGCTTCTAAGTACATAGCATAGTGCACTTGCCATGTTTCTCCAGCACCAGAAACTTGTCTATTCTTGGAAAGCAGCCAATATCCATCCAATATCCATGAATGGATGTTCCTCTGATCCCTCTGATTACATATCAATCGCTACCACATCTTTTCTTGGTAAAGGATTTGAGATTATAAATAATAAGCACACTGTTAAACATCTTCAATCTAACAACTTAATTACTGACAGACAGTATGGATTTTGCCACGAAACAGGGCCAGATTCAGACACATGGAGGCCTCTGGGCAGCCTTCAGTAGTGGAGGCCCACCCTGCCTTTGAATACTAAAAAGCAGAAAAGACATACAGTAGTTACAGCCATTCATAAAGTACATTTTTCAAGTACAAAGAATCTGAATAGGGTAAAAATGAATATCTTTAAACATCTTGATCAATTCATCAAGAATATACAAAATTCGTTTGTTTCAAGTACAGTATAAAGAATCTGAATAAGCAAGCAGGTCAATCACGATCAGTCATAAGAATCTAGTACAGTACCTGTATTAACAGACCAGGCAATTTACGAGACGATCAGTCATGAGAATCTAGTACAGTACCTATATTTACAGACCAGGCAAATTACGAGACTTAAGCCTTGCAAAGTCATGGATCAATTTGTTGAAGTCTCTCTCTCACTGAGAATGTTATATTCAATATTCATCAAGGCCAGGTGGCTGGGCCTATCATGGCACATTGTAGTAGGGAGTCTGTTCTTGAGGAGCTTCATTTTACTGAATGAACGTTCTCCAGAACAGTTTGTGACCATGAGCACCAAATACATCTGTAGCATTATCTCAACATTTGGAAATGTATCCGCATATATATATATATATATATATATATATATGTATATAAAATATATATATATATATAAAATATATATAATATATAAATAAATATATATATATATATATATATATATATATATATATATATATATATGTATATAAAATATATATATATATAAAATATATATAATATATAAATATATATATATAAAATATATATAATATATAAATATATATATATATATATATATATATATATATATTATATATATATATATATATATATATATATATATATATATTATACAATATATTATATATATATATATATAACTCAACCCTCGGCTATCACTCCCAATTGGTCCCGCTATGGCTGCGCTATAGCCGAAACCGTGATAGCCGAATTGAAGAACTTATGGTAATAATTCTAATTGGTGCCATGACCTCAATATTTACCCCTAATATACCTTTTCTGTACCACATATTAATATATAATAGTCTAAAAATGAGCATGTTTTATGATGTGATCACAATTCTTATAAATACCCCTCACAGTTGATTCATTGATGTTATGTTTCTTCCCCACACTTCGCTTGGTCTCACCATTCTCTATAAGTTTCACATTTCCAGTTTATCTGCATAACATAGGTTCTTCCTCTTCTTTATTTCCCTGCCAGGTGCCGCAGCATTATGTTGGGTGATGGTAGTGGGACGGGGAGAGGGTATGTTGGCCATGGTCATATCATAAAAAAGGTTATTGTTCTCGCTATCACTGTTCACGGTCTGAGGGTGCGCACTTGAATGGTTTGGCGGGCAGGAGACTCGGTCAGGCGGCCAATCAGTGCTCGGCTGGCGCTGATGTCACACGACGAATCATGGAGTGAAGCTTTTGTTGGCTGGGTGCAGCACTGGAGCCTGGCCTTTTTGAAATTTTCGAACATTTGTGGTGCGTGATAGCAGGCATTTAGTGCGTGATAAAGGTATTTGGGTAGTTTTTTATATAGGCGTGATAGCGAGATATGCTATAGCGGAACCCGTGATAGCCGAGGGTTGAGTGTATATATACAGTATATATATATAAATATATATATATATATACACACAATATATTATATATATACAGGGGTATATACAATATATTATATATATATATATATATATACCTACCTACTGCCAGACGCCATAAACCCATAAGGGGTGGCCATTTGACTTTGAGTTAGTTGTTTTACGGGGAGGGGCACCAACCCTCCACCAACCCACTTGTTGACACGTAGGGAGCACGTATGGTTTGGTTATATGGTTACCACCCAGCGTTGTAAATGATTTCTTGGCTTACAGGAAACCATATGGCTTGTCACTTAATGTAAAGCCACCTGTAAAGGAAAGAAAAGCAATAAGAAGTGACAGGAAAGATGGGAGAAATAGGAAGAGAGGAGGACAGGCACAGGAAAAGAATGATAAAGGCTAAGGAAGGAGTAGGCAGCACTACATCGAGTATATATATATATATATATATATAAATATATATATATACAGTACCCTCGCATCCAACACGTGTTAGTCCAGCACGATTCATGTCCAGCACGGAGAGCAAATAATTAGTATTATTTAATACGATTTAATTACTGCAACACGAGTGTGTTAGCATAACACGCACAGAGCTCCGAGAAGTGGGCGAAATCAGCAGAGTTCACCTCTAGCACGATCACTCCCGGTCCAACACGGTCATACTGGACATTCCCATGATGATGATAGCCAATGAAAACTTCTGATCAAGTAGCCTTTCCCGCCCGCTATCGTGACGTGATCGTGATGCCGCCCAATTAAAAACACTTCTGCTGTCACGTGATGTTTTGTTTAAATTTCTCCCGCCACAGCGCCACTCAGTCGCATAATTTGCATTGGAAGGCGCTTTTTTCCTTGCTGCATTTTCTGCCCTTGTTACTGCATTTTACCCTGCTCACAATGCCTAGGAAGCCTTCTGAGGACCCCAAGAAGCGTCGGCACCTCCCTCAGGCCACCAAGCTAGAAAGCATCGAGAGGAAGAAGAAAGGGGAGAGGAAAGTTGACATTGCCAAGGCCTACAACATGAATGAAGCCAACATGAGGACCATAATAAAAAACCAAGACAAGATCCTGGTAGCAGTGAAGGCTTACAGAGTGCTAGGACAGGCAGAAGCAGGACCTTCCATGGCTGTGGACGAAGATAGTGATTCTGAGTGTGATTTCGAAGGGTTTATCAGGGAGGTTGAGGAGGAGCAGCAGCCATTACCCGCTAGTGACGCCAGCAGCCATCCTCCGGGGACCCAGTAGGACTACCTACAGCTTTGGATACCACCTTCCATTCCCAGCAAGCCCATCAACACTATCCTAAAAGGTTAGTTATCATTCATAGCACAGTACCATTTATTATAATTACAATAGTACCAATATATGTATAGGTATATGGTAGGTATTTAGGGTGACTTTTCCTAGGGTTGCTGACATAATTCATTTTTCCCCATAAGCTCTATTGTTTGTTCAACACGTTTTTGGTCCAACACGTGACCCATGCATGACAATATTACCGTGTTGGACGCGAGGGTACTGTATATATATATATATATATATATATATATATATATATATATATACCGAATTTGGTTAGCGGCTGGCCACTGATAACAATGCACTATTCATCTGAAGAACAATAAACAAATAATTTCAACTTTTTGTTTATTTTTATAAGCATATGTTTGACAGCTTGTGTTCCCTAGCAGGCCAACTCTTGTATCTGCCTCTATGATTTGAAATTATTTAGGAATTGTTGATCTTCTATCTGCACCATTCTAGACTACTTGCAAAAATAGGCTACCAACAAACGTTCCAGAAAGGTCAGTGACACAAAATCACATTTTTTTCTTTTTCTTGTTCTTCTTTCTTCTTTTTTTTCTTCATGAAATATGTGGAGGCCCCTGGGCAACTGCCCAGCTTGCCCATTCCTAAATCCGGCCTTGCCATGAAATATCCATTGTTGATATGCTCAATTGCCTGACTCATATCATCCATCAGTCAATTGGCCATAATGGAGAAAGCCATGCAGTAGTCCTTGATATTTCTAAAGCTTTTGATAGAGTGTGGCACCATTCCCTGCTATTAAAACTCCCTTGCTATGGCCTATTATCTTTTGTTCCACTGATTTCCTCATATCTAAGTGACACAAAGATGAAAGTAGATTTTTTTTTTTTTTTAAATAACAAAACAGAGGAAGGAAAAACAAATGAATAAAAAAAACTAATCCATACACCAGATTACTGGTGTTCTCTGTTCATAATATATCTGTAACAGTTAGACTTGAACAGCTGTGGGGTGAAATTTGGAGGGACACAACTCTGGGGAGGTGAGTTCCAGAGAGATGCAGTTCGGGGAATGAAAGACTTCTGATAGGCAGAAGTTCTGCAATATGGCTGAGTGACATTCCAGTCATGTGTGCTACCAGAAGCCTGTGTAGCACGAGGGAAGGCAAGGAGAGGTGGCACCATGGACGCAACTTCGTCTGAGCATTTGCCAACAAATTATCTGTAAAATAATGCAAGGGAGGCAACATTCCTTCTTACTTGCAAGGGAGGTAGTTTATTTGTAATGGCAGGGTTGTTAATAATTCTAACAGCTTTGTTCTGAATTTTGTCTAGTTGTTTTAATGCAACCTCTCCACATCCATTTCACAAGCAGTGAGGAATATTCAAGCTGGAAGGGCACATGACTCTTATATATTATAGCTAACTGCTCATCAGTGAAGACGTTACGAACTCTGTACAATAATCCAAGTTTCTTTGAGGCGGTTTTGGCAAGTGATCTGACATGAGAGGTCCAGTTGAGGGCATTGTTAAGTGAGACGCCAAGAATTTCAATTCTTTTGGAGATGGGAATATTAGTAGCACTGAAGGTAATGTACAAATCTGGCAATATCTGTCTATTAGTAAACTGTATATATTTAGTTTTACTAGCATTAAAAGAGACAAGGCTGTTTTGTCCCCATTCACTGATCATAGATAGGTCTTGATTTATGGAGATGACTGTACTGAGTTAAGAGGTAGAGATATTAGATTTTGTAAATGGGTGTCTGAGTATGAATGAACTATGTAGTGTTCAGTCATCTGCATATGAGTGGATGGGATTGTGGGTGACAGATAAGAGATCATTAATATGAACCAGAAATAGGGTTGGTGCCAGAACTGATCCCTACGGCACACCGGCGTTAATTGAGTGGAAATTGGAATATACATCACCTACTTTTACTCATTTTCCTGTCACTAAGATATGAAGAAATCGTAGTTTCATTTCGTTTCATGTTTAAAGGCTCCAACATGCTTGCATGCATCGGCCTTGGTCACCTAATGGCAGCTCTCCATGCTGCACAATCCATTGCAGCCTCCCTGTTCAGTCCCTTAACCCTGAGGTCACACTTAATGACCTCGTCCCATGTCTTTCTCGGTCTACCCCTCATAACCCCACCCCCAATAATAACACTTCTCACCTTCCTCACCCAATTATCATCCCCCATCCTCTCCACATGTCCAAACCATCTCAATCTACCTCTCCTCATCACAACACCAATACACTCCAGTCCCATCCTACCTCTCAACTCTTCCATCGTAAACCCAGCCCTCCCAGACCTTGCAAGCAGGGACACACTACGCATCCACTTAATCATTGTCATTTCTGTACATCTGAGCCGGTGAATATCCTCCTCCTTTACTGCTCAGATCTCACTACCATACAGCATTACACTCCTAACACATGCTTCATACAAGGACCCCTGAGCACGTAGGGAGAGCCCTCTCAACGTCAGAAGAGACAAGAGCTCCCTGAACTTCTTCCAATCACTTCTCACCCTAGCCACAGAGCTAGCTCCAGCCCCACCTCCAGCACACAACATGTCTCCCAAATAATAAAACTCTTACACAAACTCAAGAGATTCACCAGCAAGTTCAATCCTTTCATGCCTAACAATCTCCACCTGCTCTCCCCGACACACCATACACATAAAATCAACATTATCTCAGGTCTACCTCTGATACCACTATATCTCTTGTGCACCCATTTATCACAAACACCGCACAAGATAGAATTACTTCCCACGCCCTTGTGATAAACTGCACATGGCCACTCTCCCTCGTCTTTGACAGTACCACCACCAACCCTAGATATCATCACTTTTGTTTTATCTGCATTTTCCCTTAAGCCCTTGTGCCCCATACCATCTCTCCACTTCCTTCACCTGAGCAACATTTTTGTTAACCAGGGTGGCCATAAATGATTCATGATGCTGCATGTGACACAACAGTCATGCCATGTTGTGCATCATTCTGTTTTACTGTGAGGAAAAACAGTCATTATACTCGCAAACCATGTTATAAATAGATGTCCTGTTGCATAAGATTATTACTACTTTGAGTCCTGGACAGCTGTTGGCTTGCTGTGCAAAAATGTTGTGCAGTCATCATACTGATGGATCACATGGAGGTAATGAGATACTGTATTTGCATAATGAATGCACATCTTGTATTATAATAATCGAAATAACAGTGTTAAGGATGTTCAGTCCACAAATGATGTCGCTGTCTTTGAGGTGTTATTTCATTAGTCTGGATAGTTGTGACACAACATCCACAAACATTGATCATCGTATATTATATTCTTTTTAAAACATTCATTCATTAGTTTTCATACAAGTATTACACATTCAGGCCCTCCTTAGCTCCAGACACATTATACAATTTAATCGTGTGTCTACACTCACACACTGTTCGTCCAGAGGGAGCAATATTTTCTTTACCATGCATGTCTGTCCATTGTCTGCCATTATAACACAATGTTTTAGTATGTGGCCATGGCTACACAAAATATATCGGTGGTGTGGGGTTGCTGGGAGAGAGAAAAATTGCGTATTTGTGCAGGGAGTCTGGTTATGTACTTCACCAATTTATTCACACTCATTCCAAGATAGCAGCCAAAGTCGGGGTTTTGATGACAACACTGACTGACCACTGAACACGCATTCACCTCCCAACAGTCTGAATGAGATCTTGTTTTCAGTCAACAGAAACATTAATAGGGTGAACTATGCAATTTTAAATGTAAATTAAGGAGTGTTTTATGCACCGTCTCACCATACAGGCTTATACGGTATAACATAGCCAATGATAAGCTGGATCTACGGTAGGATAAAGGTTGAGTGAAGTAAACGTAAGCAGTATTTAGTGCAACAGCACCTGGATGATAAAACCCAACCACCGCACTTTAGGCAAAATACCCACGGGTTCTGAAGCTGTCCCATGTCATCCAGTAGATTTACACAAGGTCATTGATAAGCATGCAATCTCGTCGTAGTGATGCGATATGATAAGCAAGTCATTATCAAGTCTCATTACCCATTATACGAGGAAGGGCCGGAATTTTGTGTGTGTGTGTGTGTGTGTGTGTGTGTGTGTGTGTGTGTGTGTGTGTATTTACCTATTTGTAGTATACAGGAATTGAGCAATGCTCGTGTTGTCCTGTCTCCATATCCACATTTATCAAGTCTACCTTTACACACATGAATGTTTTTCTCATGCACCATCTCTTTGTCTAAGTCGTTACAAATATTTAAGAATATACCTAATTGTGATATACACGGAATGTACTATGCTCGTGGGTTTCCGTCGCTGTTTCTCAATAAGTCGAATTTAACTTTAAACTCGTTTAAGTTTTTAGACTGGACGATCTCTTTGTCCAGGCTATTCCATAAGTCTATACTTCTGTAAGGAAAGCTATATTTCTTGACATACTTCAAGCAGCTTGACTTTTTCAATTTCATTCCATGTCCTCTTGTTGCTCTCTTATCCCATACAAACAGATCTTCTTTGTCAATTTTATCTACTCCCACCATGGTCCTGAACACCGCAATCATGTCTCCCCTCTTTCTCCTTTCCTCTAACGAAGGCAAATCCAGTTTTTCCAGCCTCTCTCTGTATGACAGGTCTGTCAGACTGGGGACCATCTTGGTTGCTGTTCTTTGTATTCTCTCAATCTTGTTTATATCTTTCTTTTTATGTGGGGACCACACTACCGCTGCATATTCTAACCTGGGGCGGATCATGGCCACTATCAATTTTTTCATCATTTCCTCATCCATATAATGAAATGCTACTCTTATGTTAGTCAAGAGCTTATAAGTCTCTCCAACTATCTTGTTAATGTGCTTTTCTGGTGACAAACTATCTTGGACCAGCACTCCCAAATCTTTCTCTTCTCTCCTTTTTGTGATTAATTCATTACCCAAAAAATAATTCAGTGATGGTCTCCTGCTACTTTTACCCATTTCCAATATTTTACATTTCTTTACATTAAATTTCATTTCCCACGTCCGGCTCCAATTGTGTATCCTATCCAAATCCTCCTGCAGTATTTTACAATCCTCCTCAACCTCTATCTTCCTCAAGATCTTTACATCATCAGCAAACAGACTCGCATAACTGTTCACTCCATCTACCATATCATTTACGTAAATCAGGAACATTACTGGCGCCAATACTGAGCCTTGAGGGACTCCACTTGTTACTTCCCTCCATCCAGACATCTTTTCCTTTATTACTGTCCTCATTTGCCTGTCTCTCAAAAAGTCTCTCATCCATTCCAGAAGTTTCCCCTTTAGTCCTCCTATATATTCTAGTTTCCACATTAGTCTCTTATGAGGTACCTTGTCAAAGGCCTTCTCTAAGTCTAAGTACACACAATCCACCCAACCATCTCTCTCCTGTACCACATCAATCGCTCTTGAGTAAAAGCTCAACAAGTTTGAAACACATGACCTTCCACTTCTGAATCCAAACTGACATTCAGCCAAAATATTCATTTCTTCCAGACATTTTATCCATCTGTCTTTCAGGATTCTCTCACACAATTTTGCGACCATGCTGGTTAGAGACACTGGTCTATAATTCAGGGGTTCTTCCCTGTTTCCTCCTTTGTAAATTGGTACCACATTTGCCCTCTTCCATTCTTTTGGCACTTTCCCCTCTTCCAGTGAGCATACAATTAAGCTGTGAATTTTATCCGCCAGTTGTTCTCTGCATTCCTTCAGTACCCAATTAGAAATTCCATCAGGTCCTGGGGCTTTCCTTACATCTTGAGTTTCCAGTAATTTATACACTTCCTGCACCTCCACTTTTATATCTTTCATCACCGGAACATTTCTAATCACTCCCTCCCCTTCCACAAGCTCCTTTTCTTTAGTGAAAACTGACTGGAAACGTTTGTTCATTATTTCTGCTTGCATTGCTGCATCCTTAAAGACCTCTCCATCTACTTTCAGCTTGATGATTCCTTCCTTTTGTTTCAGTTTGCCATTAACAAATCTATAAAACAGTTTGGGCTCATCCTTGCATTTGTCAATTATACCTTTTTCAAAATTCCTTTCTTCTTCCCTACGTATTCTTGTGTATTCGTTTCTTGTTCTTTTATATTCTTCCTTTGTTCTGTCGTTACCTCTCTTTCTCCAACTGTTCCACGCCTTATCTCTCTCTTTTTTGGCTATCATACACCTTCTATTAAACTACTCCTTTTTCCTATTTTCTTTCCCTCTTACTCTTGGTACACATTTTTCCACTCCCAAATTATAGAGGTCTAGAAAGATATCCCACTTCCTCTGTATCTCTCTTGTTTCTCTGAATTCTCTCCAATCCGCATTTTCAAAAAAGTTTCTCAATCCTGTAAAATTTGCTTTGCCAAAGTTGTATCTTCCCTGTCTATGAAGCTCGTCTCTTGGCTCGACGTTTCCTATTAACATCTGGAACTCAATGACCACGTGATCACTTTTTCCCAAAGGACAGAGATATTCCAATGATTCTATTACATCGGGTTCATTGGTGAACAGTAAATCTAACCTTGCTGGTGTGTCCTCACCTCGAAACCGTGTCTCTTCTTTGACCCACTGCGTCATCACATTATTCATTATTATATTTAATAACATAGTACCCCACGAATCCTCGCCGCCTCCCGAGTACCATTCCTCCCAGTTCACCTCTTTACAATTAAAGTCACCCACCAAAATTATATTATTGCTTTTCTCAATTATTTTTTGCAAGTAGCTAGCCATATCTGACAACATCTCATGGTATTCGTCATCCTTCCATGCTCTCGTCTTTGGGGGAACATACACTACCGCCATATCTCTCTTAACATTCTCTCCAGTTTCTAATTTCATATATATCACTTCAGCCCTGCCTTCTCCCATTTCCACAGTATCTACATTTATGTTGTTCTTCACTGCTATCATCACTCCTCCTCCCTTTTTTCTTTTCTGTCTTTTCTCCACAGTTTGTATTTACCATCTCCCAAATGAACATCAATATCTTCTCTTAATTTGGTCTCTACAAAGCACATGACATCAGGTTCATGTTCTCTCAAGAAATCATTACTTTCGATCCTTGTCGATATGAAACCATCAACATTAGTATATATCACCTTCAAATTATTTTTGACATTATTAATACCCTCTTCTCTCCTACTCTCTGTCCGTACCACTTCCTCAACTTCTGATCTTTCACAACCATCCCCCCTAGTTTCCTTCACTTCTATTTCCTTAAATACCATTTCCTTACTTTCATATCCAATACTCTCCAAAAAAAAGTATTACGTTCTTCCCCTGTCCTCTTATCATTTTTTTCCTTTACTTCTTCCTTTAATGATTTTAAAACTTCTCTTTCTTCTTCATTCAGATCTTTTCTTATTATAATATTTTCCATCCCCGCCTCTTTGCTTAATTTCCAGGTCACTTTAAGTATCTCATTTATTACACTTTCTGATGTAAACTTGACTCTCATTGGTCTTGTTTCCCCTTTCTTATAAGGCCCTATCCTCCTTACTTCCTCAATTTCATTTACCCACTTGTCTCCTTCGGGGTCAATCTTGCCTAATATTCCTCTCACCATGTTCGTGTCTCTCTCGAGTCTTGCGAACCTAACCTTTTCTTCCTCTTCCCTGTTTCCAAATACTACCACACATCTGTTCCTTTCTGCAGTTTCTCTCACTATTTTCTCTTTTTTCTTCAGTATTTTCACTACATTTTCTTCCATTTCTTTCTTGTTCATTTCCCTTTCTTCCTGGATGATCTCTCTTAAGCTGACCACTTCTTTCTGTTCTTCTTCTACGTGTGCCCACTTTGCCTTGTGTTCTTCTAGTACATTACTCACCTTCTCCGTTTTATTAGTACTCTCTTCAAGTTTCCTCCTCAGTTCAACATTTTCCCTCTTCAAATTCTTAATCTCTTCATTGGCTGTTTCGTTGGACTGGATTAGACTCTGTATGGTGGTTTCCGTATTTCCTGACACATTCTTTATCACTAGATTCTCTACTTTTTTTTCGAGTTCACTAATCCTCATAATTAATGTTTTCATCAGGTCCATGACATTAGTATTAGCATCAAATCCTTGAAATTCCAATCCCTCATTGTTTACATTTTCGGCCATCTTTAGTGTACCGGTAAAGTACCTAAACAGCTGTTACCGAATAAGCCACAAACATTCATGTATACTATTGCCAACAAATCTTTACATTTTTGGTGTCTACCAACTTTCATTATTTTAAATTCAAAGAAAGACCCTAGGAGACAGGACAGACAAAATTCCTGAAACTACTCAAGGTTAGGAGCGATGCCTGGGACGACCTCCCTCTCCGGCTGCTCGTGTGTGTGTGTGTGTGTGTGTGTGTGTGTGTGTGTGCTTACCTAATTGTATCTTTACAGGAATGAGTCAAGCTCGTACTGTTCCATGTCTTAAACCATATTTATCGTACATATCCTTAAATTTGTGAATTGTTTTGGCACACACTATTTCATTCGGTAGTGCATTCCATTGATCAATTGCTCTGTTTGGGAAACTGAATTTTCTTACGTCTTTATCACCTCTCTTCTTATGCAGTTTTTTGCAGTGTTCTCTTGCTGATGCTTCTCCATATGTTAAGTAATCATTTATGTCTATTTTCTCCTTCACTGATATGCACTTATATAGCATTATCATGTCACCTCTTCTCCTTCTCTCCTGTAGTGTTGGTAGATTCAGTTTATTTAGTCTTTCTTCGTAGCTTAGGTCCCTTAAGCTTGGTATCCATCTTGTAGCGGCCCTCTGAACTTTTTCAATCTTGTCTATATGCTTTTTGAGATGAGGACTCCAGACTACTGATGCATATTCCAGGGTTGGTCTAATGAATGATGTTATTATCCTTCTTAGCATGTCTTCATTTATGTATGTGAATGCTATTCTCATATTTGCAAGCAGTGTATACATGTTCCGTACCTTCTCGCTGATGTGGTCAGCCGGAGATAGTCTGTTATTGATAATCACACCTAGGTCTTTCTCTCTTTCTGATGTGTATAGGGTTTTATTTCCTAACTTATAATCCCAATCAGGTCTTTTTCCACTTTTACCAAACTTGATTACATGACACTTGTCCACATTGAATTCCATTTGCCATGTACTACTCCATTCATGAAGTTTATTTAATTCTTCTTGTAGCTCTTTACAAGAGTCTGTGTTAGTAATTCTCCTTTGTATTTTTGCATCATCTGCAAACATATTCAGATAACTCTCATTTCCAGTGTTACTGTTTATATCATTTATATACACTAAAAACATGATTGGTGCCAGCACTGAACCCTGCGGTACTCCACTAGTCACTTCTTTCCATGATGAGTAGTTTCCTCTTAGTATTGTACTGTCCTCATTTCTCTTTTTATGAGAAAGTCTTGCATCCAACAAAACAGTTTGCCTCGAATTCCTCGTTGATGGTACAATTTCCATAAAAGTCTTTGGTGTGGTACTGTGTCAAAAGCTTTCTTGAAATCTAAATAGATACTGTCCACCCATCCTTCCCTTTCCTGTATTGTGTTTGTTACTCTGTCATAGTAGCTCAACAGATTAGTAACACATGATTTTCCTTTTCTGAAACCAAACTGTCTTTCTGTTATCATACTGTGTTCTTCTAGATGATTTACCCAAGCTTTTCTTATAAGCTTTTCTAATACCTTGCTTACAACACTGGTCAGTGATACTGGTCGGTAGTTGAGTGGATTTTGTCTATTTCATTTCTTGAATAAGGGGACAATATTTGCTTTTTTCCAAATATCAGGTAGTTTAGCTTGACTCAAGGATTTCTTGAAAATTAAAAATAATGGTTTACTTAACTCCTTTGCACATTCTCGTTATACCCAACATGAAATTTCATCAGGACCACTTGCTTTTCCTCTGTCTAATCTACTTAACTCCTCCTGTATTACTTTTCTGCTATTTGTATATCTGGTAGTATGTGTGGACATGCGTGTTCCACATAGTCCCTCTCAAAATTTTTTTCTTCTGTAAAAACTAATTGGAAATTCTTATTTAGTCCTTCACAAATATCTTTCTCTTGTGTATAAGTGATTCCCTCGTCTGTAATGGATTGTATTATATCTTTTACTTTGATTTTGCTTCTGATATAGCTGTAAAACAGCTTTGGTTGATCACTACTTTTATTTATTATATCTTCCTCAAACTGTTTTTTGGGGGTCCCTCCTTATTCTTGTATAGTCGTTTCTTGCCTGTTTGTAATTATTATACGCCCTTTCACTATTGTGTCTTCTGTATTTATTCCACAACAAATCTCTTCTTTCTTTTGATTTTTTACATTCTGTATTGAACCATTTCTGTATTTTCTTATTTGCTTCTTTGTGCTGTGGGATGTACTTCTGGACTCCTATTTCATAAAATTCACAGAATTTATTATATACAGCATTTAAATCTTGTCCTCTAAGCTCATTTTCCCAATCAACTTCTAAGAAATACTTCTTTAGGTCTTGATAATTTCCCTTTTTATAGTTTAGGCTCTTTTTGTAACTGTCATTGCTGTTTACTATGTCATATGCTATCCTGGTTATAATTTAGTACTGCATGATCGCTTTTGCCGAGTGATGGGTGATATATTAAACTGTCAATATCATTTTCTTGCCTTGTAAATATTAGATCTAGCACTGAAGGTACATCAAGTCCTCTTTTTCAGGTGGTTTCCCTCACATGTTGTGTTAGGAAAAACTCTTGCACGAGATCCAGGAGCTTTTGGTCCCAACAGCTTTCTTGGCTAATTATATCTAGAGTATTCCAATTTATATTTGTATTGAAATCCCCAGTTAGTATAATTCTTTCCGATTTCTCATCCATTTTATGTAGTAATGATCTTATACTCTGAATTGCACTCTCTGCCAGGTCCTCAAATTCGTCTCTTTCCCATGTGTTTGACCTGGGTGGCATGTACAAATTGGCTACAATTACTTTACCTTCAGATGTGTTGATCTCTACTGCAATCAGTTCTACTTGTGATGGTATATCTAGTTTTATTTTATTGACTTTTAGATTTTTCTTAGTTAATATTATAATTCCTCCTCCTTTTTTGAAATTTCTGTCTCTTCTCCATATATTGTATTCCTCTAAGTTTAGTATGTCATTTGATATCCTTGGTGTTAATTTTATTTCAGTTAGGCATATTATTTGTGGTGCATTTTCTCTGACATAATCATTCATCTCTAGCAATTTAGATACCATTCCATCCACATCTGAGTACATCAACTTTATCATCTTGTTTATATACTTGTCATGACTTAGTTCTACTACCTTCCTCCTTTTTCTTCCATCCTGTTTATGTACCACTTTCGTACCTGCAATCCTATTACTGTACTTTGTAAAAAAATTTCTTCTTCTCCTCTTCTGATCTTCCCCCATTTTTTGTTTTTGCTTCCTCCCTTTTCTCTTTCAGTAATTCCAGTTCTTCTTGTGTTAGGCAGCTTTTTATCCATACATTTTTGAACTCCTCTTTTTCCATAAGATTCTTTGCATTTTTTAGTATCTCTTCCACAGTGTTTACACTCTGGAAAGTCACCTTTAGAGGTCTTGTCTTGCTTTTCTCGTATTTCCCTAACTTTTTGTGTTCCTCTATGTCTTTACTACAGATTTCCTCTGATACTTCTTTCAGTAAGCTCAATACATTTGCCATCTCCTTTTTGTCTCTTGTGATCTTGTTTTTTACTTCTTCCTCTTCTATACTAGTGATTACTATAGATTTGTTTATATCTACTGAATCTCTGACTAACTTTGGATTGTTTTGGATAATTCTTTTCACTTCCTTTTTAATGCTTTTTTCCTCCACTTTTGTTTCTAAGTCTTTCTTTACTTTCACCATTTCAGCATACATGGTTTCTACATCATTTTTGTAGCTTTGCACAGCTTCATTCACCTGTGTTATCTTCTCCTCAATATCACTGCTCTGGTCAATAAGACTGCTTGCTTGCCTAATTGTCTCTGTGTCATTTTTGAACTCTTCCATAACACTCTCGTGATTGACTACTGTACTTGCCATTTCACTCACTTTCTTCCTAAGCGTACTCAATTCCACTGTTAGTTCACTGATGGTTGTGTCTTTCTTATTGGCCTCCCTTCCTAGTTTTTCTATTTCTTCCTTTTGAAAGTGCATTTGCTTCTTTATTTCATCAATTTCATTTTTGAAAGCCATTTCTAGTTTGTGTACACGTTCAACCAGTCTATTGTGAGTCTCCACTTCAACCAGTTCCTGGTAGAAATCATCATTTTGCTTTTTACTTTTATCCCTTTTCTTTTCCAAATTTACTTTACTAAATTATGTATCCATTTTGCAATACTAAAAGAACAGAGTGTACTTACAGAGTATGTACACTTTCCCCGTGCTGCTGTAGTCTAAACAAACCTCAGCTGACTCAGCGCATTTTTTTCTGTTGGTTCTTTTTTCGGTCTGAAGAAGTCTTGTTTAAACTTTTTTTTTTTTTTTTTCCTTTTAATATTGAAAAATCATTTAGTCTAACCTGGTACAGAGCTTGACTCACACAAAGATACTAATTTAGGTAATGCTACTGGCCGTGTTGGTTCGGTAGGGAGTGCCGATGTCGGATGTCTGCCTCGGTTGACTCCCTGTGTGTGTGTGTGTGTGTGTGTGTGTGTGTGTTCTTACCTAATTGTCCTTACCTAATTGTATCTTTACAGGAATGAGTCAAGCTCATACTGTCCCGTGTCTTAAACCATATTTATCGTACATATCCTTAAATTTGTGAATTGTTTTGGCACACACTATTTCATTCGGTAGTGCATTCCATTGATCAATTGCTCTGTTTGGGAAACTGAATTTCCTTACGTCTTTATCACCTCTCTTCTTATGCAGTTTTTTGCAGTGTCCTCTTGCTGATGCTTCTCCATATGTTAAGTAATCATTTATGTCTATTTTCTCCTTTCCTGATGTGCATTTATATAGCATTATCATGTCACCTCTTTTCCTTCTCTCCTGTAGTGTTGGTAGATTCAGTTTATTTAGCTTTTCTTCGTAGCTTAGGTCCCTTAAGCTTGGTATCCATCTTGTAGCGGCCCTCTGAACTTTTTCAATCTTGTCTATGTGCTTTTTGAGATGAGGACTCCAGACTACTGATGCATATTCCAGGGTTGGTCTAATGAATGATGTTATTATCCTTCTTAGCATGTCTTCATTTATGTATGTGAATGCTATTCTCATATTTGCAAGCAGTGTATACATGTTCCGTACCTTCTCGCTGATGTGGTCAGCCGGAGATAGTCTGTTATTGATAATCACACCTAGGTCTTTCTCTCTTTCTGATGTATATAGGGTTTTATTTCCTAACTTATAATCCCAATCAGGTCTTTTTCCACTTTTACCAAACTTGATTACATGACACTTGTCCACATTGAATTCCATTTGCCATGTACTACTCCATTCATGAAGTTTATTTAATTCTCCTTGTAGCTCTTTACAAGAGTCTGTGTTAGTAATTCTCCTTTGTATTTTTGCATCATCTGCAAACATATTCAGATAGCTCTCATTTCCAGTGTTACTGTTTATATCATTTATATACACTAAAAACATGATTGGTGCCAGCACTGAACCCTGTGGTACTCCACTAGTCACTTCTTTCCATGATGAGTAGTTTCCTCTTAGTACTGTACTGTCCTCATTTCTCTTTTTATGAGAAAGTCTTGCATCCAACAAAACAGTTTGCCTCAAATTCCTCCTTGATGGTACAGTTTCCATAAAAGTCTTTGGTGTGGTACTGTGTCAAAAGCTTTCTTGAAATCTAAATAGATACTGTCCACCTATCCTTCCCTTTCCTGTATTGTGTTTGTTACTCTGTCATAGTAGCTTAACAGATTAATAACACATGATTTTCCTTTTCTGAAACCAAACTGTCTTTCTGTTATCATACTGTGTTATTCTAGATGATTTACCCTAGCTTTTCTTATAAGTTTTTCTAATACCTTGCTTACAACACTGGTCAGTGATACTGGTCGGTAGCTGAGTGGATTTTGTCTATTTCATTTCTTGAATAAGGGGACAATATTTGCTTTTTTCCAAATATCTGGTAGTTTACCTTGACTCAAGGATTTCTTGAAAATTAAAAATAATGGTTTACATAACTCCTTTGCACATTCTCGTAATACCCAACATGAAATTTCATCAGGACCACTTGCTTTTCCTCTGTCTAATCTACTTAACTCCTCCTGTATTACTTTTTCTGCTATTTGTATATCTGGTAGTATGTGTGGACATGCGTGTTCCACATAGGCCCTCTCAAAATTTTTTTCTTCTGTAAAAACTAATTGGAAATTCTTATTTAGTGCTTCACAAATATCTTTCTCTTGTGTATAAGTGATTCCCTCGTCCGTAATGGATTGTATTATATCTTTTACTTTAGTTTTGCTTCTGATATAGCTGTAAAACAGCTTTGGCTGATCACTACTTTTATTTATTATATCCTCCTCAAACTGTTTTTGGGCTTCCCTCCTTATTCTTGTATAGTCGTTTCTTGCCTGTTTGTAATTATTGTACGCCCTTTCACTATTGTGTCTTCTGTATCTATTCCACAACAAATCCCTTCTTTCTTTTGATTTTTTACATTCTGTATTGAACCATTTCTGTATTTTCTTATCTGCTTCTTTGTGCTGTGGGATGTACTTCTGGACTCCTATTTCATAAAATTCACAAAATTTTTTATATACAGCATTTAAATCTTGTCCTCTAAGCTCATTTTCCCAATCAACTTCTAAGAAATACTTCTTTAGGTCTTGATAATTTCCTTTTTTATAGTTTAGGCTCTTTTTGTAACTATCATTGCTGTTTACTATGTCATATGCTATCCTGAAGTTATAGTTTAGTACCGCATGATCGCTTTTGCTGAGTGGAGGGTGATATATTAAACTGTCAATATCATTTTCTTGCCTTGTAAATATTAGATCTAGCACTGAAGGTACATCAAGTCCTCTTTTTCTGGTGGTTTCCCTCACATGTTGCGTTAAGAAAAACTCTTGTACGAGATCCAGGAGCTTTTGGTCCCAACAGCTTTCTTGGGTATTTATATCTAGAGTATTCCAATTTATATTTGTATTGAAGTCCCCAGATAGTATAATTCTTTCCGATTTCTCTTCCATTTTATGTAGCAATGATCTTACACTCTGAATTGTACTCTCTGCCAGGTCCTCATATTCGTCTCTTTCCCATGTGTTTGATCTGGGTGGCATGTACAAATTGGCTACAATTACTTTACCTTCAGATGTGTCGATCTCTACTGCAATCAGTTCTACTTGTGATGGTATATCTAGTTTTATTTCCTTGACTTTTAGATTTTTCTTAGTTAATATTATAATTCCTCCTCCTTTTTTGAAATTTCTATCTCTTCTCCATATATTGTATTCCTCTAAGTTTAGTATGTCATTTGATATCCTTGGTATTAATTTTGTTTCAGTTAGGCATATTATTTGTGGTTCATTTTCTCTGACATAATCATTTATCTCTAGTAATTTAGATACCATTCCATCCACATTTGAGTACATCAACTTTATCATCTTGTTTATATACTTGTCCTGACATGGTTCTACTACCTTCCTCCTTTTTCTTCCATCCTGTTTGTGTACCACTTTCGTAACTGCAATCCTATTACTTTGTAAAAAAATTTCTTCTTGTCCTCTTCTGATCTTCCCTCATTTTTTGTTTTTGCTTCCTCCCTTTTCTCTTTCAGTAATTCCATTTCCTCTTGTGTCAGACATCTTTTTATCCATACATTTTTGAACTCCTCTTTTTCCTTAAGATTCTTTGCATTTTTTAGTATCTCTTCCACAGTGTTTACACTCTGGAAAGTCACCTTTAGAGGTCTTGTCTTGCTTTTCTCGTATTTCCCTAACCTTTTGTGTTCCTCTATGTCTTTACTACAGATTTTCTCTGATACTTCTTTCAGTAAGCTCATTACATTTGCCATCTCCTTTTTGTTTCCTGTGATCTTGTTTTTAACTTCATCCTCTTCTATACCAGTGATTACTATTGATTTGTTTATCTCTACTGAATCTCTGACTAACTTTGGATTGTTTTGGATTATTCTTTTCACCTCCTTTTTAATGCTTTTTTCCTCCACCCTTGTTTCTAAGTCTTTCTTTACTTTCACCATTTCTGCATACGTGGTTTCTACATCATTTTTGTAGCTTTGCACAGCTTCATTTACTTGTGTTATCTTCTCCTCAATATCACTGCTCTGGTCAATAAGACTGCTAACTTGCCTAATTGTCTCTGTGTCATTTTTGAACTCTTCCATAACACTCTCGTGATTGACTACTGTACTTGCCATTTCACTAATTTTCTTCCTAAGTGTACTCAATTCCACGGTTAGTTCACTGATGGTTGTGTCTTTCTTATTGGCCTCCCTTCCTAGTTTTTCTATTTCTTCCTTTTGCAAGTGCATCTGCTTCTTTATTTCATCAATTTCATTTTTGAAAGCTATTTCTAGTTTGTTTACACGTTCAACCAGTCTATTGTGGGTCTCTACTTCAACCAGTTCTTGGTAGAAATCATCATTTTGCTTTTTACCTTTATCCCTTTTCTTTTCCAAATTTGTTTTACTGAAGTATGTATCCATTTTGCAATACTTAAAGTGCAAAGCATATACTTACAATCTCCGTCTTGTTGTAAACAAACCTCAGAGATGACTCAGCGTATTCTTTCGTGTGTGTGTGTGTATGTGTGTGTGTGTGTGTGTGTGTGTGTGTGTGTGTGTGTGTGTGTGTGTGAGAGAGAGAGAGAGAGAGAGAGAGAGAGAGAGAGAGAGAGAGAGAGAGAGAGAGTGGTGCATTCATGGTGTCATTACAAGTTGCTGCAATATGACATAATAGACCAAGGGAAGGACAGAGTGGTCCTTGTCTCCCTGGGTGTCATTCTACAGTGACAGTAGTCTCACATCAAGCCACCTGTGACAGTGTGAGCATAACAAGCCTCCTTCTTTACAGACTGTTTGAGAGAGAGAGAGAGAGAGAGAGAAGGTCTCCCCCTCCCTCTCTCTCTCTCTCTCTCTCATAATGTATTATACAATTTTATCATGTGTCTACACTCACACACTGTTCATCCAGAGGGAGCAATATTTCCCTTACCAACACCACACATCACATAATGTTGGTGATGACCCTACTTCCACCTGCCCATCTCCTCACTCACTCCTACTCCACAATAGTCCACTTGCACACACACCTTGCCACCAAGCGAGGTGGTCAAGCCAGCCCACCCTCTCTATTCCTGCAACATTTCCTTCCACTTCTAATACCCCGTCCCACTGACCAACCTCTCCTCAAATCCCCCCCCCCTTATCTACCAAATATTCTATTCTATTTCTAACTGCCTTGGGAATATCGTTTTCAAGTTCAGCGCCATGGCATACAGCATCACAGATAATGGTATTACCAAATCTGTTGTCGAACTTGAGGTTATTACGAATCTTGCATGATGGCTTTAAGCACTTACACCA
Source organism: Coenobita brevimanus (assembly GCF_032717465.1). Classification (NCBI taxonomy): domain Eukaryota; kingdom Metazoa; phylum Arthropoda; class Malacostraca; order Decapoda; family Coenobitidae; genus Coenobita; species Coenobita brevimanus. The sequence continues at coordinate 15,991,659 of NC_137052.1, read as the reverse complement.
TAATGATGTTTCGCTTCCCGGCTACAATCACCACTACCACAGTGCTTGGTACTCATTACACGTCATGATGTTTTTGGTCTTGTTTCCTTTTGTCCTATGACTGATATACTATGTGTGTCCATTTTCTGTTGCTGGAACTGCAAGGATAATATCGGGCCAGCATTTGCTGTTGCAGAGGCATTTTGGTGGTATGGTTTTGCTAGGAAAATTGCGTAGTCTTACACAGTTTGTGCAGGAGACCAGACATGCACCTGACCAATCTAGATCCATGTTACAACAGTAGATGATGTCTGCAATGTTTGTGTGTGATAAACAGACATATAACGAACTGCAACATTGGCAACAATATGCATGTCTGCCCATTGTCTGCCATTATAACATAAGGTTTTAGTATGTCGCCATAGCTACACAAAAAGTGGCGTGGTGCTACTTGGAGAGTATAAAATTGCATATATTCTACGTGTATTTGTGCAGAAAGTCTGGTAATACACTTCACCGACTTAATTCACACTAATGTCAGGACAGCAACCAAAGCCGGGGTTTTGATGACTATACTGACTGACCATTGAACACGCATTCACCTCCCAGCAGTCTAAATAAGGTTCTGTTTTCAACCGAAAGAAACATTAAGTAATAAGGTGAACAATGCAATTTTATATGTAAAGTAAGCAGAGTTTTATGCATCGTGTCATTATGCAGGCTTATACAGTATAACACAGCCAATGATAAGCTGAATCTACGCAAGGATAATGGTTGAGTGGTCCTGGAGTGTCCAAGTAAATGTAAGCAACATTGGTGCGACAGCACCTGGATGGTAAAACCCAACCACAGCACTTTAGGCGAATCATCCCCGGGTTCTGGAGCTGCCCCACGTCATCCAGTAGATTTACACAAGGTCATTGATAAAGCTGCAATCTCGTTGTAATGATGGGATATGATAAGGAAGTCAATATCAGGTCTCGTTACCCATTACACGAAGAAGGGCCGGAATTTTGAGTGTGTGTGTGTGTGTGTGTATATATTTACCTAATTGTGATATACAGGAAATGAGCTACGCTCGTGGGGTCCCGTCTCTGTTTCTCAATAAGTCAAATTTAGCTTTAAACTCGTTTAAATTTTTAGACTGGACGATCTCTTTGTCCAGGTTATTCCACAGGTCTATGCATCTATAAGGAAAACTATATTTCTTGATGTCCTTCAAGCAGCTTGGCTTCCTCAGTTTCATCCCGTGTCCTCTTGTCACTCTCTTATCCCATAAAAACAGATCTTCTTTGTCAATTTCATCTACTCCCATCATGGTCCTGAACACTGCAATCATGTCGCCTCTCTTTCTCCTTTCTTCTAAGGAGGGCAAATCCAGCTTTTCCAGCCTCTCTCTGTATGACAGATCTACCAGACTGGGGACCATCTTGGTTGCTGCTCTTTGTATTCTCTCAATCTTGTTTACAGTAATGCACCAACTTTCGCTACAGCAGGATTCGCGGAATCCACTTTCGCGGCATGCACCAAATATTCCCTAACTTCCACTTTCGCTTGAAAAAAAATCGATTTTCGCGCACAAATTTTGGGTTTGGGACAATATTTTGAACTTTGAATTTCCTGCACCGCCCGCCCGCAACCCACCACCATCTTGAATGACGTCATGTCAACACTCTGTCCACCCATTCCCGCCATTGTGTACGAGCGTGCTAGCTCCCTTGTGTTGGATTCTCATGGTTCAATGGCCTCTACTATACCTGGTAGTGTGGGGAAAGGGCCTGGTGGTGTGGGGGGAGAGCCTGGTGGTGTGGGGGGAGGGCTGGGAGGCAGTGGTGGTGATAAAAAGTGGCCGGGACATTTCGATGGATTTGTTCAAGAGAACCTAGCACAAAGGGAAATTCAGCACAGAGTGGAAGTGTTGCATCAAGTTGCATCTGAGGAGGCAGAGAGAGAGAGTGGTAGCGAGGCAGCAAGAGGTGGCGCCAATACGTCTGGCGTGGCTAAATAAGCCCGCCACGCGCCTCGGATACTTACCCCCAACATCCATTAAACACCTCAACCTGGTCTCTGTGGTATGTTTCTCCTCATAAAATGTGTACTGTACAGTTTTTATTGTTGTATCTCACAATGCAATGTACAATAGTGATTTGATGTACTGTATTGCAAGTGAAAATGAAAATCTGATGTTACTTTAGGATAACCGGGAACCAATTAGCCTTTTTGCCATAAAGACAATGCCCCAACTTTCGCTAATTCCACTTTCGCGCATTATTTTTGGACCCAATTAGGCGCGAAAATTGGTGCCCCACTGTATATCTTTCTTTTTGTGTGGGGACCACACAACTGCTGCATATTCCAACCTGGGGTGAATCATGGCCACTATCAATTTTTTCATCATCTCCTCATCCATATAATGAAAAGCTACTCTTATATTAGTAAGGAGTTTATATGTCTCTCTAACTGTCTTGTTAATGTGTTTTTCAGGTGACAAACTGTCCTGGACCAGCACACCCAAATCTTTCTCATCTCTTGCTTTTGTGATTGGTTCATTACCCATCATACAATTCAATGATGGCCTCCTGGTACTTTTACCCATTTCCAATATTTTACATTTCTTTGCATTGAATTTCATTTCCCACGTCTGGCTCCATTCGTGTATCCTATCCAGATCCTCCTGCAGCATTTTGCAATCCTCCTCAACTTCTACCTTCCTCATGATCTTTGCATCATCAGCAAACAGACTTGCATAACTGTTCACTCCAGCTACCAAATCATTTACGTAAATCAGGAACATTACTGGCGCCAACACCGAGCCCTGTGGGACTCCACTTGTTACTTCCCTCCATCCAAGCAACTTATCCTTTATTACTGTCCTCATTTGTCTCTCTCTCAAAAAGTCTCTCATCCATTCTAGGAGGTTCCCTTTCAGTCCTCCTATATGCTCTAGTTTCCACATTAGTCTCTTATGGGGTACCTTGTCAAAGGCCTTCTCCAAATCTAAATACACACAATCCATCCAACCTTCTCTTTCCCGAAGCACGTTAATCGCTCGAGTAAAAACTCAACAAGTTGGAAACACATGACCTTCCACTTCTAAATCCAAACTGACTATCAGCCAAAATATTCATCTCTTCCAAATATTTTATCCATCTATCTTTCAGAATTCTTTCACACAATTTTGTGATCACGCTGGTCAGGGACACTGGTCTATAATTCAGGGGTTCTTCCTTGTTTCCTCCCTTATAAATTGGTACCACATTTGCCATCTTCCATTCTTGAGGCACTTTCCCCTCTTCCAGAGAACACACAATTAAACTGTGAATCTTATCTGCTAGTTGTTCTCTGCATTCTTTCAGTACCCAGTTAGAGATTCCATCTAGTCCTGGGGCTTTCCTTACATCTTGAGTTTCTAGTAGTTTATACACTTCCTGTACTTCCACTTTTATATTTCTTATCACTACATTTCTAGTCACGGCCTCCGCTTCCACAAACTCATTTTCATTAGTGAAAACTGACTGGAAATGTTTGTTCATTATTTCTGCTTGCATTGTCACATCCTTATAGACCTCTCCTTCCACTTTCAGTTTGGTGATTCCTTCCTTTTGTTTCAGTTTGCCATTAACAAATCTATAAAACAGTTTGGGTTCATCCTTACATTTTTCTATTATACCTTTTTCAAAATTCTTTCTTATTCTCTGTGTATTCTTGTGTATTCATTTCTAGTTCTTTTATATTCTTCCTTTGTTCTGTTGTTACCTCTCTTTCTCCATTTGTTCCAAGCCGTGTCTCTTTCTCTTTTTGCTATCATACACCTTTTATTAAATCACTCTTTCTTCCTCTTTTCTTTCCCCTTTACTCTTGGCACAAATTTTTCCACTCCCGAATTATACAGGTCTAGAAAAATATCCCACTTCCTCTGTATCTCTCTTGTTTCTCTGAATCTTCTCCAATCTGCATTTTCAAAAAATTTTCTCAATCCTGTAAAGTTTGCTTTCCCAAAGTTGTACCTTCCCTGTCTATAAAGCTCGTCTCTTGGCTCCACGTTCCCTGTTATCATCTGGAACTCAATGACCACATGATCACTTTTTCCAATAGGACACAGATATTTCAAGGATTCTATTATATCGGGTTCTTTGGTAAACAGTAAGTCTAGTCTTGCTGGTGTGTCCTCTCCTCGAAAGCTTGTCTCTTCTTTGACCCATTGCGTCATCACATTGTTCATTGCTATATTTAATAATATAGTGACCCACGAATCCTCGCCGCCTCCTGAGTCCCATTCCTCCCAGTTCACCTCTTTACAATTGAAGGCACCCATTAAAATTATATTGTTGCTTTTCTCTATCAGTTTCTGTAAATAACATGCCATGTCTGACAGCATTTCCTGGTATTCATCATCACTCCATGCTCTTGTTTTAGGGGGAACATACACTACTGCCAAATCTCGCTTGTTATTCTCTCCAGTTTCTAATTTCATATTTATCACTTCAGCCTTGCCTTCTCCCATTTCCACGGTATCTACATTTATGTTGTTCTTCACTGCTATCATCACTCCTCCTCCTGTTTTTTCTTTTCTGTCTCTTCTCCACAGTTTGTATTTACCATCTCCCATATGAACATCAATATCTTCTCTTAACTTGGTCTACACAAAGCACATAACGTCAGGTGCATGTATCCTCAAAAGATCGTTGATTTCTAACCTTGCCGATATTAAACCATCAACATTAGTATATGCCACCTTCCAATGATTTTTGATGTTTTCTATACCCCCTTTTCTCCTTCTCTCCACCGGTATCACTTCCTTAACTTCTGATCCATGACTCTCCAATAAAACACTGTCTTCTCTTTCTCTGTTCTCTGTTCGTTTTTTACCTTTGCTTCCTTTATTAAGTCCTTTATTTTAGCTCTTTCTTCCTCATTTGCATCTCTCCTTATCCAAACATTTTTAAACCCTTCCTTGTCCGATAGTTTCTATGTTCTACTGATAATTTCGTTAACTGTTGCTTGGGACTTAAATTTTACCTTCAATGGCCTTGCCCCTCCTTCCTCGTACTTTCCCAACCTAAACACCTCTTCAATCTCTTCTTGAGCTTCGTTGTTTTCCTCCGTGAGTATTGATATTATTTCTTCAACCTTACTCAGTTCTTCTTTTTCTTTGTCTGATCTTATTGTTATAAGTTCTTCTTTAACTCCTGAAATTATTATACATTTTTTCTTATCTGCTACATATCTAACTAAAGATTCTCTACTTCTCAACTCCCTAACCACTTCCCTCTCCACTTTTTCCTTGCTTTGTTGGTCTATAATCTCTCTCAAATTTACATTTCCCTCTTCCTAAATTTTCTTCCACCCCTTATGTTGCTCCTTGATGTCTTTAATGTGCTCTTCCTGTATTCTTGATTTGGATTCAATCTCATCTAGTTTGCTTTTCATCATGTCCCTTTCCTCTTCCAACCTCTTATTCTCTCTCTTAAGCTGTTTTATTTCATTCGAGGCTGATTCATTGTTCACTTTTAATTCAGTAACTTCCCTTTCTTGTTCGTCACTACGTGTACAGATTTTTTCCAGTGTACTCCTTAAACTTTTGATCTCGTTTTCCTGCTCTATGGTCCGTTCCTGTAACTCTTTAATCACTGCCCATACCTTTTTTATCTCCTGGTCATTCCTTTCTGCTGTTTTCTCTACACCTGCTACTCTTGTCTGGTTCAACTTAATACTTCCTTTTCCCACATCCTCTTCACAAAAGCCCTCAAATTCTTTCTCACTGATCGTAAACAATGCACCATCCGTTTCCTCCATGATTTAACCATATGGAGACAGTTTTCACTTTATCTTGTCTCTTTTATGACCGAGACCACGGTTTTTTATTTATTACTGTCCGACGGGACCACCACTCACGCACTCATTGACACAGTCACAATTAGGCTCAGCTTCCTTTCATCCGTGATTCAGCGATTATTTCCCCACGATCCTGGAAGAGGTCCATCTCTGTCGGTGACCCGTGTGTGTGTGTGTGTTTGTGTGTGTGTGTGTGTGTGTGTGTGTGTGAGAGAGAGAGAGAGAGAAACAAACACACAGACAGAGAGACTGGTGCATTCATGGTGCCATTGCAAGTTGCTACAATACAACATAATGGACCAAGAGAAGAACAGAGTGGTTCTTGTCACTTTAACAGTGGATATTGGTCCGATACTATCCTTGCAGTTTCAACGACAGAAAATGGACACACATAGTATATCAATCGTAGGACAAAAGGAAGCAAGACCAAAAACATCATGACGTGTAATGAGTACCGGGCACTGTGGTGGTGGTGATTGTAGCCAGGAAGCAAAACGTCGTTATGGTGTAACTGCTTAAAGCCATCATGCAAGATTCATAATAACCTCAAGTTCGACAACAGATTTGGATAATACCGTTATCTGTGATGCTGTGTGCCATGGCACTGAACTTGAAAATGATATTCTCAAGGCAGTTAGAAATAGAAGAGAAATTTTGGTAGATAAGGGGGGGGGGGGAACTTGAGGAGAGGTTGGTCAGTGGGACGAGGTATTAGAAGTGGAAGGAAATGTTGCAGGAATAGAGAGGGTGGGCTGGCTTGACCACCTCGCTTGGTGGCAAGGTGTGTGTGCAAGTGGAATGTTGTGGAGTAGGAGTGAGTGAGGAGATGGGCAGGTGGAAGTAGGGTCATCACCAACATTATGTGATGTGTGGTGTTGGTAAGGGAAATATTGCTCTTTCTGGATGAACAGTGTGTGAGTGTAGACACATGATAAAATTGTATAATGCATTATGAGAGAGAGAGAGAGAGAGAGAGAGGGGGGGGGAGACCTTCTCTCTCTCTCTCTCTCTCAAACAGCCTGTAAACAAGGAGGCTTGTTATGCTCACACTGTCGCAGGTGGGTTGATATGAGGCTACTGTCACTGTAGAACGACACCTAGGGAGACAAGGACCACTCTGTCCTTCCCTTGGTCTATTATGTCGTATTGTAGCAACTCGTAATGACACCATGAATGCACCAGTCTCTCTGTGTTAGTCTTGCTCTCTCTCTCTCTCCCTCTCTCTCACACACACACACAAAATTCCAGCCCTTCCTCGTATAATGGGTAACGAGACCTGATATTGACTCCCTTATCATATCGCATCACTACGACGAGACTGCAGCCTTATCAATGACCTTGTGTAAATCTACTGGAGGACATGGGGCAGCTCCAGAACCTGGGGGTATTTTGCTTAAAGTGCGGTGGTTGGGTTTTACCATCCAAGTGCTGGTGCACCAATGCTGCTTGCACTTACTTGGACACTCCAGTATCGCTCAACCTTTATCCTACCGTAGATCCAGCTTATCATTGGCTGTGTTATACCGTATAAGCCTGTATAATGACACGATGCATAAAACTCTCCTTACATATAAAATTGCGTTGTTCGCTCTATTATTTAATGTTTCTTTTGGTTTAAAACAGAACCTCATTCACAGTGCTGGGAGGTGAATGCGTGTTCAATGGTCAGTCGGTATTGTCATCAAAACCCCGACTTTGGTTGCTGTCCTGACATTAGTGTGAAATAAGAAGGTGAAGTGTATTACCAGACTCCCTGCACAAATACACAATTTCACACTCTCCCAGCAACATCACGCCACCAACATATTTTGTGTAGCCGTGGTCACATACTAAAACCTTATGTTATAATGGCCGATATCGGACAGACATGCATGGTAAAGAAAATATTGCTCCCTCTGGATGAACAGTGTGTGAGTGTAGACACATAATTAAATAGTATAATGCGTCTGGAGCTAAGGAGGGCCTGAATGTGCAGTACCTGTATGAAAACTGATGTATGAATGTTTTAAAAAGAATATAATATACGATGATCAATGTTTGTGGATGTTGTGTCACAACTATCCAGACTAATGAAATAACACCTCAAAGACAGCGACATCATTTGTGGACTGAACATCCATAACACTGTTATTTCGATTATTATAATACAAGATGTGCATTCATTATGCAAATACAGTATCTCATTACCTCCATGTGATCCATCAGTATGATGACTGCACAACATTTTCGCACAACAAGCCAACAGCTGTCCAGGACTCAAAGTAGTAATAATCTTATGCAACAGGACATCTATTTATACCATGGTTTGTGAGTATAATGACTGTTTTTCCTCACAGTAAAACAGAATGATGCACAACATGGCATGACTGTTGTGTCACATGCAGCATCATGAATCATTTATGGCCACCCTGGTTCACAAAAATGTTACAGCAGTTGAGCCGCACACTCACTAGACTCAGGTCAACCACGCTTCGAGACACTGGACATCACACCTAACATTTATGTTCAACTACTGTTCTTCACCACATTGTATGACAAACATTAAGACTCCAACATTCATTGAATTTACATTATTGCATACGGAGTTATAGACCACCTCAGAACATCTGTATAATCACACCCCTCATCATGCTAAATGAAACACGACAAAGTTTCAACACATGCTCCTCCACTACCTGTCCCTCCTCCCCTCCGTTCCACCTCGCTTCACAGTCATCTCCTGTCAGAGAAACAATGGGATCCAATGGCATCAGTATTTGTTTTTCTTTACCTTCCATTATACATACTTGGCAAACACTTGTATTTTCAGACTATGTATGACTTGGTAGAACATTGTTTCTGTGGGTACTAGATACTGTAGTGGAGTGGAAGCTCTGCCAGGTCTGCACATTCACTTACTATTACTATGATGTAAACAAACACAGTGGTTCCACTTTTCACCAAACTCGCCACCCGGTGTACTCGTTAGAAGTGGAGGTAACTGTACATCTACTCTTGACGGTGGTTAGACAGTAACTGGGGAGAGTGGAGGAAGGGGTGAAGGAGCCGTGCATAAACAACAGCTGTTCGGCGCTGCATGCCAGTTTCAAATTATGGGTGGGGAACATTTTTTTTTTTTTTTTTTTTCTTTTTTTTTTTAAGGTTCCAAAGGTCCAGGCCCACAATGTCCAGTAAGTGGGGAGTCCTGATAGTGCAGGGATTACCATATTCCATTTCCCCTTGATTAATGTCGGCATGCCACAAGGATCAGTTCGGGCTACAATTCTATCCCCCATTCACATTAGTGATCTCTTATCTGTCACTCATAATCCCATTCACTCATATGCAGATGACTCAACACTTCACAGTTACACCCATTCACAGTGTTTAAAACACCTCTCCCCCACTAATCGACAGGGATGTGTTCCATTAGAAATGGTTGAATAACGAACTGGTCGAATAACGAATCTGTTTTTCCCATAAGATTGTCAAGAAATAGTAGGATTATGTTCCTGGCCACCTTTGTCATTTAGATAATATTCAATAATGATGGAAAAAATACCAAAAGTGACACAGGTATTCGAGTTGTTTTCTTATAGACCTACTTTCTCAAGGAAAATTATTTTAGTACTACATACATCTCAGATGATTGGCATTTGATTTTCAATAGAAAAACATTTTGGAGAACAAATGAAATATACCTACTTAGTGATATTACAGAAAGCCGCCTGAACACCTCCAATAGTGTGTTTACTGCCGATCTCGCCGACTGGACATGATGTCACCACACCAAACAAACTCAACTGTATTTAATTTAAAATCACAAATAGCAGTGGATGCCTAACTGGAACTGCTGAAACCTAACTGGGGGGCTTCACCCCAGGACCCCTCAATGATTATAATCTACCTAACCTACTGCACACTAAAATGTGCACTATGTAAAACTGGCACTAAAACAATATTGTGTGTTATAAGCGTTTGTTAATCACTGACGCAGTCATCACCAGGGTTGCCATTTGCGCAGTGGAAATATCGTACCCAATGAGGTCTTGCCTAAGTGACGCATTTGCTGCTGCTATGAAGCTCAAGTTGGGAAAAGTTGTAAAATACCATCTCAGCACTTTTGCGACACCACGGTTTGGGTTACCTTTCCTAGATGGGTAGTCAGGTCATACCCCACCTGCTCGTGGTGACCTCACAGGCACCCTGTTTTTTAAATTTCTGTTCTTTGTGTTTTTTCGGTTTTCTTTTTTTCCCCAAATTAGGGTGACACAAACTGGGGCGGCGCTACCTGGGTTTATCCCGAGTAGTATTGTATATATTTTTTGCTGTTGTTGTTGTTGTTGTTTTGTTTTTGTTCTCTTCTACCATGAGCAAACAACACCAGTGCCCTCACTGCAGTAGTCCGTAGCAAAAAGTGCACATGCACTGAAGTGCGCCTACTGCAGCGTGTGGGTTCATTTAGCTTGTGAAAATATGGTAACCCCTGGGGGTAGGGGGTTTTTTCAAGAATACTCCCCCAGTATCCCTGCTTATCGTAAAAGGCGACTAAAAGGGTTGGCGGAGGGTTAGTGCCCCTCCCCGGAAAACAACTACCTAAAAAAACAAACAATAAGCCTCGGACAAGGACTGACCAAACGATGACGACCAAGGACCGGACAAAGGACATGGTTATCGGAACGTGGAATGTAAGGGGAGTGAATGATGAGGTGAAAGAGAGAGAGATTGTCCAGGTGCTTGAGGGTGTGAAAGTGGATGTATGTGGAATAACTGAAAGAAAATGGAGAGGAGAAAGTGTGAGAGAATGAGAGTATGGATGGGGTATATGTGCAGGAGTAGGTGAGAATGAAAGGGCAAAGGAAGGAGTATGTATAGTTGTGAGTAAAAGATGGAAGAGGAGCATAAGAGAGTATGGATCAGTTGGGTCCAGGATTTTTTGATTGGTGATATGAATGGTAAAGTTGGGAATGTGAAGGTGGATGGAATAGTTGGTGAGTGGGGTGTGCCTGCTGAGATAGATGAGAATGGGAGTGCGTTAGTGGACATTTGTGCTGGGAGGGGGTTGGTGATAGCCAATACCCTTTTCAGGCATAAAATGATCCACAGGTATACATGGCGAGTGATGAGAAGGGTGGGTGGTGAACTGAATGAAAGGAAGGCAATGATTGATTATGTGTGTGTGGCTGAAAGGATGCGAAGATGTGTAATGGATGCAAGAGTTTATAGAGGTTGGGGGAGTGGACTTTCTGACCACTACTTGGTGGTGGCCAGAATTAAAATTCAAGTAAGATGGAGGAATAGAAGAAGGGAAAGACGAGAGGAAGGAGTAGTTGCAAGGAGAGCAGAAAGGTTACAAGAGGATGAGAAAAAGGCAGAGTATAAGAGAGAAGTGGAGGAACGATTGGGCAAACATGAATTGGAGCAGATGGGAGACGTGGAAGGTGTGTGTAGGATATTTACAGAAGAAATATGTGCAGCATGTGATGTGGTGTGTGGAAGGAAGAGAAGACGGAGGGGGGTGAAAGGAACAGCATGGTGGACTGAAGAGGTGAAACAGGCTGTGGCACAAAAGAAGAAAGCATACAATGAATGGATGAGAAATAGGGGCGTGGAAGAAGTTGAGAGGTGGAAGAGAGAGTTATATGTAGAAAGAAAGAGAGAGGTGAAAAGATTAGTAAGAGAGAGTAAGAAGAGAGTGGATGAGGAATTTGGAAGGAATTTGAGTGTAAAGTGGAGGGACTGTAAGAAAATGTTCTGGAAAGAGGTGAAAAGAGTAAGACAGGGTGGAAGTGAAGTTAGCAGGGGAGTGAAAGATAAAAATGGTAGATTACTAATGGAGAAGGGAGAAAAAGTGAGCAGATGGAGAGAACACTTTAAGGAATTGTAGAATATAGAGGATGAAAGTAATGCGAGTATAAGTGGCTGGGGAATGGCTGGGAGAAGGAGGGAGGTGAGAAGACAGGAAGAAATCAGTAGGATAGAAGTTGTGGAAGCAATGAAGAAAGTTAAATCGGGGAAAGCCACAGGGATTGATGGAGTGTGTGGTGAAATGCTGAAGCATGGGGGAGAGATAGTAGTAGAATGGATGTGGAAGATGTGCAGATTGGCCTGGGAAGAAGGTAGAGTCCCGGAGGATTGGAAGTCAGGTATAATTATTCCCTTGTACAAAGGAAAAGGGGAAAAAGAAGTGTGTGGTAATCACAGGGGCATTTGTCTTCTTAGTATAATAGGAAAAGTGTATGGTAGGATACTTATTGACAGTTAGAGAAAGAACAGAGAAATTAGTTGGAGAAGAACAGGGAGGCTTTAGGAAGGGAAGAGGTTGTGTAGATCAGATATTCATTCTTAGATCTTTAGTGGAAAAATTTCTAGAGAAGGGAAAGAAGTTGTATGTGGCTTTCATGGATTTGGAGAAAGCATATGACAGGGTGGATAGACAAGGATTGTGGAAAGTGTTAAGAATATATGGAGTAGATGGGAAGTTGCTGAATGCTGTGAAGAGTATGTACGATGGTGCGAAGGCTGCAGTCCGTGTGGATGGTGAACTAAGTGAATTTTTCTCTCTGAAAGTTGGGCTGAAACAGGGATGTGTCATGTCTCCATGGTTGTTCAATCTGTACATGGATGGGGTAATAAAAGAGGTACAAGGTAGGGTAGTGGATGTTGAAGTGGCCCTGGTGAGAGAGGATAGTGTTTGGAAACTCCCTGTACTGTTGTTTGCAGATGATACTGTGTTGTTGAGTGAAGATGAAGGGGAGCTGCAAGGCTTGGTGGATGAGTTTGGGAGAGTGTGTAAGAAACGGAATCTAAAGGTGAATGTTCGGAAGAGTAAAGTGATGGTCTTTGAGAGAGGTGAAGTCAGTGAATGTACAGCGAGGTTGGATAGTGAGGAATTGGAAAATGTGAGTACGTTTAAGTACTTGGATAGTGTGATGAGGAAGGTTGGAGGTTTGGAGGGTGAAGTGCTTCAAAGGGTACAGCAGGGAAGAAAGGTTGCTGGTTCTTTGAAAGCAGTGATAAGAAACAGGGAAGTGAGCATGGATGTGAAAAAGTTACTACATGACAGTACTGTGATACCAACTCTAACGTACGGAAGTGAAGCTTGGACGTTGTTGGAAGGACACAAGTCGAGTGAGAGCAGTGTAAATGAGTTATTTAAGAGGAGCCTGTGGAGTCACATGGAGAGACAGGCTGACGAATGAGGATATAAAGAAGCGTTGTGGTGTGGATGTGGATGTGATAGGAAGCGTTATGAGGAACACACTGAGGTGGTTTGGCCATGTGGAGAGGATGGAGGGTGAAAGACTGACAAAGAGAGTGTATGTGAGTGAGGTGGAGGGGGGAAGAGGGGGGAGGGGGAGGCCGAGGATGAGATGGAGGGATGGGGTGGAGAGGTATATGAGAGATGGGGGTGTGAGTTGGGAGCAGAGCAGTGAAATGGTGGGGGACAGGGCGACTTGGAGGCGATTTGTTTGTGGCCACCCCAAATGGGATTGAGGCGTCTGGCAATAGATAGATAGATAGAAATATGGATGCAAGCAACTATCCATTTATGAAGAAGAGCCACCAGCTGGGCTTTCGCTGGCTGTGTAGCCTATGTGTTGCACCAGCGGACAAGGTCTTGGCTGGTGGAGGAAGTAGGGTAACCAAGAAGGAGTTTGAAGATGAAGTTATTGGGCTGATTTTTCAGGCTACTGGAGACATTTCAAACAGACTGGAGGCACTAGAGACCAAGGTCGCATCACCCATGGGTGTCACACAAGACCAGGCCAAGTCATTTACAGATGCTGTTCGCAGGTCTCTCATGGGGGAAGGGAAGGATCTGCCTGGGGGCGTGACTGAGATCAGTGCTCATGGCCAGAAAAAAGCCATTCATAGTCAACATGTACTGACTGTGAAACCAAAGAGTGGTGCTGATGCCCTGACAAATCAGATGGGACCAGAAGACATCAGAGGTGTACTTAACTTAGTACCAGTTGACAGCTGCTTTAAGACCAAGGCTGGTGAGCTAGTAATGAAGTTTCCATCAGCCGAAGCCAAAGGTGAGGCAACTAGGGTGCCGAGTGATCATTTTGGCTCTGAGGGGACTTTTTGCATATTAGAGCCAAAGAAAATGTTGCCAAAAATGACCATGACAGGCCTTTCCTGTTCCTTGGGTGACTCTGATATCATCCCAAACATTTTGAGAAAAAACAATAAAATTAAGATGCTCGTTGATCGAGGTTGTACCCTCAACCTTCTCTTCACAAGAACAAGGAATGACACCAAAACTGCTGTCTTGAAGATGTCACCAGAGGTGAGATCCTCCACTGCAGAACAGGGCAATTATACCTATGTGGATCTTACAAGATGCCGTGCTTTTGAGAGATCCTGGGTTACACAGTGTCATCACTGTCACAACTTTGGTCATACATCTGAGAGATGTTGTAGAAAAAATGAACCTAAATGTGTTTTTTGTGCTGGAGCCCATAAATCTAAGGACTGTAGTAACAGAAATTCTTCCAAATGCAACAACTGCTCTTCCTTAAGACATCAAGATGCTAATTCAAATTCACAATCAGCTGCCCATTTCACATCAAGTAGAGACTGTCCAATTATGATTTCTCATAGGAATAGATTGATTGAAAACGTCCCTCTTGAACCAGTTAAGGACGGGTCTTTTAAATATTTGTTTTATCCATAATAAGACAGACTATATTAATGAAACTCTAAATCAGCACGGGCTTGACATTTTGTGCTGAGCTGAAACCTGGTTGTATGAGTCTGATATCAACATTATTCATAATGCTTTGCCCAAGACACATTCTATTATAAGTATTCCCATGCCTGCTGCTGCCGGGAGGAGGTGTAGCACTCATCTACTTGGCAGCACTTGCAGACGTTTCTCTCACAGACTCAGACCTGAGTGGAGGGGGGAAGAGGGAGGGGGAGGCCCAGGATGAGATGGAGGGATGGGGTGGAGAGGTATATGAGAGAGGGGGGTGTGAGTTGGGAGCGGGGCAGTGAAATGGTGGGGGACAGGGTGACGTGGAGGCGATTTGTTTGTGGCCACCCTGAACGGGATTGAGGTGTCTGGCAAAAGATAGATAGATTAATAAATATCCATCAGAATACCATCAGAACTGCAACTGTCTATCGACCAAGTCATCCGGGCACAGATCGAGGTTTTATGGAGGAGTTTGGGCAGTTTCTTGAAGTATTTTCTCTTAAATCTGGAGGACTTCTTGTTTGTGGAAATTTCAATTATTGGGTTGACTGTCCAGAGTCAAAACCATTTTCTTCAGAATTACTTGAGCTGATCACCCAGAACGATTTTTTCAATCATATGAGTAATCCAACTCATGTCTCGGGATATGTCCACGACTTGATCTTGTCCCCTGTTGGTTGCATGCGTGTATCGGATGTGAAGGTTGACTCAGCTGACCCCCTCATCTCTGATCACTCTTAGTTTTGATGTCCCAAAATCCTCTTCCTATAAAAAGGTCATCAGGTACAGAAATTACAGGAATGTTGACCGCCAGTTGATATGTCTTGAACCTTATTAGCGTTTAACCTGCCCTGTACCCACTTTTTTGCATGCTCAGTCTCCACAATGTACGATGCACGTTTTGCTATTGCAAGGTCCGTCGTTTGCACTTTTTTCAAATTTTGCACGTGATTTTCAGTACGTATACATGGGACACCTTCCTCTACCACACCTCAGCACATTTTATTACATTACTGATACTGTGTGTGCTTGAGATAATACCAGGCTCACTACAATAGTAAGGCCTGTAAATATGCGATAATATGACACTCACTATAATAGTAAAGCCTTGGTGGAAACTGGTATAATGTTAGTGGAAAAGTATAATGCAAGTTGAAAAACAGAATGTAAGTTGAAACAACAGTCATAGTGAGTCAACTGTGCAAGAATTCGGCAATTTTCATGTGTTCGTGAATGAAACAATGCTTATAATGCCTATATTTTTGTGTGAAAACCAATATATTTTTGTACTACATGCAAATTTGTACCAAATTAATAAACATCTACGTATTTTGAGTGGTTTCCAACAGTTACCTGACCACAGAAAATGCGACAGTAGCAGCACGGCTACAGAAATCACACTATAGCAGGTGTTCAGAGTGTCATCTGTCTAGACCATTTATAACCTCAGGTGAGCACTTTCTTGGCAATTTTCCATTGTTTCTCACCAAAAGCAGATGTTTCAAAAAAAAAGAAAAAAAAAAATTGTTGGGTTTTGGGGGGTGGGTTTTGTTATAAATTAGTTGGTACGTGGTGGGTTAAACTACGCTGATTCTTCAAATCTTTCTTCTGAAGAACTGGTTGATATATACAGTACAAGCTTGATTTAACAGAGGGCAATTTAGCGGAATGCTTGATGTAGCCGAAAAAAAAAAAAAACTTTTTCCTATGCTAGGTATAGCGGGAACAATTCCACTGAATGTTGCAATATTCTGCTAAATGTAGCACGCAGGGAAAGGCAGGACAATGCCACCTCAGACAAATAATCTGTCTACACTCTACAGCCTACTTCTCTGATGTCACCCCTCAGCCACCTCTAATGCTGATGGAGGGTGACTCTCTGACTCAGACAGTGAATAAACCCCCCCAGGCCTAACACAGGTTTGAGGGGCCATACAGACCATCAAGTATGGCTACCTGTGTCAGGCATATTTCTGCAATAACTGCAGAACCTCTAATCATGGAGGTAAGCCAAAGTCCTTACAGTATTTCATGTGTTAAATAACAGTAATGTGAAATCTATGTACAGAGGCGTACTTATAGGCTATTTTTATATTACAGTATTCTCTGTATTTAGCAAAAATCTTGATATAACGGAACTGTGCTTCCCTGAATTAGTCCATTAAATTGAGCATGTACTGTATAACAATGAGCTTAGGTCAATTTTTGACCATTATTGTCCTGAGGCAGTAAAAACAATCATTGTACATGATAATTCTCCATGGTATGGTACAGTAAATCCATAAATTCTTTGCGCAGACAACGTAGAAAGACAGAGAGTGAGTGGCGTTTGCAGCAGACCGAAGTAACTCGTTTGCATTATATTTTGAGAGAAGAGCAGTTGTTCACACTGTAAAAGCTCAAAAGGCTAGGTATTATCAAAATAAAGTTGATTCATGTGGTGGGGGGAAAAAAAAAAAAAAAAAAAAAAAAAAAAAAAGTCTGCAGTTGTGAACAATTTGGTTGGCCGGAGGAATGTAACTGTTAAACCAACCTCTGTATCTGATGCCCAATTGGCTTCTGATTTTGCTTCATTTTTTACAACTAAGATATCTCACATAAGAAGTAATTTAGACAACAGTTCTCCTACTGAAGCGTACTCAGTTGACTTCCAATCACAGAGCACTGGGGATCATTTGCTTTCAACATTTCATCCGCTGGATGTAAACAACGTCAAACTTTACATCAAAGAACTTAATAAAACATTTTGTCCACTCAACCTGTGTAACATGTCACAACTGCCTGATGTGTACGAGCGCACTGCAGAATTAATCTACATTATAATAAATCGATGCTTCTTAGTAAGTAATTTTGTGCAGTCTGAGAAAAGTGCTTTGCTTAGGCCTCTATTTAAGAAACCTGGCCTTGATGTCGAAAGCATGACAAATTATTGTCCTATCTCTAACCTGTCTTTCTTATACAAGATTACTGAGTGGACCATACTCAATCAACTCTTACCACTACTGGAACACAACAGAGTTGTTCCTGTTGTTCAATCAGCATGCAGAAAATACCATTCATGTGAAACTGCACTACCAAGGATTCATAGTGACTTGGTGGCAAACACCTGTAGTTGGTTGTCCTCTCTCCTAGCTGTTCTGTTGGATCTGTCTGCAGCTTTTGATACTGTAGATCATAAACTATTGTTGAATAATCGGTATTTTTATGGCATTCGTGATAGTGCTCTTTTGCTTCTTAAGTCGTATCTGTCGGACAGATCTCAGAGAGTGGTTGTTGATTATGCTAGCTCTGATTCTGCTCCCCTTCTGTTTGGAGTCCCTAAAGGATCAGTTTTGGGTCCAATTCTATTTACTGTACTATCTACACAAATAGTTTATCGTCTTTACCTGAGCGATGTGTCCTATCATTTTTATGCTGATGACACCCAGCAATCAGATATCAACTAAGACTAAGCTTGAATCTCTAATGTCTGATATTAAGATCTGGTTGGCTAAGAGGAAACTTAAGCTGAATGATGGTAAAACTGAGATCATCATCATCAGAGGAAACAGAAGGGGTGATGACACTGATAATGCTCTGGCTTTGAACATTGGCGTTTCACAGCTTCATCCAGTCAGTTTTGTTCGAAATCTGGGTGTTTATTTTAATTAAAAGTTAAATAACAAAGAACATATTAATCAGGTTGTCAGAGGGTGTAACTCGCATATCAGAAATCTGCACTCTGTGAGAAAATTCCTGAACAGACGTTGCCTCTTAACATTGGTCCATGCAATGATCCTGTTTCATGTTCATTATTGTAATTCACTGTGGATTTTTCTTTCAAACAGTATAGTAACAAAAGTTCAGTCTGTGTTGATCAGAGCGTCACGGCTTATCTTCGGTCTCCCCCCAGGAACCTCGACTACCCCATTCCTAACTGAGTTGCATTGGTTACCAGTAAATGCTAGAATTGACTTTAAACTCTGTCTTATTACATGCAAGTTTCTTAAGTCTGGTGAACCAAAGTACCTTGCTGAACTGTTAAAAAACCCATCAGTACGCCTGGGTGTGATGTTACACAGTGAAGATGACTCCTTGGGTCTTAACGAGCCTGGAGCCATTCACCAGTCATCCTTCTCTGATCGTTCTTTTGGGTATACAGCCCCTAAACTATATAATAGATTGCCATTGTCCATAAGACAACTCTCTTCTGCTGAATCCTTTAAGAGACAGCTGAAAGCCTTTCTTTTTTCAAAATGCTATGACCTGGAGAGAGGTACTATGACGGATGATTACAGGGTTTAATTATTGCCATTTTCATATACAGTATATATGATATAGCTTGTATTATATAAGAAAGATGTCACAATTCTTGTAACTGTAAAAATAATGTATGTGTGTTGGGCGCTTGTGAATTCCCAAAGGAAGACCTGGTGCTTTTGAGAAACAAAACACCAGATTATTATTAGCTATCTATCTATCTACTGCCAGACGCCTCAATCCCGTTTGGGGTGGCCACAAACAAATCGCCTCCATGTCGTCCTGTCCCCCGGCATTTCACTGCCCTTCTCCCAACTCTATCTATCTATCTATCTATAACCCGACGCCCTAATCCCGCAAAGGGTGGCCGCAGACAAAACGCCTCCAAGTCGCTCTGTCACCCACCATTTGACTACCCTCCCCCCAACTCACCCCCCCCTCCCTCAAATACCTCTCAACTCCATCCCTCCACCTCATCCTCGGTCTACCTCTCCCTCTCCCTCCCTCCACCTCACCTACATACACCCTCTTAGTCAGTCTTTCATTCTCTATTCTCTTCACATGTCCAAACCACCTCAGTGTATTTCTCCTAATCTTCTCAACCACATCCACATCCACCCCACAGCGTTCCTTCACTTCTTCATTCGTCAACCTGTCCCTCCACGTCACTCCACATGCTCCTCTCAAGTAACTCATTTCCACTGCTCTCACTCTTGACTTGTTCCCCTCTTGCAAGGTCCATGCCTCGCTTCCATACGTCAGGGTAGGGATCACAATACTATCATGCAGTGACTTCTTAACTTCCATACTCACCTCCCTATTTCTCATCACTGCTTTCAGTGTACCAACAACCTTCCTTCCCTGCTGTACCCACCAAATATGGGCCAATTTGGTAAAGAAAAATTCTGTTTGGTAATGAATCTGCATGATTCATTACCAAATGGTTTCTTCACAAGTATGAAGATACAGAGGATCGAGACAGTGGATTGTCTGCTCTCTCTGATTAATCTGCTACCCTACATAGTGCAAAAATAATCAACATGCTGCTAATTATAAGAAGAGTGATTATTTTCATTTGTAATATATATATATATAATTAACAAAGAATAAATGCTTGCTTTAAAAATTTGATGATGAGAAATTAAATTTTGTAATGAAAATTGAGGAGTTTGGTAATGTGGCCAAGTTCAGATCTGGTAACCCTGATCGTCACCTGACCATGCGATGGGAAAACACTAACTCAGGTTGGTGTGCACATGACTGGCTTGACAGAGATAATTGTAGGGGTCTTGATGAAGCCATGATGGCATTGTAGTATTCCACATGGTCAAACAGAAATGCAGATGGATGAAGAGGAAACTGAGTAGCACGGCAGAGCACAGGAGACTTAAGGCAGTTCAGCCGGTCTGTCTGGTGGCACGCGGTTTGAATTGTTTAAATGGTGGGGATAATCCATCCATCATCCAATCCTACCTTGCCCCATGAGGAGCGTAGGAGCCTCACTCATCCCTGAATGGCATTATGTGAGCAATAACCCCACCCATCTCTTGGATATAATCCTTCACTGGCTCAATCCGATTGGAGCGTCGCAATTACCCACTAAACCCCCAGGCGCCATAATTTGGTTATAAGGTTACCACCCAGCATAGTAAATGGTTTCCTGGTGTACAGGAAACCATTTGGCTTGTCACTCAGTGTAGAGTCACCTGTGGGCAGACAATGAGGAAAGAAGGAAGGAAAGACAAAAGAGGGAGTGTAATGTCACCTGCAGGCAGAAGGATGAGGAAAGAATGAAGGAAAGAAAGACAGAAGAGGAAGGAAGGAAAGGAGGGACGAGAGGAAAGGGCAGACAACCGAGAGCAGCACTACATCGAGTGAGTGGATGGTGAGCGCCCCCACCTTCCAATAGGCGGGGATAACCATGCAAAATAACGAAAAAGGATATAGATTTATAAATGTTGAAACAACGAATTGCCGAATAATGATTGGCTGAAAAATGAGGGCTTAGTGTATATCTAACTCACAACTCAGTACAGCAATCTCCATAAATCAAGACTTAACTAAGATCACTGAATGGCGAAAAAATAACACTGTCTCCTTTATCGCTAGGAAAACCAAATATACAATTTGCTAACAGACAGGGCGCTCACCATCCACTCACTCGATGTAGTGCTGCTTTGGGTGTCTGCCCTTTCCTCCCTTCCTTCCTCTTCCGTTTTTCTTTCCTTCATTCATTCCTTGTCCATCTGCCTAAGGGTGACTTTGCACTCCCTCTTCTGTCTTTCATTCCTTCATTCTTTCCTCTTCCTTCTGCCTATGGGTGACTACACTGAGTGACAAGCCAAATGTTTCCTGTACACCAGGAAACCATTTACTATGATGGGTGGTAACCATATAACTAAATTATGGCACCTGGTGGTTTAGTGAGTCATTAAGGTGCTCCAATCAGATTGAGCCTGTGTAGGTTTATATCTAAGGGGTGGTTGGGGTTTATCACTCACATAATGCCACTCAGGGATGAGTGAGGCTGGTCACTTTCATATTAAATGTCATGACAAATTTGCCTAGTCCCGGGCTCTTACACTCTTCATAGGGAAATGTAAGATTGGACGAGGGATGGATGCTAACAGACAGGTATTCTATGATTCCCACATTACCTTCAATGCTACTAATGTTCCTGTCCATAAAAATATTACAGATCCTGGTGTTTCACATAGCAATGTCCTCAGCTGGACCTCTCATGCCAGATCATTTTCTAAAACTGCTTTAAAGAAACTTGGATTATTGTACAGAATCCATAACTTCCTCACTGATGAGATGTTATTTATAATTTACGAGTCGTGCACTCTCAGCTGGAATATTGCTCACCCAGGTGGGGTGGATGTGGAGAGGTTGCTCTAAACAACTGGACAAAATTCAGAACAAAGCTGTTACAATGATTTAAAACCTTGTTATACAAAGGAGCTACCTCCTCTACAAGTAAGAAGGAATGATGCCATCCATCCATCCATCCTTCATCCAATCCTACATTGTCCCATGAGGAGTGTAGGAGCCCGGGGCTAGGCAGCTGGTCCCGACATTTAAGATGAGAGTGAAACCCTTGCATTATTTTAGATACTTTTACGGCAAATGCTCAGACGAAGTAGAATCAATTGCGCCACCTCTCCACGCCTTCCCCCACGCTACTCGGGCATCTGGCAGTGCTCATGACTGGACTGTCACACTGCCATATTGCAGAACTTCTGCCTATCAGAATTCTTTTATTCCCCGAACTGCATCTCTTTGGAACTCGCATTCTCAGATTGGTTTCCCCCCAGATTCAACCTACGGCTGTTCAAGTCCAACTGTTACAGATTTTTTGTTAATGAAGGACACCTGTAATCTGGTGTGTGGATTATTTTTTTTATTCATTTGTTTTTCCTTCCTCTGTTCATCTTCTTACAAAAGTCTGATGAGGAAGTAAACTTGTATGGCAATGATGGAGATGAGGATGGGTGCATTCCACCACCTCTACAATTTCTCTCTGGCAGGTGGGCAAATGGACAAAATACCTTAATAAACAGTCAAAGTTATATGGGAAAGTTGTTTGAGAGGGAAAAATAGTCTCTCACATTTGACGAGAGGATGGGTGCCTTTTGCTAGCCTTACCACTGCTCTCTTGTTGGTGAACTGGTAGGAAAACACATCAAACTCTAAACGTTACAAGAAAACTCTTATCATTCTTTATCATAATCCTCATCCTCACCTATTTTCCCACTCAAGGATTAGGTGAGGTCTGGTAGCATCCAGAAAGCAAGAGAAAAATGAAACAGGGAGAACTAATCAGCAGTAGGAAAGGAAAAGAAACTCTACTGTATGATGTGGGGATGGGCATCTTCCACAAGCCCTACCACTGCTCTCTGGCTAGTAAACTGATGGGAAAATACATATTTTTTTTTTCCAAAACTATGAAACTTCTGTACAGTAAGCAACGCATTTCATGGTTTTGTTAAACAGATTATGTGGATGATGGAGCAGGGTACTAGCAGTTTCAACCCCAGGCTTAACTGAATGCGAACCTGGTGGACTGCGGGCTGAAGTTGCTCTCTTCCTAGAATCCACCATCCTCCTTTCGGGTGATAAGGAGGGATATAAGAGATGTTTGTACAACCAGGCAGTGGAGTTACCTGGTCATATTTGTGCCACCACATGAAAGCATCCCTCTCTAGTACCTTATCAACTTGATACATTAACTTACCTGGAGCTGAAAGATCAACTTTCTTATATGAAATAGTCAGAGGAGCCTTCATATCAAATCCTTTGGTTTCTGCTACGGCTGCTAACCGCTCCAAGATGTCTGACACTTTGAATCTCTGGCTTGGGTCCACTCTCAGCATTCCTCTTATCAACTCATGGAAGCAGTCATATTTGCCATCATTAGAGGGAATGGCAAAGTTACCATTAACAATTCTGTTGGAAAGAAATTAACAACAACAACAATAATACCGTAATAACAATAATACTGTAATAATTTCATCCATCCATCCATCATCCAATCCTATGTCACCCTATGAGGAGCATACCAGCATGGAGCTTGGCAAGTTGGTCTTGACATTTAAGATGAAAAACCAGCCTCACTCATCCCTGAGTGGCATTCTCTGAGCAATAAACCCCAATCACCCCTTGCATATAGATCTACACAGGCTCAATCTGACTGGAGTGCCTTAGTTAAACACTAAACCACCAGGCACCATAATTTGGTTACTGGTTACCATCCAGCGTAGTAAATGGTTTCCTGGTGTACAGGAAACCATTTGGCTTGTGTTACGACACGATGGGACTAAAGGACTATTTGACAGCCTGTAAAGTGCGCAATGGAAATTTTAGAATATCAAGTGGCGGATAGCCACATCAAGTCATAAGCTAAAAGGGAGAGGAAAATAGTAATCAAGTGTAGAACATGCCAATGACCAAAAGGGGGAACGAAATAAGCACTTTAAAAAATTAAAATTAATTAACTTAACACTAACTTAAAAATACAAGAACAAAATCAAACAGGTTCAAACAGGAAACACAAACTAGCCCTTGGGTTGTGAAACCTCTGGGGGCTTGCAATAAAGACCTGGCATAAAAATAAAGACAGGCTCTTGACATTAACATAACATGTAACATTAGCTAGGGCAATAACAGTGATTCTAAATCAACAATTCTTATAAATAATAGCAATATCAAAAGAACCTAATAAATCTATCATGTGCTGACAAAAAACATTAACTCACATGTGGCAGATAAACTACTATATTATACCAATATCTCCAGAACAGAGCAGTAAAACCCACCGGTCTAGCTCAAGCCGTTAACTAACTCGAGGGAGTCACAACCCAGCTTATATAGACGAACTCAAAGAAGTAAGAAGGTTAACTCAGGAAAGGAAGAAGTGTAACTCATAGAAGCAAGAAGCACAACTCAAATGATGCTGGAAGACAGAACAGAAACTCAAGGTCGAAACTGTGAGCAGATATGGGAAGGTGGTTTGAAACAGCTCTAAAAACATTGACACACAGCTGGGCCATGTTGTTTCCTATGATCTGATATTTATAAACTCTGTTCACAGAACACAAAGCATGGTACTAATAACTGAATATTAAAGATTCTGAATATTACATATGAATATAAGCAATGTATATCGGCCACACATAACATGCCCACACTTAAGAAAGAATTTTCCTCAGGGAAAATTCGTTTTCAAGAGCGCGACAGGCAATCGGCAATCACGTTATCAACCCCCTCGATATGCTCTATGTTCATGTTAAACTCTTGCAGAAAGAGGCTCCAGTGGGTTAGCCTTTGATTTTTACCTTTTAACTGGTTCAGAAACTTTAAGGGGTGATGATCGGTGTAAACAGTGACTGCCGGCCCAAAAGCAGGTATATAAACAGAAAAATTCTGCAGGGCAAGGATCAGGGCAAGTAATTCCTTTTCTATCTATCTATTGCCAGACGCCTCAATCCCATTCGGGGTGACCACAAACAAATTGCCTCCACGTCGCCCTGTCCCCCGCCATTTCACTGCCCTGCTCCCAACTCACACCCCCCTTTCTCATATACCTCTCCACCCCATCCCTCCATCTCATCCTCAGCCTCCCCCTCCCTCTTCCCTCCTCCCCCTCACTCACATACACTCTCTTCGTCAGTCTTTCACCCTCCATCCTCTCCACATGGCCAAACCACCTCAGTGTGTTCCTCATAACGCTACCTATCACATCCACATCCACACCACAACGCTCCTTTATATCCTCATTCGTCAGCCTGTCTCTACATGTGACTCCACAGGCTCCTCTTAAATAACTCAATTCCACTGCTCTCACTCTTGACTTGTGTCCTTCCAACATCGTCCAAGCTTCACTTCCATACGTTAGAGTTGGTATCACAATACTGTCATGTAGCAACTTTTTCACTTCCATGCTCACTTCTCTGTTTCTTATCACTGCTTTCAAAGAACCAGCAACCTTTCTTCCCTGCTGTACCCTTTGAAGCACTTCACCCTCCAAACCTCCAACCTTCCTCATCACACTATCCAAGTACTTAAACGTACTCACATTTCCCAATTCCTCACCATCCAACCTCGCTGTACATTCACTGACTTCACCTCTCTCAAAGACCATCACTTTACTCTTCCCTACATTCACCTTTAGATTCTGTTTCTTACACACTCTCCCAAACTCATCCACCAAGCCTTGCAGCTCTCCTTCGTCTTCACTCAACAACACAATATCATCTGCAAACAACAGTACAGGGAGTTTCCAAACACTATCCTCTCTCACCAGGGCCACTCCAACATCCACTACCCTACCTTGTACCTCTTTTATTACCCCATCCATGTACAGACTGAACAACCATGGAGACATGACACATCCCTGTTTCAACCCAACCTCCAAAGAGAAAAATTCACTTAGTTCACCATCCACACGCACTGCAGCTTTAGCACCATCATACATATTCTTCACAGCATTCAACAACTTCCCATCTATGTACAGATTGAACAACCATGGAGACATGACACATCCCTGTTTCAACCCAACCTCCAAAGAGAAAAATTCACTTAGTTCACCATCCACACGCACTGCAGCCTTAGCACCATCATACATACTCTTCACAGCATTCAACAACTTCCCATCTACTCCATATATTCTTAATACTTTCCACAATCCTTGTCTATCCACCCTGTCATATGCTTTCTCCAAATCCATGAAAGCCACATACAACTTCTTTCCCTTCTCTAGAAACTTTTCCACTAAAGATCTACGAATGAATATTTGATCTACACAACCTCTTCCTTTCCTAAAGCCTCCCTGTTCTTTTCAACAACTGAATAATCGCATTGAGTCTTAGAGAACTCTTTACTGAAACAGCAGACAGGATGTTCTATGCCCAGTTCATCTTCCTGTAGAAGTACAGCTCCTGCTCCTACATTGCTGGCATCAACGGCCAGTTTGATGGCTTGAAAAATTAGGAGCATGCATCACAGGGTGACAACACATAATTCCCTTCACAGAATTAAAAGCACTCTCACAATCCTTAGACCAACAGAATTTCCTCTCTTTCTTTAACAAATCTGTCAGTGGGGCCACAACACTTGAAAAGTTCTTAATAAACTGTCGGTAATATCCAACAGTGCCCAAGAACCTTCAAAGCTCACACCTGGTTTTTGGTGCTGCAAAGTTCTTAATTGCTTCCACCATTGAAGAAGGGGGACAAACACGACTGTGACCAACCACATAGCCAAGGTACTGAACTTGAGCCTGAATAAATTCACACCTCTTTAGGTTAGCTACAAGGTGAGCTTCTGAGAGCCTTGAAAGCAACATTTTTAGTTGTTCTAGGTGGTCTTCCCAAGTATCACTGAACACTACTATATCATCCAAATACACCACACAGTTTGGAAGCCCACTAACAACTCTGTTCATGAGTCTCTGAAAGGTAGCAGAGGCATTTTTCATTCCATATGGCATCACATTACAACAGAAAGTTTGACCGTCTGCCACAAAACACGAAACTTCTTTTGCTTGCTCTGTCAGGGGAACCTGCCAGAAACCCTTCTTGAGATCCAGCTTAGTAATGTAGTGGGATGAACCAATGCGGTCAACACAATCTTCCAGTCGAGGCAGGGGATATGCATCGGTCCTAGTCAGGGCATTGACTCTGCGGTAGTCGATGCAAAATCTTGCTGTCCCATCAGGCTTGGGCTGCAGGGTCACAGGGAAGCTCCACGGGCTTACACACGGGGAGACAAGACCACTGTCCAACATGTACTTCAGCTCCTGGCGGAGGACTCCTAAGCACTTGGGGCAGACACGATAAGGTGGCAGCTTAATGGGAAGTGAGTCACCCACATCAACATCATGCTCGATCCAGGTCATCCGCCCAGGGGAGCTACCAAATACATCCTTAAATGAAGAAAGAAGTGTTAATAGTTGTTGAGACTGATCTTGTGGCAAATGTGAAACCTTTTCAGCAAGGGAAAAGCTGGCCTCAGCATTGCTCTGCCAGGCACTTGCAGTATTGAAGTCAAAGTCCTCCTCATTTTGTTCCTGGGTTACCAAACCGCCGGGAACCTCCTTATTCTGTTCAAGTGAGGATGGATGCACAGGTACAGGGGCATCTGGAGTATGGTAATAAGATCAGAATTCTTTCATTCCCCAAACTGCATCTCTCTGGAACTCGCTTCCCCAGAGTTGTTTCCCTCCATATTTCAACCCACAACTGTTCAAGTCTAACTGTTACAGATATTTTATGAACAGAGGACACCAGTAATCTGGTGTATGGATTATTTTTTTTTTTACTCATTTGTTTTTCCTTCCTCCATTCTGTTATTAAAAAAAAAAATGTTAACATGACAAAGCTGATGTTTCTTACGTCTATCTGGTGTCTCCACTAAGTAATCAGCACTACCCACTTTATGCACCACAGGATAAGGGCCACAAAACTTAGCAGCAAGAGGCTGTCCTTGAAGAGGCAATAGCACTAACACTTCATCACCAACCTTAAAGTCTCACAAACAAGCTTTCCTATCATACCATCTCTTCATACTGGTTTGACCCTGTTTCAAGTTCTCTCTAGCCACTTCCAAGCATTTAGAGATCCTGTTCTTGAAGTCACTAACAAACTCAAGTACATTATGGTTCATGGTGGAATCACTAGACCAAGCCTCTTTAATGATGGACAATGGGCAAATACTAGCTCATCTGGGGAGAAACCCAAACTCTCTTGAGGAACCTCACGGGTGGCAAACAGGAGGAATGGCACTCCTCTATCCCAGTCCTTTGAGTGTTCCATGCAATACTTCCGAAGCATCATCCTGAGGGTCTGGTGGTATCTCTCTAGGGCACCCTGGCTTTCAGGATGGTATGTGCTGCTCTTCACATGCACAATACCAAGTTGGGCCATGAACTGCTGGAAGGCATTTGAAAGAAAATTAGACCCTCTGTCAGACTGAATCTCCCTTGGCAACCCAAACTTAGTGAAGAAATTAAGTAATGCCCGAACAACAGTCCTAGCCTTCGGGGAATGAATAGGGATAGCCTCAGGATATCTATACTCTGTTTTTTTAATCAAGGCGAAGATGCACTTGACAGGTTGATGGTGATTGGCTGAATGCAACATGTCCAAAAAATATTTACTAACCCAAATTTCCCCCTCAGATATTTGTTGTCAGTTAATAATCCTACATTATGAAGTAATGTTGCATTCAGCCAGAATTCACCAATCTGTCAAGTGCATCTTCACCTCGATTAAAAAAACTGAGTATAGTGGAAGAGTCAATTATAGTTAATAGGTACTTATTTCCAGAGGATGTAGGAGGCAGGGGTCCCACCATATCAACTATAATACGAGTCAATGGAGGGTCAAAGGCAGGAATGGGAATGAGAGGCGACTTAGCTATGGGTTGATTAGGCTTCCCCACCATCTGGCAAGTATGGCAGCACCGCACAAACTGGGCCACACCTGCTGCCATATGCAGCCAGTAAAACTCTGCACGCAACCGCTCTAGCGTCCTCCTAACGCTCATGTGGCCTGGAAACGGAGTACAGTGAACCAACTCCAACAGCTCCTTCCTACAAGCATTGGGCACAACAATCTGATGACAATCCCACATTCCGTCATCAACATTGACATACGGGGGACGCCATCACCTCTACAATACTCCATCTTTCACATAAAAGCAACCTCCTTTTTCGACATTGCAATCCTCCACTGCAGCTAACTTCAGCTTCTGAATCTCTGGATCACCTGCCTGCAAATCCTTCAATCTCTCAACACCCACCTCCTCGACAGGAACGGGAGAAGTATCATCTTGTAAATTCATGAACGTATCTTCCTGGGAATAGCAATCGTCGGAGCCTTTCTCATCGGTGTCTTTGGTCACCATCTCTGGGATAGTTTCCACTATGCCTGAAGGATCACCAGACTCCCCTTTGCTGAGTGACACGTTGCCTCTGCTCTGCTCCGTCTGTGCCATAGACCTGGTCACAGTGCATGCTGGAAACACATCTGCATCATCTTTATTAACCTGTGGGGGATCATCAGGCACAGGTATCTCAGACACTACAGGGGTGATACACTTATTCTCACCTGCCAAGTCATTTCCCAGTAGCAGGTCAACACCTTCAAGAGGAAGAAAGTCAACTAGTCCAAAGCACACTTGCCCTTCAAACAGGTTACATTTCAAGTCTCCAGTGACCACAGAGATTATCTTCGCTCCAGTAACTCCTTGAATCATCACAAACTCCTTAGTTGGGACTTTAGTTTCAGGGCTTACCCACAACGAAAGTGAAGCTCCAGTGTCACGCAGAATCTTCACAGGAAATTCTGCTTCGTCCAACATTACCACGCCAGAAAACAAATATGGAGCAAAAGAAGAAGCAGGGGCAGAACTGCTAACTGCCACCTGGACAATGTCTCCAGAAACTGAAGTGGCATCAGGAATGGGTGAGGGCATACCACCTCCCGCCTGCAATTCAACAGCGGGCTCCATATCCCCAATCTCTGAAACAACAGGTTGAGAGGGGGAAGAAACACAAGACTCTCCAGCCACCTTTTGGCCTGGAGGGCAAACAGAAGTCACCACTGGTCCACTTTGAACAAGGTTGACAGGCTTAGACGGAACATTCTTCTTGAAACACTTTTCAACACTGTGACCTGGATGCTTACAATAAGTACAGAAGTGATAAGGGCACCTGAAAGAACTAGAGGAGATATTAGAGGGCGCAGAAGAGGGATTAGGTTTGGAATTAACGGCTAAGTCTGGCTTAACCGAGAGTTGGTTACTCTGCTAAGGGGTATACTTCTTAGAAGGGAAATTCCTAGAGAATTCCTTAGGTTTATTCCCATATTTATGCAAGACATAATCATCAATACTGAGAGCTGCTTCAGACACTGTATTAATTTGCTTGTCTGATAAATGAATCCTTAATTCACTGTCTAATTTATCCATGAAATTCTCAAGGATTACAATATCCCTCAACCTAGTACAGCTTGGGTTATCACAATCTGCCCCGTTTTCACTTCTAATCCACATTTGGAAAGTGTCAGTCACATGCCTAGCAAACTCTAAGTAAGACTCCTGGGGGCGTTTCTTAGCATCCTAAACCGCTGACGGTATGCCTCAGGTCTTAATTCATAAGCAAGTAAAAATGAACTCTTCAAAACTTCATAATCTGAGCACACTTGAAAACTTAAGATGTCAAACGCCTTTAAGTACAGTATGAACTAGGGTAGGCCACTGGTCTTTAGGCCACTTATTTCCAGCAGCAATTTTTTCGAAACGTGAGAAGAACTCTAAAACAAGGGTCTCGTCAAAAGGAGGTACTAATTTACTGAGATCAGTCGTATTGAAACCTGAGAAGGATTGGGAAGAATTTGTCTGGCTTTCTGAGTGTCTCATACAATATTCATGCTCAAGTTTCATTTGTTCTAACTTCATCTGTTCTATCTTTGCCTGCTGCTCTAACTTCGCCTGTTCTAGCTTTGCCTGCTGCTCTAACTTCGCCTGTTCTAGCTTTGCCTGCTGCTCTAACTTCGCCTGTTCTAGCTTTGCCTACTGCTCTAACATTGCCTGTTCTAGCTTTGCTTGCTCTCTAGCTTGCTCTTCCTGTTCTCTAGCTCACTCTATCTTTGCCTGCTCTATCTTTGCATGTTCTCTGGCTTGCTCTGCCTGTTCTCTAGCATGCTCTATCTTTGCCTGTTCTATCTTTGCCTGCTCTACCTCTAGCTTCATTTGCTCCATCTGAACCTCGTGTTCCCAATTAGCCTGCACTAACCTGATATCCTGCAAAAATCTATTAGAGACAGGGGAACCCCGATCTTCTGATCTAGGATGAGTGGATTGGGGCTCTGACTCTACAACACTCTCAAGCACAGATGGCAAATTTACACGTGCATGGGCATCCTCTTCCAAGACTGCTTAAGTTTGGCACACCAACAAGTAAACCTACAGCTCTCAGGGACTATGACAGCTTACACAATCTTTCTTAAACCCTACGAAACCTAGTATTGACAATCCTGGCAGGGTCGCCACTTTGTTACAACATGGTGGGACTAAAGGACTATCTGACAGCCTGTAAAGTGCGCAATGGAAATTTTAGAATACCAAGTGGCGGATAGCCACACCAAGTCATGAGCTAAAAGGGATAGGAAAATAGTTATCAAGTGTAGGACATACCAATGACCAAAAGGGGGAATGAAATAAGCACTTAAAAAACTTAAAATCAATTTACTTAACACTAACTTAAAGCTACAAGAACAAAATCAAACAGGTTCAACCAGGACTGTCAAATTAGCTTGTGCAGAAGTTATCCTAAAGTTCCAAATGTTAATAATAAAGATAAACCAGAACACAAACTAGCCCTTGGGTTGTGAAACCTCTGGGGGCTTGCAATAAAGACCTGGCATAAAAATAAAGACAGGCTCTTGACATTAACATAACATGTAACATTAGCTAGGGCAATAACAGTGATTCTAAATCAACAGTTCTTATAAATAATAGCAATATCAAAAGAACCTAATAAATCTATCATGTGCTGACAAAAAACATTAACTCACATGTGGCAGATAAACTACTCTATTATACCAATATCCCCAGAACAGAGCAGTAAAACATACCGGTCTAGCTCAAGCCGTTAACTAACTCGAGGGAGTCCCAGCCCAGCTTATATAGACGAACTCAAAGAAGTAAGAAGGTTAACTCAGAAAAGGAAGAAGCTTAACTCACAGAAGCAAGAAGCGCAACTCAAATGAAGCTGAAAGGCAGAACTGAAACTCAAGGTCGAAACCGTGAGCAGATACGGGAAGGTGGTTTGAAACAGCTCTAAAAACATCGACACACAGCTGGGCCATGTTGTTTCCTATGATCTGATATTTATATACTCTGTTCACAGAAAACAAAGCATGGTACTAATAAATGAATATCAAAGATTCTGAATATTAAATATGAATATAAGCAATATATATCGGCCACACGTAACACTTGTCACTCAGTGTAGTCACCCATAGGCAGAAGGAAGAGGAAAGAATGAAGGAAAGAAAGACAGATGAGGGAGAGTAAAGTCACTTGCAGGCAGAAGGAAGAGGAAAGAATGAAGGAAAGAAGGGCAGAAGAGGAAGGAAGGAAGAGAAGAACAGGCAGACACCGAAAGCAGTACTACACTGAGTCGATGGTGAGTAATCCCACACTAATAATAATAATAATAATAATAATAATAATACCAATAATAACAGTGAAATAAAAGCATTCTGGGGCCGAATGCTAATCGCCTACCAAAATATGCTGTTGGCTAAAGCACAAGCTACCTACAAACCAGATTTGAAGAAAATTCGTAAAACTCTACAGAATTCAGTAAACAACTTTTACAAAAAAGCCAATCCATATTAAAATATGTATGGCAGCTGGCATGCAGTCATCTTTGATCAAATTCTCACCAAAAGTAACAGGCTTTTACACATCCACATAGTTGCTATTTCCTGAAGGTTTGGTGAAAATCTGTCTACAACTTTTTGAGATACTTTGGCAAGAAGTTTTAAAATCATTAAAGGAAGAAGTAAAGGAAAAAAATGATAAGAGGACAGAGGAAGAATGTAATACTTTTTTTTGGAGAGTATCGGATATGAAAGTAAGGAAATGGTATTTAAGGAAATAGAAGTGAAGGAAACTAAGGGGGATGGTTGTGAAAGATCAGAAGTTGAGGAAGTGGTACGGACAGAGAGTAGGAGAGAAGAGGGTATTAATAATGTCAAAAATAATTTGAAGGTGATATATACTAATGTTGATGGTTTCATATCGACAAGGATTGAAATTAATGATTTCTTAAGAGAACATGAACCTGATGTCATGTGCTTTGTAGAGACCAAATTAAAAGAAGATATTGATGTTCATTTGGGAGATGGTAAATACAAACTGTGGAGAAAAGACAGAAAAGAAAAAAAGGGAGGAGGAGTGATGATAGCAGTGAAGAACAACATAAATGTAGATACTGTGGAATTGGGAGAAGGCAGGGCTGAAGTGATATATATGAAATTAGAAACTGGAGAGAATGTTAAGAGAGATATGGCGGTAGTGTATGTTCCCCCAAAGACGAGAGCATGGAAGGATGACGAATACCATGAGATGTTGTCAGATATGGCTAGCTACTTGCAAAAAATAATTGAGAAAAGCAATAATATAATTTTGGTGGGTGACTTTAACTGTAAAGAGGTGAACTGGGAGAAATGGTACTCGGGAGGCGGCGAGGATTCGTGGGGCACTATGTTATTAAATATAATAATGAATAATGTGATGACGCAATGGGTCAAAGAAGAGACACGGTTTCGAGGTGAGGACACACCAGCAAGGTTAGATTTACTGTTCACCAAAGAACCCGATGTAACAGAATCATTGGAAGATCTCTGTCCTTTGGGAAAAAGTGATCACGTGGTCATTGAGTTCCAGATGTTAATAGGAAACGTCGAGCCAAGAGATGAGCTTCATAGACAGAGAAGATACAACTTTGGGAAAGCAAATTTTACAGGATTGAGAAACTTTTTTGAAAATGTGGATTGGAGAAAATTCAGAGAAACAAGAGAGATACAGAGGAAGTGGGATATCTTTCTAGACCTCTATAATTTGGGAGTGGAAAAATTTGTTCCAAGAGTAAGAGGGAAAGAAAACAGGAAAAAGGAGTGGTTTAATAGAAGGTGTATGATAGCCAAAAAAGAGAGAGATAAGGCGTGGAACAATTGGAGAAAGAGAGGTAACGACAGAACAAAGGAAGAATATAAAAGAACAAGAAATGAATACACAAGAATACGTAGAGAAGAAGAAAGGAATTTTGAAAAAGGTATAATTGACAAATGCAAGGATGAACCCAAACTGTTTTATAGATTTGTTAATGGCAAACTGAAACAAAAGGAAGGAATCACCAAGTTGAAAGTAGAAGGAGAGGTCTTTAACGATGCGGCAATGCAAGCAGAAATAATGAACAAACGTTTCCAGTCAGTTTTCACTAAAGAAAAGGAGCTTGTGGAAGGGGAGGGAGTGATTAGAAATGTTCCGGTGATGAAAGATATAAAAGTGGAGGTACAGAAAGTGTATAAATTACTGGAAACTCAAGATGTAAGGAAAGCCCCAGGACCTGATGGAATTTCTAATTGGGTACTGAAGGAATGCAGAGAACAACTGGCGGATAAAATTCACAGCTTAATTGTATGCTCACTGGAAGAGGGGAAAGTGCCAAAAGAATGGAAGAGGGCAAATGTGGTACCAATTTACAAGGGAGGAAACAGGGAAGAACCCCTGAATTATAGACCAGTGTCTCTAACCAGCATGGTCGCAAAATTGTGTGAGAGAATCCTGAAAGACAGATGTATAAAATATCTGGAAGAGATGAATATTTTGGCTGAATGTCAGTTTGGATTCAGAAGTGGAAGGTCATGTGTTTCTAACTTGTTGAGCTTTTACTCAAGAGCGATTGATGTGGTACAGGAGAGAGATGGTTGGGTGGATTGTGTGTACTTAGACTTAGAGAAGGCCTTTGACAAGGTACCTCATAAGAGACTAATGTGGAAACTAGAATATATAGGAGGACTGAAGGGGAAACTTCTGGAATGGATGAGAGACTTTTTGAGAGACAGACAAATGAGGACAGTAATAAAGGATAGGATATCTGGATGGAGGGAAGTAACATGTGGAGTCCCTCAAGGCTCGGTGTTGGCGCCAGTAATGTTCCTGATTTACATAAATGATACGGTAGATGGAGTGAACAGTTATTTAAGTCTGTTTGCTGGTGATGTAAAGATCTTGAGGAAAGGTAGAGGTTGAGGAGGATTGTAAAGTGCTGCAGGAGGATTTGGATAGGATAATTGGAGCCGGACGTGGGAAATGAAATTTAATGTAAAGAAATGTAAAATATTGGAAATGGGTAAAAGTACCAGGAGGCCATCACTGAATTATTTGTTGGGTAATGAATTAATCACAAAAATGAGAGAAGAGAAAGATTTGGGCGTGCTGGTCCAAGATAGTTTGTCACCAGAAAAACACATTAACAAGATAGTTGGAGAGACTTATCAACTCTTGACTAACATAAGAGTAGCATTTCATTATATGGATGAGGAGATGATGAAATAATTGATAGTGGCCATGATCCACCCCAGGTTAGAATATGCAGCAGTAGTGTGGTCCCCACACAAAAAGAAAGATATAAACAAGATTGAGAGAATACAAAGAACAGCAACCAAGATGGTCCCCAGTCTGGCAGACCTGTCATACAGAGAGAGGCTGGAAAAGCTGGATTTGCCTTCCTTAGAGGAAAAGAGAAAGAGGGGAGACATGATTGCAGTATTCAGGACCATGATGGGAGTAGATAAAATTGACAAAGAAGATCTGTTTGTATGGGATAAGAGAGCAACAAGAGGACACGGAATGAAATTGAAAAAGTCAAGCTGCTTGAAGGATATCAAGAAATATAGCATTCCTTACAGAAGTATAGACTTATGGAATAGCCTGGACAAAGAGATCATCCAGTCTAAAAACTTAAACGAGTTTAAAGCTAAATTTGACTTACTGAGAAACAGCGACGGAAACCCACGAGCATAGCAAATTCCGTGTATATCACAATCAGGTATATGAGGTAAATACATAAATATCTGGAACGACTTAGACGAAGAGGTGGGCATGAGAAAAACATTCATGTGTGTAAAGGTAGACTTGATAAATGTGGATTTGGAGACAGGACAACATGAGCATTGCTCAATTCCTGTATACTGTACTACAAATTGGTAAATACACACACACACACACACACACGAGCAGCCGGAGAGAGAGGTCGTCCCAGGCATCGCTCCTAACCTTGAGTAGTTTCAGGAATTTTGTCTGTCCTGTCTCCTAGGGTCTTTCTTTAAATTTAAAATAATGGAAGTTGGTAGACTACCAAAAATGTAAAGATTTGTTGGCAATAGTATACATGAATGTTTGTGGCTTATTCGGTAACAGCTGTTTAGGTACTTTACCGGTACGTTAAAAATGGCCGAAAATGTAAACAATGAGAGAATGGAATTTCAAGGATTTGATGCTAATACTAATGTCATGGACCTGGTGAAAACATTAATTATGAGGATTAGTGAACTCGAAAAAAAAGTAGAGAATCTAGTGATAAAGGATGTGTCAGGAAATACGGAAACCACCATACAGAGTCTAATCCAGTCCAACGAAACAGCCAATGAAGAGATTAAGAATTTGAAGAGGGAGAATGTTGAACTGAGGAGGAAACTTGAAGAGAGTACTAATAAAACGGAGAAGGTGAGTAATGTACTAGAAGAACACAAGGCAAAGTGGGCACACGTAGAAGAAGAACAGAAAGAAGTGGTCAGCTTAAGAGAGATCATCCAGGAAGAAAGGGAAATGAACAAGAAAGAAATGGAAGAAAATGTAGTGAAAATACTGAAGAAAAAAGAGAAAATAGTGAGAGAAACTGTAGAAAGGAACAGATGTGTGGTAGTATTTGGAAACAGGGAAGAGGAAGAAAAGGTTAGGTTCGCAAGACTCGAGAAAGACACGAACATGGTGAGAGGAATATTAGGCAAGATTGACCCCGAAGGAGACAAGTGGGTAAAAGAAATTGAGGAAGTAAGGAGGATAGGGCCTTATAAGAAAGGGGAAACAAGACCAATGAGAGTCAAGTTTACATCAGAAAGTGTAATAAATGAGATACTTAAAGTGACCTGGAAATTAAGCAAAGAGGCGGGGATGGAAAATATTATAATAAGAAAAGATCTGAATGAAGAAGAAAGAGAAGTTTTAAAATCATTAAAGGAAGAAGTAAAGGAAAAAATGATAAGAGGACAGAGGAAGAACGTAATACTTTTTTTTGGAGAGTATTGGATATGAAAGTAAGGAAATGGTATTTAAGGAAATAGAAGTGAAGGAAACTAGGGGGGATGGTTGTGAAAGATCAGAAGTTGAAGAAGTGGTACGGACAGAGAGTAGGAGAGAAGAGGGTATTAATAATGTCAAAAATAATTTGAAGGTGATATATACTAATGTTGATGGTTTCATGTCGACAAGGATCGAAATTAATGATTTCTTGAGAGAACATGAACCTGATGTCATTTTTTTTTTTTTTTTTTTTTTTTTTTTTTTAAATAACAGAACGGAGGAAGGAAAAACAAATGGAGAAAAAAAATAATCCATACACCAGATTACTGGTGTCCTCTGTTCATAAAATATCTGTAACAGTTAGACTTGAACAGTTGTAGGTTGAAATTTGGAGGAAAACAACTCTGGGGAAGCGAGTTCCATAGAGATGCAGTGCGGGGAATGAAAGAATTCTGATAGGCAGAAGTTCTGCAATATGGTTGAGTGACATTCCAGTCATGAGCGCTACCAGATGCCCGTGTAGCACGAGGGAAGGCATGGAGAAGTGGCACCATGGACGCAACTTCGTCTGAGCATTTGCCAAAAAAATATCTGTAAAATAATGCAAGGGAGGCAACATTCCTTCTTACTTGCAGGGGAGGAAGTTTATATGTAATGGCAGGGTTGTTAATGATTCTAACAGCTTTATTCTGAATTTTGTCTAGTTGTCTTAATGCAACCTCTCCACAACCATTCCACAAGGGTGAGCAATATTCAAGCTGAGAGCGCACATGACTCTTATAAATTATAGCTAACTGCTCATCGGCGAAGAAGTTACGGACTCTGTACAATAATCCAAGTTTCTTTGAGGCGGTTTTAGCAAGTGATCTGAC
This sequence comes from Coenobita brevimanus, assembly GCF_032717465.1. Lineage (NCBI taxonomy): Eukaryota > Metazoa > Arthropoda > Malacostraca > Decapoda > Coenobitidae > Coenobita > Coenobita brevimanus. The sequence goes on along the minus strand of NC_137052.1, from coordinate 15,953,667 downwards.
ATGAGAGGTCCAGCTGAGGGCACTGTTAAGTGAGACACCAAGAATTTCAATACTTTTGGAGATGGGAATATTAGTAGCACTGAAGGTAATGTACGAATCTGGCAATATCTGTCTATTAGTAAACTGTATATATTTAGTTTTGCTAGCATTAAAAGAGACAAGGTTCTTTTGTCCCCATTCACTGATTGTAGATAGATCTTGATTTATGGAGATGGCTGTATTGAGTTGAGAGGTAGAGATATTAGACTTTGTAAATGGATGTCTGAGTGTGAATGAACTATGTAGTGTTGAGTCATCTGCATATGAGTGAATGGGATTGTGAGTGACAGATAAGAGATCATTAATATGAACCAGAAATAGGGTTGGCGCCAGTACTGATCCCTGCGGCACGCCGGCGTTAATTGAGTGGAAATTCGAATATACATCATCTACTTTTACTCTTATTTTCCTGTCACTAAGATAAGAAGAAATCAAAGGAACAAAAGACGTTAGTCCATAGCAAGGGAGTTTGGACAGCAGGGAACGGTGCCATACTCTGTTGAAAGCTTTAGAGATATCAAGAGCTACTGCATGAGTTTCTCCAAAAAGATCAATTGATTGATGGATGGTATGAGTTAAGAGATTGAGTATGTCAATGGTGGATCTTTCGTGGCGAAAACCGTATTGTCTATCATTAATTAAGTTGTTGGATTCAAGATGTTTAACAATATGCTTATTAATTAAAGTTTCAAATACCTTACCAAGAGAAGATGTGATAGCTATTGGTCTGTAATTGGAGGGGTCAGACGAACTTCCTTTCTTCGGAACTGGGTGAATATTGGCTTCTTTCCATGAATTTGGGAATAAAGAAGTACGTATGCATAGTCTGAATAATTTAGCCAGGACAGAGGCAAGTTCAGGGGAACACTTTTTCAAAACAATTGGCGGAATTCCATTTGGACCTGGAGCTTTGTTGGTAGGTAAATTGTCTAGGATGGATTTTACAAATCTTGTCTGTATTTTAAGTGGGGCAATTTCGGGAGAATCAAGTTCCAGTACTGACACATTCTGGCTGGTATCATCTATGGCAGAGTTTCTTGCAAACACACTAGCAAAGATATCTGCTTTCCCACGTGGGTCATTTGTAATATTGCCATCTGAAGATTTTAGTGGGGGAATGGAAGATGACTTGTTAAAGTTATTATTGAAAGAATTAAGAGTTGACCAGAATATTCTATTGTCATTAGGGTTGTTAAGTAGTTTTGATGCTTGCTTTTGAAGAAAGTTTGATTTAGATAGATTTAATACAGCTTTTGCATGATTTCTAGCAATTTTAAATTGGGAGAGTGATTCAGGTGTTTTTGATTTTAAGTAAGAGTTATATGCTAATGACTTTTGGGCTATTGCTCTGGCACAATTGCCATCAAACCATTTTGGAGAGTCTGATCTTTTAGTGAATCGTTGACTTGGTATGAATAGATCCATACCAGCTAGTATTAAGTCACAAATGTGGGACTGGGTAGAATTGGGATCACAAGAAAAGAAAGACTGCCATGGAACATCAGCAAGATAATTTCTAAATCCATCCCAGTCTGCCCTGTCAAAGTGCCATCGGGTCACCCTGACAGGTTCGGAATGGGGAGGTGTAGGAGGGTTAACTAATGAGGCTTTGATGAGATTGTGGTCAGAGGATCCAAGTGGTGACAGTACCTCTATCCTGTATTGATCTGGATTATTTGTCAAGAATAAATCCAAGAGATGGGCATTATGGTCAGGATTATCAGGTATTCTGGTTGGTTGCTTTACCAACTGGGTGAGATTAAATGATTCCGCAAACAGCTCGCATTCTAGACCAGCGTCGTCAGTCCGGGCAGAATGCAATAACCATTCAACATTGTGTATGTTAAAATCACCCAAAATGGTAATTTCATTGCCAAGGGCAAGGTCAAGGTTACTCAACTGAGTGGATATGGAATCAAATACACTGGGTTCCGAAGAAGCATTGGGGGAACGATAAACTACACAGATATATTTGGTAATGTTTTGGCAATTTAATTTATATAATGAGTAATCAAAACTGGATGAAGTGAAGTTTAAAATAGTGTCAACTGCATATTGGGATTTGATATAACAACAGGTGCCACCCTTGTTTCGAAAGTTTGTAAGGAGATGGTAACCGGGAAAACAAAATGGAGATATATCGGTAGAGGGTGAGATTTGTGGTTCTGTGAGGAAAAGGGCCAAAGGGGATATGGACTGAAGGAAAAAATGAACTGAGTTTAAATTTTTGGTAAGGCCGCGGATGTTGGTAAAGAATAAGGCCGCACCGTCACCTCTTCGCCGACGAGCATTCCCGGAAATAGCAACAGTCGCTGCTGGCACAGTCGCTTGATAGCGACCGGGAGGACCCTGTGCCTCCAGCCCTACCCTGCCTTGTAGAGACCAAATTAAGAGAAGATATTGATGTTCATTTGGGAGATGGTAAATACAAACTGTGGAGAAAAGACAGGAAAGAAAAAAAGGGAGGAGGAGTGATGATAGCAGTGAAGAACAACATAAATGTAGATACTGTGGAAATGGGAGAAGGCAGGGCTGAAGTGATATATATGAAATTAGAAACTGGAGAGAATGTTAAGAGAGATATGGCGGTAGTGTATGTTCCCCCAAAGACGAGAGCATGGAAGGATGACGAATACCATGAGATGTTCTCAGATATGGCTAACTACTTGCAAAAAATAATTGAGAAAAGCAATAATATAATTTTGGTGGGTGACTTTAATTGTAAAGAGGTGAACTGGGAGGAATGGTACTCGGGAGGCGGCGAGGATTCGTGGGGTACTATGTTATTAAATATAATAATGAATAATGTGATGACGCAGTGGGTCAAAGAAGAGACACGGTTTCGAGGTGAGGACACACCAGCAAGGTTAGATTTACTGTTCACCAAAGAACCCGATGTAATAGAATCATTGGAATATCTCTGTCCTTTGGGAAAAAGTGATCACGTGGTCATTGAGTTCCAGATGTTAATAGGAAACGTCGAGCCAAGAGACGAGCTTCATAGACAGGGAAGATACAACTTTGGCAAAGCAAATTTTACAGGATTGAGAAACTTTTTGAAAATGCGGATTGGAGAAAATTCAGAGAAACAAGAGAGATACAGAGGAAGTGGGATATCTTTCTAGACCTCTATAATTTGGGAGTGGAAAAATTTGTACCAAGAGTAAGAGGGAAAGAAAACAGGAAAAAGGAGTGGTTTAATAGAAGGTGTATGATAGCCAAAAAAGAGAGAGATAAGGCGTGGAACAATTGGAGAAAGAGAGGTAACGACAGAACAAAGGAAGAATATAAAAGAACAAGAAACGAATACACAAGAATACGTAGGGAAGAAGAAAGGAATTTTGAAAAAGGTATAATTGACAAATGCAAGGATGAACCCAAACTGTTTTACAGATTTGTTAATGGCAAACTGAAACAAAAGGAAGGAATCACCAAGCTGAAAGTAGATGGAGAGGTCTTTAAGGATGCGGCAATGCAAGCAGAAATAATGAACAAACGTTTCCAGTCAGTTTTCACTAAAGAAAAGGAGCTTGTGGAAGGGGAGGGAGTGATTAGAAATGTTCCGGTGATGAAAGATATAAAAGTGGAGGTGCAGGAAGTGTATAAATTACTGGAAACTCAAGATGTAAGGAAAGCCCCAGGACCTGATGGAATTTCTAATTGGGTACTGAAGGAATGCAGAGAACAACTGGCGGATAAAATTCACAGCTTAATTGTATACTCACTGGAAGAGGGGAAAGTGTCAAAAGAATGGAAGAGGGCAAATGTGGTACCAATTTACAAAGGAGGAAACAGGGAAGAACCCCTGAATTATAGACCAGTGTCTCTAACCAGCATGGTCGCAAAATTGTGTGAGAGAATCCTGAAAGACAGATGGATAAAATATCTGGAAGAGATAAATATTTTGGCTGAATGTCAGTTTGGATTCAGAAGTGGAAGGTCATGTGTTTCAAACTTGTTGAGCTTTTACTCAAGAGCGATTGATGTGGTACAGGAGAGAGATGGTTGGGTGGATTGTGTGTACTTAGACTTAGAGAAGGCCTTTGACAAGGTACCTCATAAGAGACTAATGTGGAAACTAGAATATATAGGAGGACTAAAGGGGAAACTTCTGGAATGGATGAGAGACTTTTTGAGAGACAGACAAATGAGGACAGTAATAAAGGAAAAGATGTCTGGATGGAGGGAAGTAACAAGTGGAGTCCCTCAAGGCTCAGTGTTGGCGCCAGTAATGTTCCTGATTTACGTAAATGATATGGTAGATGGAGTGAACAGTTATGCGAGTCTGTTTGCTGATGATGTAAAGATCTTGAGGAAGATAGAGGTTGAGGAGGATTGTAAAATACTGCAGGAGGATTTGGATAGGATACACAATTGGAGCCGGACGTGGGAAATGAAATTTAATGTAAAGAAATGTAAAATATTGGAAATGGGTAAAAGTACCAGGAGACCATCACTGAATTATTTTTTGGGTAATGAATTAATCACAAAAAGGAGAGAAGAGAAAGATTTGGGAGTGCTGGTCCAAGATAGTTTGTCACCAGAAAAGCACATTAACAAGATAGTTGGAGAGACTTATAAGCTCTTGACTAACATAAGAGTAGCATTTCATTATATGGATGAGGAAATGATGAAAAAATTGATAGTGGCCATGATCCGCCCCAGGTTAGAATATGCAGCGGTAGTGTGGTCCCCACACAAAAAGAAAGATATAAACAAGATTGAGAGAATACAAAGAACAGCAACCAAGATGGTCCCCAGTCTGACAGACCTGTCATACAGAGAGAGGCTGGAAAAACTGGATTTGCCTTCGTTAGAGGAAAGGAGAAAGAGGGGAGACATGATTGCGGTGTTCAGGACCATGGTGGGAGTAGATAAAATTGACAAAGAAGATCTGTTTGTATGGGATAAGAGAGCAACAAGAGGACATGGAATGAAATTGAAAAAGTCAAGCTGCTTGAAGGATATCAAGAAATATAGCTTTCCTTACAGAAGTATAGACTTATGGAATAGCCTGGACAAAGAGATCGTCCAGTCTAAAAACTTAAACGAGTTTAAAGTTAAATTCGACTTATTGAGAAACAGCGACGGAAACCCACGAGCATAGTACATTCCGTGTATATCACAATTAGGTATATTCTTAAATATTTGGAACGACTTAGACAAAGAGGTGGTGCATGAGAAAAACATTCATGTGTGTAAAGGTAGACTTGATAAATGTGGATATGGAGACAGGACAACACGAGCATTGCTCAATTCCTGTATACTACAAATAGGTAAATACAAATAGGTAAATACACACACACACACACTAGCAAACAGCCACAGTGAACGGACATCTCTTGACTGCTCCCAGGCCCAGCCACCATTTCAAACCTTAAGTAGTTTTCAGGAATTATGTTTGTCCTGTCTCCTATGGTCTTGTTTTAAGTTTAAAATACTCTAAGTTAATACAGACTACCAAAAATGTAAAGATTTATTGGCAAGAGTATACATGAATGTTGTAGTATTTTCGGTAACAGCTCTTTTTGGTACTGTAACAAATCTCAAACATGGCCGATAATGTAAACACTGAGGGACTTGAACTTCCAGGATTTGATAGAAATACTAATGTCATGGATCTGGTTAAAACACCGATTATGAGGATTAGTGAACTTGAAAAGAAAGTGGAGAATCTAGCGTTGAAGGACGTGTCTGAAAATACGGAGATTACTATACAGAGTCTGATCCAGTCCAATGAGATGGCGAATGAGGAGATCAGGAATTTGAAGCATGAAAATATCGAATTGAGGAGAAAACTAGAAGAGAGTACTAATAAAACGAAGAAGGTGAGTAGTGTATTAGAAAAGCATAAGGCAAAGTGGGCAAATATAGAAGAAGAACAGAAAAAAGAGGTCAGCTTAAGTTAAAATCATCCAGGAAGAAAGAGAAATGAACAAGAAAAAAATGGAAGAAAATGTAGTGAAAATACTGGAGAAAAAAGAGAAAATAGTGAGAGAAACTGTAGAAAGCAACAGATGTGTGGTAATATTTGGAAACAGGGACGAGGAAGAAGAGGTTAGATCCGTGAGAATCGAGAAAGACACGAACCTGGTAAGAGGAATATTAGGCAAATTGATCCCGAAGGAGACAAGTGAGTAAAAGAAGTCGAGGAAGAAAGGAGGATAGGGCTTTATAAGAAAGGGGAAACAAGACCAATGAGTGTCAAGTTGTCATCAGAAAGCGTAGTAAATGATATACTTAAAGTGACCTGGAAACTAAGCAAAGAGTCAGGAATGGAAAATATTATAATATGAAAAGATTGGAATGAAGATGAAAGAAAAGTTTTAAAATAACTGAAGGAACAAGTAAAGGAAAAAAAATGATAAGAGGACAGAGGAAAAATGTAATACTTTTTTTTGGAGAGTGATGGATATGAAAGTAAGGAAGTGGTATTTAAGGAAATAGAAGTGAAGGAAACTAAGGGGGATGGCTATGAAAGATCAGAAATTGAGGAAGTGGTACTGATGGAGAGTAGGAGAGAAGAGGGTATAAAAAACATCAAAAATAATTAGAAGGTGGTATATGGTTTAATATCGGCAAGGCTTGAAATTAACGATTTCTTGAGAGAACATGAACCTGATGTCATGTGCTTTGCAGAGACCAAAATAAGAGAAGATATTGATGTTTATTTGGGAGATGGTAAATACAAACTGTGGAGAAGGGACAGAAAAGAAAAAACAGGAGGAGCAGTGATGATAGCAGTGAAGAACAACATAAATGCAGATACAATACCGTGGAAATGGGAGTAGGCAGGGCTGAAGTGATATATATGAAATTACAAACTGGAGAGAAGGGCAAGAGAAATACGGCGGTAGTGTATGTTCCCCCTAAGACGAGAGCATGGAATGATGACGAATACCAGGAGATGTTGTCAGATATGGCTAGTTATTTACTAAAAATAATTGAGAAAAACAACAACATCATTTTGGTGGGTGACTTTAACTGCAAAGAGGTGAACTGGGAGGAATGGGACTCAGGAGGCAGTGAGGATTCATGGGGCACTATATTATTAAATATAATAATGAATAATGTGATGATGTAATGGGTCAAAGAAGAGACATGGTTCCAAGGTGAGGACACACCAGCAAGGTTAGATTTACTGTTTACCAAAGAACCCGATGTAACAGAATCATTGAAATATGTCTGTCCTATAGGAAAAAGTGATCACGTGGTCACTGAGTTAAAGATGATAATAGGGAACGTCGAGCCAAGAGACGAGCTTCATAAACAGGGAAGATACAACTTTGGGAAAGCAAATTTTACAGGATTGAGAAAATTTTTTGAAAATGTGGATTGGAGAAAATTCAGAGAAACAAGAGAGATATAGAGGAAGTGGGATATCTTTCTAGACCTCTATAATTTGAGAGTGGAAAAATTTGTACCATGAGTGAGAGGGAAAGAAAACAGGAAAAAGGAGTGGTTTAATAGAAGGTGTTTGATAGCAAAAAAAAAGAGAGAGACAAGGCGTGGAACAACTTGAAAAAGAGAGGTAACAACAAAACAAAGGAAGAATATAAAAACTAGAAATGAATACACAAGAAAAAGTAGAAAAGAAGAAAGGAATTTTGAAAAAAGTATAATAGACAAATGCAAGGATGAACCTAAACTGTTTTATAGATTTGTCAATGATAAACTGAAACAAAACAAAGGAATCACCAAACTGAAAGTAAAAGGAGAGGTCTATGAAGATGCAGCAATGCAAATAGAAATAATGAACAAATGTTTCCAATCAGTTTTCACTAATAAAAAAGAGTTTGTGGAAAGGGAGGGAGTGATCAGAAATGTACCGGTGATAAAAGATATAAAAGTGGAGGTACAGGAAGTGTATAAATTACTGGAAACTCAAGATGTTAGGAAAGCCCAAGGACCTGTTGGAATTTCTAATTGGGTACTGAAGGAATGCAGAGAACAACTGGTGGATAAAATTCACAGCTTAATTGTATGCTCACTGGAAGAGGGGAAAGTGCCACAAGAATGGAAGAGGGCAAATGTGGTACCAATTTATAAGGGAGGAAACAGGGAAGAACCCCTAATTTATAGACCAGTCTCTCTAACCAGCAAGGTTGCAAAATTATGTGAGAGAATTTTGAAAGACAAATGGACAAAATACCTAGAAGAGATGAATATTTTGGCTGAATGTCAGTTTGGATTCAGAAGTGGAAGGTCATGCATTTCCAATTTGTTGAGCTTTTACTCCAGACCAATTGACGTGGTACAGGAGAGACATGGTTGGGTGGATTGTGTGTACTTAGAGAAGGCCTTCGACAAGGTACCTCATAGGAGACTAATGTGGAAACTAGAATATATAGGAGGACTGAAGGGGAAACTCCTGGAATGGATGAGAGACTTTTTGAGAGAGACAAATGAGGAGAGTAATAAAGGAGAGGATGTCTGGATGGAGGGAAGTAACAAGTGGAGTTCCTCAAGGCTCGGTGTTGGCACCAGTAATGTTCCTGATTTATGTAAATGATACGGCAGATGGAGTGAACAGTTATGCAATCTATTTGCTAATGACGTAAAGATCTTGAGGAGGGTAGAAGTTGAGGAGGATTGTCAAATGCTGCAGGAAGATCTGGATAGGATACATGATTGGAGCCGCACGTGGGAAATGAAATTTCTATCTATCTATCTATCTATAGCCCGATGCCCTAATCCCGTAAAGGGTGGCCGCAGACAAAACGCCTCCAAGTCACTCTGTCACCCACCATTTGACTCCCCTCCCCCCAACTCACCCCCCCTCCCTCATATACCTCTCAACTCCATCCCTCCACCTCATCCTTGGTCTACCCCTCCCTCTCCCTCCCTCCACCTCACTTACATACACCCTCTTAGTCAGTCTTTTATTCTCCATTCTCTTCACATGTCCAAACCACCTCAGTGTATTTCTCCTAATCTTTTCAACCACATCCACATCTACCCCACAACGTTCCTTCACTTCTTCATTCGTCAACTTGTCCCTCCACGTCACTCCACATGCTCCTCTCAAGTAACTCATGAAATTTAATGTAAAGAAATGTAAAATAATGGAAATGGGTAAAAGTACCAGGAGGCCATCACTGAATTATTTGTTGGGTAATGAATTAATCACAAAAGTGAGAGAAAAGAAAGATTTGAGAGTGCTGGTTCAAGATAGTTTGTCATCTGAAAAACACATTAACAAGACAGTTAGAGAGAAGTATAAACTCATGACTAACGTCAGTGTAGCATTTCATTATATGGATGAGGAGATGATGAAAAAATTGATAGTGGCCATGATCTGCCACAGGTTAGAATATGCAGCGGTAGTGTGGTCCCCACACAAAAAGAAAGATATAAACAAGATTGAGAGAATACAAAGAACAGCAACCAAGATGGTCCCCAGTCTGGCAGATCTGTCATACAGAGAGAGGCTGGAAAAGCTGGATTTGCCTTCCTTAGAGGAAAGAAGACAGAGGGGAGACATGATTGCAGAGTTTAGGACCATGATAGGAGTAGATAAAATTGACCGAGAAAATCTGTTTGTATGGGATAAGAGAGCAACAAGAGGACACGGAATGAAATTGAAAAAGTCAAGCTGCTTGAAGGATATCAAGAAATACAGCTTTCCTTACAGAAGTATAGACTTATGGAATAGCCTAGACAAAGAGATCGTCCAGTCTAAAAACTTAAACGAGTTTAAAGCTAAATTTGACTTACTGAGAAACAGCGATGGGAACCCACAAGCATAGCACATTTCGTGTAAATCATCATCATCAGCCATTACAAGTCCACTGCTGAACAAAGGCCTCCCCCAACCTTCTCCACGAATTCCCTGACTGAGCCAATCTTTGCCACATTTTCCCTGCAAATTTCTCCATCTCATCTCTCCACCTCCTGTCTGGCCTTTTTCTGCTACGCTTATCATCTCTTAGTGTCCAGTCAGTCAACCTCTTGCTCCATTGAGTATCCCTTATCACAATTAGGTATATTAGGTAAATCATCATCATCATCATCATCCGGACCTCCTTTCCCACCCAAGGGCAGGGTTAGGAGTAGCAATGTCCAGACAGTCCAAAATTGCCCAATCCAATGGGCCATGCTTCCATTCACTCATCATTCAAGCCCCCGGAATCCTGGCTCTATCAGATACGCCAAAAACATTCACCACGTTCTGTAGCTTCACATATCATATCCGACAGAGTCAATCCGGACACTGCCATGTTAAAAAGGGGTGCCAAAAATCCCTGATCATGCACTTCTCATAAAATTCATCCAGCCAGCTCGACCTCCTGTCAGTTCCCTAGCCTCACCAACTTCCAAACCTCTCTTCCTCACACATTCATCCACCATATCTCTCCACCTTCTCCTTGGCCTACCTCGCCTCCTCCCTCCTTCGAATTTGCTCAGATATACCTTCTTCACCACTCTATTGTTATCCATTCTCTCCACATGACCATACCATCTCAGTACACTCTCTTCAATTCTGGTGTCCACCGACTTGCTCACTCCGCATCTTTCACGAATCACATTATATCGTATCCTATCCACCCTCTGTACTCCACATACATTCCTCAGCAGTCCCATCTCCACTGTTCTTTCTCTTGACTTTTCATTTTTATGCCACACCATAGTCTCACATCCATATGTTAAAGTTGGCACTAACACTCCTTCATGTAAGCCACGTGCAGCTGCAACACTCAAGCCTTTGTTTCTTATCAAGGCCTTCATTGCACCAGCTACTCTTCTTCCTTGTGTCACTCTACTTTCAACTTTTGCACATTTTCCTCTCTTTTCTATCACTGTACCCAGGTATTTGAACTCTCTCACCAATTCCAGTCTCTCTCCATTCACTGTCACATTGCACTGGGAGTCACCTTCTCTCTCAATAACCATCACTTTACTCTTTTCTACATTTACTCTCAAGGAATGACACAGACATCAGCAAAACTCTGCACTAGCCAACCAAGTTCTTGTCCGGTACTTGCAAGCAGTACTGCATCATCAGCATAAAACAAATTTGAGATATTCCATCCATCACCATTCTTTACCAATGCCATCCCTCTCTCCATTACTCGTGTTTTCACTTCCCTCATCACCCCATCCATATATACACTTAACCCCTAAAACGCGGCTGTGTACAGTCGATCCCCCCCGAGTGGCGGGGTTGTATCGCGGTCTGAGTACCTGTAGGAAAATATTCGCCAAAAATCAGAGATTAACCCTAGAACATTATACTTGGTATGGCAGATAGTACTTACATTCAGCTTTCTCCAGAGACAGGTGCTGAGCCTTCGTGGACTACCCAAGGACTTGTGGAGACTTGCAAAGTTGGGTAACCAAATCTTCACTTTCACACCTCCAGCAACCCGGTTTCCCCTCTACCACAGCCTCATTCTGTCACAGTAAACTTTATACTACAACGTAAAGGTAGTTAGGAATCCGTATTTGTACAATAAGCACTGAAAATAAGGCTAAAATCAACGTAGAGTAAGGCCGGCATGCACTGTGGCGGCGGTCTTCCCGTCACTCAACAAACATTTCCATTTTCACAGCTAAAAACATGTATACTACATTATTTTCAATCATATTGCTTCCCAAAAGATCACCACGGCGCGCTTTTTTTCTGCCTTACGTCCACCACTTTATTCTCGTTCCTGTCGGCCGCTTGCACTGACTGGGAAGAGCTAGAACTCGCCATAATCTCACTTTGAAAGCCTGCAGTAAACTGACGCTAAACAGAGGCAAACCGTGAGAAAAAAAAGCTAGTGTTACAACTGGGGAAACAAGCGTTTCCTAGTAGCATAAATTGCTTGTGAGAGGAGATCGCAGATTTACAGTTCTGAGCGCTCAGAGCGCTGCCATGTATCACAGCCAGGCTGGCCGGCCCGTGGTGGTGGTGGGGGGGGGACGGGGGGAAAACGCGATATTTGGCAACAACTGAGGTCAGTAGTACAAAGGTAAAGTATGCTAGTTGTAGCTAGAGGGTGGTGGTACTGATAGACAATACCAGGTGGAGCCTGCTTGCCCGCGGTTATTCAAAATTTACTAAAATCGCAAACGCGACGACCCGCCGTCCTGTCCTTTTGGCCGAGCGTCGCAAACGCGACGATCCGCGTTTTAGGGGTTAACAACCATGGGGACTTCACACAACCTTGTCGAACGCCCACACTGATTGTGAACCATTCACTTAGATGCCCATTAACTCTGACACATGCTTCACTACCATCATAAAAACTCTTGACGGCACCTAACAGCTTACCCTCTACACCGTACATGCGCAAAACTTTCCACAATCCTTCTCTGTCCACTTTGTCATATGCTTTTTCCAGATCCATTAATGCCATAAACACCTTATGGTCCTTCTCACAAGCCTTCTCTACTACCTGTCTCACTGCAAATATTTGGTCCACACATCCTTTGCCACTCCTAAAGCCACCCTGTTCATCACTTACTAGGACTTCTGATATCTCTCTTACTTTGTCTATAATAATTCTTCCATATACCTTCCCTACCACACTCAGTAAGCTCATGCCACGATAATTCTTGCACTCACTTCGTTCACCTTTATTTTTGTACAGGGGTACAATCACAGCCTTTTTCCACTCTGCAGGCACAGTTTCACTCATCCATGCATTCTTACACATCTCCAACAAGCACTTCATTCCATTCTCTCCACTACATTTAAGCATCTCTGCATACACCTCATCAACCCCAGCTGCTTTCCCATTTTTCAGCCGCTTCACAGCACTCTTCACCTGTGCGAGTGTCACGTCTCCTGGCACTGCATTCCTTCACTGCACACCCGCAAAACCAATCATGTTAACAGCTGCTCTGCTCTCTCTATCCCCATTCATCTGGCGTTCAAAATATTCTTTCCATCTGGTCCTTACTTCATCTCCATGGGTTAATAATACACCACCTGCATCCTTCACACCATCCCATTTCTTAGCGCTTTCAGTTCTACATTTCTGCACCTCTTTCCAGAATAACTTTCTATTTTCAGAGTAGTTCGCATTCATTTTTCTTCCTAGATCCTCATTTACCTCCTTCTTTTTCCTCTTCACTAGTCTCTTTACGTGCTTCTTGCTCTCAACATAATCATTTCTTATTTCAACTGAACCCCTATCCTGTAACCACTTTAGCCAGTTCTTCCACTTTTCCTCCACCACTCTCTTTACCTCCTCAACCCACCATGGCGTACCTTTCTTCTTTGTTGTTACTCTTCCCACATCACATACCGCTTTAGCATTCCACAGTCTGTCCAGATCCATTTCATTCAAATTTAGTAATTCTAACTCGACCTCTACTTTGGTCCTGTATTCATCTGCCATTTCTTTGATCCTCAGCTTCTCAACTTTCAGTCCTTCTCCCGGACTGCTTCTCTCTCTCCTGATCCACCTCACTCCTTTCAGCTTGATCTTGCATACCACAATCATATGATCTGACAGACCTCCACAGTCCTCGTATCAGCAACCATTCCCATCATCAACCTCTCTACAAGCACGTAATCAATCAGGCTTCTTTCAACACGATCCCCGTTCCCTCTATACCATGTATATTTATGAGCATCTCTGTTTGAAATACGAGTTACAAATGCACAACCTCCTCTTCTGACACATATCCTTTAGTCTTTTCCCACTAACATTTTCTCCTGGTACTCCATAGCAACCCATTATGTCATCCTCAGGACCAGTGCCTACTCTTCCATTCATATCCCCCATCACAATCACTTTATAGCTCCTGGGCATTTCTCCCACTACCTCACCCAGCTCATTCCAAAACCTGGCTTTCTCTCTCTCACTCCTGTCCTCACATGGTGCATATGCTACAATCACTGGCACTTTCACCTTCTCAAACTTGAACTTGACATACATACATCTCGAGCTAACACATTTGTAGTCTCTCATTCCACTCTGCCACACCTCATTCATCAACAAAGCAACTCCTTCCTTGCATCTTCCTCGCCCATTCATTCCCGATCTTACACATTTCACACCCTCCCACTCCTCCACTTCGCACCCTTTCATCTTCGTTTCACACAATGCCATCACAGCATATCTCGCACTCCTGAACACATTCACCACTTCCACCCTCTTGCTCTCCTCATTCACACCTCTCATATTCTACATGGCCACGCAAGTCTGCTCATTTGGTTGGAGCCCTGGGCAGGTATTGGGCCCTCCGAAGCTCTCTGAAACAACTGCCATGATTAAGTGATTTTGGGTAGGGGAATCTGGGGGACACTTAACCCTGCCAGAAACCCCGGTAAATACATAAATATTTGGAATGTAGATCTGGAGACAGGACAACATGAGCATTGCTCAATTCCTGTTTTTTTTTTTTTTTTTTTTTTTTTTTGTGACCGACTCTGGGCATAGGCTTCACAGCCTGCTTTCAAGGCCCAGTAGTCCTCCTACGTACCGCACACCTCTACATGTCACCACTTCGGCGCTAACACCCACCGTCCATACTGAATACATGCTAGGGCTGTCTCATACAGGACTGGTGTATTGGTATTAGCGGGGGTATTTTTACGACATGTCGGCGGGCCTTCTGGTAGATCAGTAAAGTTTGATTTTTCAGAAATTCAAATCCTTAAACTGTTCCCTGCCTCAGCGGGATTTGAACCCAATCATAATAGCTTTGCTTGGGCAGCAATGAGGCAGAGAGCGAATGGGAGTAATTACTGACAGTTTCATCTGCAACTCTCTGTGAAACCAACAAAACTGGCAGATGCTGTTATGAATGCCCATCAAGCACTATTAGTTTCAAACACAGTATTGTATTAATTACGTTACTCAGTTAATTTATTCCATTTTCATGGTAAAGTACTGCGAGTGGCTTAGGCCAGAGTGGCTTAGCCATTGCTAAAATGCTTTAGTCCTAGCAGTGTGGCTGTAATTTCAGGCTGTACTATTTAACATTAAAACTGTTTTTCAAGATTTTCCCTAATATAAGACTGTTTCCTTCTACAATACTCTTTTCTCGAATGTTGTATAATAAAATATCAATAAGAGAAGCCAACCTGACAATGGTGATCGAAGTTCCATATGCCACAAGTTTACGATGGTTCAGCATTGTCTCACTTGCCAGCTCCCTCTCCAACATGACTGATTTGTTAAATATAGAGAGGACAGCCAGCTAAGTAATAATGACTGCCTTTCAGAAGGTTGGCTGGCAGCTCACCAGCGATCATGTTGGCTTGCTAGAGTAAGATGTACGCCAGACAGTAAACTACTATACCGTTAGAGTAAACAAACTACGAGTGCTTTGTGTGTTTTTCATCTTGCATGTTTCCAGCATCTGCTGAGAATACACTCAAGTATATGTTATTTTCCTACACTAAATCAACAGTGTTTATCATTCATTCATTCACCATCCAATCCAATGTTGCCTCAAGAGAAGTGTAGGAGCCCGGGGCAGGGCAAGTTGGTCTTGACATTTAAGATGAGAGTGACCAGCCTCACTCAGCCCTGAGTGGCATTACATGAGCAATGAAACCCAACTACACCTTGTATATAAACCTCGACTGGGTAAATCTGACTTGGAGCACCATAATTACCCACTAAACCACCAGGCACCATAATTTGGTTATATGGTTACCACCCAGCATAGTAGATGGTTTCCTGCTGTACAGGAAACCAATTGGTTTCTTTCTCAGTGTAGAGTCACCTGTAGACAGAAAGAAAAGGAAACAACAAAGGAATGAAAGACAGAAGGGGAAGGAAGGAAGGAAGGAAAGAAGGAAGGAAGACAGGAAAAGGCAGGCACCCGAGAGAGGCATTACATCGAGTGAGTGGATGGTGAGCGCCCCCACCCACCATCTGTGATGGCCATGCAGTGAGATAATCATTTGTACAAGTTTCTTAACTGGGCCAAGCTAAACCCTGTGTAACACATCACCTCTTGCCTTGAGGATGCATGGGGATATCATAGGTACTGTAATTTGTAGACAAAAAACTGTATCTTAGATGCTACAAAATACTGTAGTAGTAGTAGTAATAGTAGTAGTAGTATAGCAGTAGCTGTAGACCCAGGTTTGTATGAACCCGGTGGACTGCAGACTGAAGTTGCCCTTCTCAGGCAGTCCAATGTCCTCCTCCGGGGGGACATGGAGGGAAATAAGGGACAGATATATAAATGAGCAGCTGTCCAGTTATATGAGTGCCATCAAATGAAAGTATCCCTCTCCAGCACCCCACCAGACCATTTATAAAATGTAGTACATACCTTAGCTTTGCTGAGTCCTCGAAGGGGTGTTTGAGGTAGCAAAGATAATACAGTATACATCCCAGTGCCCATACATCAGCTTGTATACCAACAGGATAGTTATTCCATGTATCCAGCATTTCAGGAGCACGATACATGGGCGTTGTATGCTGCGCCATCTGTTTGCAATATAGTTATTTAGGAATACAGTACAACATCTTCAGTGTACAAAAAGAAAGATGTAGAAATGATGAACAATAACCCTGATGTACTGCATGAAGGTAAACGACACGCATAAGCATTAAAACGGGGCAGGAGAAGGAATATACTTTTCAACTGGACATAGTCATGTCTGAACCGTCTAAGCATCCCTATTCTTAACCCTATGAATGCGGCATGTCTTTTTCATATTGTTCTTGCCATCTCCTGACCATTTTATTCAACCTAGAATATATGAGCTGGAGAGGATATATAAAACCTTAATAAACCTCCTACAGTACTAACTGGATATAGTAAAAGCAAGAGAACTCTGATGTCAGTTGGATTCTAAGTTAAGCATCATAAACAATAACTGATTTAGGTATACATTTTTAGCTCAAAATTATCTTATTTAAAAAAGTTCTTATAAAATACACAAATTAAGCAGAATTGGGAATAAAAAATGTTAGGAATACAATCAGTTACAAATAATTATCATCCTGACCACTCCCCCCCCCCCAACACACACGAGGCACCAAGGAGAGCAGACGCGAGCCCCCACCGCTCCATACCCGGCCAACTTGGCAGTGGCATTACCTAAATTAGTATCTTTATATGAATCAAGCTCTGTACCGGGTTAGACTAAATGGTGTTCTATTATAAAAAAAAGAAAAAAGAAGAAGTTTTAAGCAGAACTTGTTCAAACAGAAAAGAAAACAAAGTACCGCAAGAATGCGCACAGTCAGCTGATCGTTTGTTTAGTCTACAACTGCCCCAGGGAATGTAAAATGTAAGTACTATATGTGTTTTTAGTACTGCAAAATGACCACATACTTTAGTATAGCAAATTTGAGAAATAAAAGGGACAAAGGTAAAAAGCAGGATGATGATTTCTACCAAGAACTGGTTGAAATGGAGACTCACAATAAACTGCTGGAACAAGTACACAGGCTAGAGATGGCTTTTCAGAATGAGATTGATGAAATTAAGAAACAGATGCACCTGCAAAAGGAAGAAATAGAAAAATTAGGAAAGGAAGTCAACATGAAAGACACAACCATATATGAGTTAACAGTAGAAGTGGGTACACTTAGGAGGAAAATCAGTGAAATGGCAAGTACAGTAGTCAACCACGAGAGTATTATGGAGGAGTTCAAAAATGATACAGACACAAGTAGGCAAGTAAGCAGTCTGATAGACCAGAGCAGTGATACTGAGAAGATAACACAGGTGAATGAAGCTGTGCAAAGCTACAAAAATAATGTGGAAAACACTTATGCTGAAATGGTGAAAGTAAAGAAAGACTTAGAAACAAGGGTGGAAAAAAAATGCATTAAAATGGAAGTGAAAGGAATAATCCAAAACAATCCAAAGTTAGTAAGAGATTCAGTAGATATCAACAAATCTATAGTAATCACTGGTATTGAAGAGGAAGAAGTAAAAAACAAGATCTCGAGACAAAAAGGAGATGGCAAATGTAATGAGCATATTGAAAGAAGCATCAGAGGAAATCTGTAGTAAAGAAATAGAGGAACACAAAAGGTTGGGGAAATACGAGATAAGCAAGTCAAGACCCCTAAAGGTAACCTTCCAGAGTGTAAACACCATGGAGGAGATACGAAAAAATGCAAAGAATCTTATGGAAAAAGAGGAGTTTAAAAATGTATGGGTAAAAAGATGCCTAACACCAGAGGAACTGGAATTACTGAAAAAAAAAAAAAAAAAAAAAAAAAAAAAAAAAAAAAAAGAGGGAAGATCAGAGGAAGAATAAATTTTTTTACAAAGTAATAGGATTGCAGGTACGAAAGTGGTACATAAACAGGAGGGAATAAAAAGTAGGAAGGTAGTAGAACCAAGTCATGACAAGTATATAAACAAGATGATTAAGTTGATGTACTCAAATGTGGATGGAATGGTATCCAAATTATTAGAGATGAATGATTATGTCAGAGAAAATAAACCACATATAATATGCCTAACTGAAACAAAATTAACACCAAGGACATCAAATGACATCCTAAACTTAGAGGAATATAATATATGGAGAAGAGACAGGAATTATAACATTAACAAAGAAAAATCTAAAAATCAAAGAAATAGAACTAGAAATACCCTCACAAGTAGAACTGATAGCAGAAGAGATCAATACATCTGAACGGAAAGTAACTGTAGCCAATCTGTACATATCACCCTGATCAAACACAAGGGAAAGAGACGAATATGAGGACCTGGCAGAGAATACAATTCAGAGTTTAAGAGCATTACTACATAAAATGGAAGAGAAATCTGAAAGAATTATACTAACTGGAAATTTTAATACAAACATAAATTGGAATACTCTAGATATAGTAAGCCAAGAAAGCTGTTGGGACCAAAAGCTCCTGGATCTCGTACAAGAGTTTTCCTAAAGGAACGTGTAAGGGAAAGCATAAGAAAAAGAGGACTCGATGTACCCTCGATGCTAGGTCTCATATTTACTAGGCAAAAAAACGATATTGACAATTTAATATATCACCCTCCATTCGGCGAAAGGGATCATGCAGTACTAAATTGCAACTTCAGGATAGCATATGACATAGTTAACAGTAATGAAAGCTACAAAAAGAGCCTCACCTATAAAAAGGGACACTATCATGACCTAAAGAAGTACTTCTTAGAAACTGATTGGGAAAAGGAGCATAGAGGACAAGATTTCAATGCTATATATAAAAAATTCTGTGAACTTTATGAAACAGAAGTCCAGAAGTACATCCCACAGCAGAAAGATGCAGAAAAGAAAATAAAGAAATGGTTCAATACAGAATGTAAAAAATCAAAAGAAATAAGAGATTTGTTGTGGAATAGATACAGAAGACACAATAGTGAAAGGGCATATAATAATTACAAGCAGGCAAGAAACGATTATACAAGAATGAGGAGGGAAGCCCAAGAACAGTTTGAGGAGGATATAATAAATAAAAGTAGTGATCAACCAAAGCTATTTTACAGCTACATCAGAAGCAAAACCAAAGTAAAAGATAAAATACTATCCATTACGGACGAGGGAAGCACCTATGCACAAGAGAAGGATATTTGTGAAGAACTAAACAAGAATTTCCAATCAGTTTTTACAGAAGAAAAAAATTTTGAGAGGGATTATGTGGAACATGCATGCCCACACATACTACCAGATATACAAGTGTAAGAAAAAGTAATACAGGAGGAGCTAAGTAAATTAGACAAAGGAAAAGCAAATGGTCCTGATGAAATTTCATGTTGGGTGCTATGTGAATGTGCAAAGGAGTTAAGTAAACCATTATTTTTCGTTTTCAAGAAATCCTAGTGTCAAGGTAAACTACCTGATATCTGGAAGAAAGCAAACATTGTTCCCTTATTCAAGAATGGGAATAGACAAAATCCACTCAACTACCGATAAGTATCGCTAACCAGTGTTGTAAGCAAGGTATTAGAAAAGCTTATAAGAAAAGATTGGGTAAATCATCTAGAAGAACACAATATGATAACAGGAAGACAGTTTGGTTTCAGAAAAGGAAAATCATGTGTTACTAATCTGTTGAGCTACTATGACAGAGTTACTGACACATTACAGGAAAGAGAGGGATGGGTGGACAGTATCTATTTAGATTTCAAGAAAGCATTTGACACAGTACCACACCAAAGACTTTTATGGAAACTGTACCATCAAGGAGGAACTCGAGGCAAACTGTATTGTTGGATGTAAGATTTTCTCATAAAAAGAGAAATGAGAACAGTACTAAGGAGAAATTACTCATCATGGTAAGAAGTGACTAGTGGAGTACCACAGGGCTCAGTGCTGGCACCAATCATGTTTTTAGTGTATATAAATGATACAGACAGTAACACTGGAAATGAAAGCTCTAAATATGTTTGGAGATGATGCAAAAATACAAAGAAGAATTACTAACACAGACTCTTGTAAAGAGCTACAAGAAGAATTAAATAAACTTCATGAATGGAGTAACACATGGCAAATGGAATTCAATGTGGACAAGTGTCATGTAATCAAGTTTGGTAAAAGTGGAAAAAGACCTGATTGGGATTATATGTTAGGAAATAAAACCCTACACACATCAGAAAGAGAGAAGGACCTAGGTGTGATTATCAATAACAGACTATCTCTGGCTGACCACATCAGTGAGAAGGTATGGAACATGTATACACTGCTTGCAAATATGAGAATAGCACTCACATACATAAATGAAGACATGCTAAGAAAGATAATAACATCATTCATCAGACCAACCCTGGAGTATGCATCAGTAGTCTGGAGTCCTCATCTCAAAAAACACATAGACAAGATTGAAAAAGTTCAAAGGGCCACTACAAGATGGGTACCAAGCTTAAAGGATCTAGGCTACGAAGAAAGACTAAATAAACTGAATCTACCAACACTACAGGAGAGAAGGAAAAGAGGTGACATGATTATGCTATATAAGTGCATATCAGGGAAGGAGAAAATAGACATAAATGATTACTTAACCTATGGGGAAGCATCAGCAAGAGGACACTGCAAAAAAACTGCATAAGGAGAGGTGATAAAGACGTAAGGAAATTTAGTTTCCCAAATAGAGCAATTGATCAGTGGAATGCACTACCGAATGAAATAGTGTGTACCAATACAATTCACAAATTTAAGGATATGTACGATAAATATGGTTTAAGACACAGGACAGTACGAGCTTGACTCATTCCTGTAAAGATACAACTAGGTAAGAATAAAATTACAGGTGCAAAAATCAGTACCATGCTCAATTAACCCTTGTGTTACCATTTGACGCAGGCTGCATCCTACCGTGAGTGAGTACCAGGACGCAGGCCTCGGTGCCCAAGGCCACACACTGACCCTCCCCCCCCATCACCACACTATCCCTGAGCACTTGATGGTTCATAAACAATTTCTCCTCACACCCTTATTTATGCTTTGATAATCATAATTTTTCTTCATTGTAATCCTGAATAAACGTACAGTAAAACCTCGATAATGGACTTCAATAGACCGACCGGAATTCGCTTTTATCAGACTCGAGGAGCTACCGGACTAAATTCCTTAATCCCCGTAATATCCAGACGCCCAATTTCCGGATATCCCCAATTACTGTACCAGATATTTTCGTCCCGGGATCCAATATTCCCAAAATGGGCCAAAAACCGCAAAAAATTAGGAGAATATCTTAATTTTTTCCCACCCGTAATTTGAAATTGACGCGTGGTGCCAAACAGCTGTTACACCATAGTTCCTTCACCCCTTCCTTCCTCCCCCCTCCCCTGTCAGGGTTGCCATTTGGTATTTTTCATTACCAAATGTGGGCCAAATTTGGTAATGAATAATTCGTTTGGTAATGAATCAGAATAATACAATACCAAACAGATTTTTCACATGTATGAGGATACACAGGATGGAGATGGTGGATTGTCTGCTCTCTCTGATTAATTTGGTAGCCTATATAGCATGATAATAATTAACATGCTGTTAATTATAAGAAGAGTGATTACATGTATTTCCACTTGTGTATATAATTAGCCATGTGGAGAGAATGGAGGGTGAAAGACTGACGAACAGAGTGTATGTGAGTGAGGTGGAGGGGGGAAGAGGGACGGGGAGGCTGAGGATGAGATGGAGAGATGGGGTGGAGCGGTATATGAGAGAGGGGGGTGTGAGTTGGGAGCAGGGCAGTGAAGTGGCGGGGGACAGGGCGACTTGGAGGCGATTTGTTTGTGGCCACCCCAAATGGGACTGAGGCATTTGACAGTAGATAGATAGAGTATATAATTAGTGAATAATTGATGCTAGCTTTACAAATTTGGTAATGAAAGTTTCATTCATTCATTGCCAGACATCATGTATCCCAAACGGGGTGGCCAAGGGCTTAGAGTTAATTGTTTTACAGGGAGGGGCACTAATCCTCCACCAACCCCACTTGACATGTAGGGAGAACGTTATGCCAACAGCATCTGGTGTTCCCAGGCGGTCAC
The DNA here is from genome assembly GCF_032717465.1 of Coenobita brevimanus. Classification (NCBI taxonomy): domain Eukaryota; kingdom Metazoa; phylum Arthropoda; class Malacostraca; order Decapoda; family Coenobitidae; genus Coenobita; species Coenobita brevimanus. The sequence goes on along the minus strand of NC_137052.1, from coordinate 15,931,227 downwards.
CCATCCAAGTACTAACCAGACCCAACGTTGCTTAAAAATGGTAATGAAAATTGAGGAGTTTGGTAATGTGGCTGTTGTGATCTGGCAACTCTGTTACCCTGCCATCATCAACAGTCACAGCCTAACTCAAATCGAGAGCAGATGCTTACAGCAATGCAAGCCACAGGTGCTCGTTTTTTGTGAATAAACAGTGAATAAACCGCAATACCTCGCCACTAGAACACACGGGAATTTACAGTGTTCTGCAGTGTTTAGAAATTAGAATTTAGAGTGCAAAGGACTAACTGTGGACTGCAAACTGGTGGTTCAAACCAGTCCAGGAGCCAGTGACTTGTTGTAAGTACCCAGAATGTTTAATAATGTATAAACTCACCTCTAAAACCTCATTTTATGGTTCTTTTGCATTTATTTCAGTCTTTTATGTCCCTTATTGGTGTGATTTGGGTCTTAAATAGGTGCAATGCATGTCCAGAGGGAGTTGTATAGGTGTTTTTCTGAGTTAGGGTCCATAAGTACAAGTCCAGGAGGCTGGGTCCCACTATCCGGACAGGACCACCTTCCGGACATGCCTTTGGCTCTATTACATCGGATATTGGGGGGATTACTGTATTTTGGAAAAACTCCAATAAAGCCAGAAGGAGTCCGGACTGCCTGACCACTTCAGCTATGTTCACCACAATAAGGTAACTAAAATACATGTTGATCAGTGTACAGTACAGTATTATTATATATATTATACCATTTGATTAATGTAGTAAAGTTATAACACAGTACAGTACTGCAATGGTAGTAAAAACAGTTTAAAAACTGTTCATGCGATCCGGACTAATGTCTGATATAAAGAAAAAAGTCCAGATTTGCAGAGGGAAGTCCAGATGTCGCTTTTATCAGATTTTCGCATTTTTCGGATTGGTTTGGGCCCCAATTAGTCCATTATAGTGAGGTCTTACTGTACTTGCTTATGGTGGTGTAAAAAAGATAAGCCGAAAGTAAATTATGCCTTAATTTTTTTTTTTTTTTACTGTTGTTTTTCTCATATAAATATAATCTTTATGGTAAATGTTACTGAGAAAAAGCTATAGGGAATTTATCCAACCAATATGATACATTTTGGTGTATAAAGAAATGCTGTATGTCAATAAGGGCCGATTTTACGGAATGCGCAAGGAAATTATCATATGCAGGAGCAAGGCTCATGGCAGACTGACTAGGGCAGTGGGGCAATGCTGGGTAAGGCATGGGTTGAGTACGGCGGAGGATACACGGGGACGAAAGTAGTGCTTTATTCTCGCCCAAAAATGCACACAAAATCATTTTATAACACCCATTATGTTCGACGCAACTGGCGTTGAATGGTAACGGGTGGGTGATATGTGCTCAGACACAGCCTGCGTCATATGGCAACGAGTGGGTGAAATTTGCACTGCACCCATTAAACACCAAACAGGTAAATACAGCAAAGAGTAAAGTACTCTAGGAACACAGTAAGTCAGAAGTGCAGCAAAGGTAATATAATACAGTATACATCTCAGTGCCAATACATTAGCCTGTGTGCCTCCAATATACCTATTCCACATATCCAGAATTTCAGGATCACCATACATAGGCAATGTATGCTATGCCATCTGTTAGCAATATAAAAAATAATGTATGTAAAAAATTCAGTGAGGTATACAGTAGTCAAAAATACAGTCTAGTGGCTATACATTAGCTTGTATACCAATATGATAATAATTTTAAGTGTCCAGCATTTCAGGGACTCAACACATGGACACCGTAGCCTCACCAATTAACAAGAAACACAGTCTCTACAGAAGTTAAAAATTTTCATAAACTGATCTGTTTTGTCATATTTTTCTCATTAACATTCACTTCAGTTTGGTTGTGAAGTGTTCGTGGCTGGAAAAAAAAAAAAAAAAAATTGTTATAGCTTGAAGGTATATCATTATGGCCTCACTAATGCCCAATTACAAGAACTGAGGGCACAAAAGTGTAAGCAAGCCCCTAATATTTGATGGCAACTTATGGAACACATGTAACTGTTATATGTGATCAGCCTTCATTTCACATTACTGAGTGTGGCCAGCCATGATGCAGAAAGGTCAGACATGTTGTATCATCATCACATGCTACACAAATTATTGTTAAAATTTGGGGCTTGTGCACATGTCCATGCTCTTGGTTTTAATACTGTAATAGGTCCCTGATTCCCCACTACACGTTATTTCTGCATGGGATCCATCCAACTCTTGTAACTCTGTACTACCAGACAGCCCATTTCTGCCTGGGATTCATCTAACCCCTGTAAGTCTGTACTGCCCGGCAGCCCATCAAAGAGAAACAAGCGACCACAATACAGTATCATAAATGAGAACATGAAGGTGTGAACAAGCTCTCAATATTTTATGGTGATTTCTGAAGCAAAAAGTTTAACTACAACATTTCTGAACTATCTGTATCACTGCCTACTATACTCTGTAATGAGGGATGCAGATTTTTTTTTTAAACCCCCATCTGCCAGGTAATGTCTATACACGCCAAAATCGGGGTGTTACGTGACGGCTATGCACAAGAGTGTCTTCCCGCCACCATTCTAACCGGCCACCATTTCATCTCGGCACCAAAGGGTAAGGAGGGAGTCCCTCCACAGCACACAGACAAGAGTCAGTCTGTCCCGTGCTTTTGCCAGGTGTATGACGATGTCTTCAGGTTCCTATTTGTCTGATTCCATCTGCTCCGTCTGTAGCCAATTGCAACATCCACCTCTGCCAAGCCTCTTTCCAAGGATATATGCTAGAAAAAGGCTCAGTGATAGTGCCATATGGCATGCCTTGGATGCAACAGTGTCTAGTTTATCTAGTAGTGAAGAAGTTATCACACTGAGAGCAAAGCCATAGTTGGTGTTGTGGGCAGAAGTATGAACACGTCCTATTCCCTTGCTGAATATTAGTTCTCTTCCTAACATCATTATTCATCAATGCAAAGACCTACAGACCTGGGGATACTTTCATTTGCAAGAGGATGAGTGGATGAGTAATATGCTCTTTAATTGTTACCTATGTGCTATACTTTCCGAGATACTAAGGTTTGAAAACAAGCAATTTCCAGGAAATTGTCTGTAGTGAGGTGACGACAGTCATAAAAATAGCCCGGTGTTTGGGGGTTAAGGAAGAAGGATCCAAGGGCCAGAAGCCCATAAGATTGTTCCTTCCAAGAAAAAACAAACACAATATAACAGAGAGCATAATTCAAGATCAGTTCATTTTGAAATGCCTGGACACACTGAGTTTGAATGACTGGAGATCATAAGCAGCAGGAAATACCGACAGAGGAAGATAGTTCCAGAGTTGATCTGTTGCATATATGAAGGGCTGGGAGTAATGGTTAACTCTTGCACTAGAGAGATGGACAGAAAAGAGATGGAAGTTTGTTTCTAAATGGGTACTTCGTACCCACCGTAGTGGCAGAGGGATGCAAGCAGACAGTTCAGTGACTACTGATGCTCCGACATAAAGTAGATAAAGAAGAAAAAGTGCAGACATGAGACAAGGGTTGAAGGGAGTCAGTATGGGGAGGAGAGTTAATGAGACAAAAAGCCTTTGACTCCACCTTGTTGAGAAGAGCTGAATGTGGGGAATCTCCCCACACATGACAGTTGTACTTTACACAGGGGCGAATAAAACCCATGCATAAAGTCAACAACTGTGCAAAGGTAAAGAAGACATGGAGATGGCTTAGCAAACCCCATCTATTGGAAGATTCTAAATGAGGGGTAATATGATCTTTCCATGCTAAATCCTAAGAGATTAAATCCAAAGTAGGTTTAAAAATGATGCAAGATTCAGTTGGATATTGTTAAAAATTAGAGGATACTCCTGCGGAAGATTCTGACAAGTGGGGACGCGCACCATCCACTCACTTGATGTAGTACTACTTTGGGTGTCTGCCCTTTCCTCTTTTCCTTCTTTCCTTCATTCTTTCCTCTTCCTTGTACACTCCTTCTTCTGTCTTTCTTTCCTTCACAGTTTCATCTTCCTTCTGCCTATGGGTGACTCTACACTGTGTGACGAGCCAAATGGTTTCCTGTACACCAGGAAACCATTTACTACGCTGGGTGGTAGCCACCCATCCATCCATCATCCAATCCCCATAAGAAGCGTAGGAATCCGGGGCTCAGCAAGTTGGTCCTGACATTTAAGATGAGAGTGACCAGCCTCACTCATCCCTGAGTGGCATTATGTGAGCAATAAACCCCAACCATCCCTTGGATATAAACCTACACAGGCTAAATCCAATGGGGTGCTTTGGGGCCGCCATTGAAGTGGTCGAGCCTGCCACTGACAGTGAACAGTCGCACTCTCATGAATCATTAATAATATATCTTTGTGTGGACTTATGATTCAAATTAATGTTTGTAATGTGTAGAGGAATTATTTTTTTCTCAAATAATTGAGAAGAAATGAGGGGAAACTACTTATTATTTTCATAGTGATACGTAAAAAATATTTATCCAGCTAGATTAGCATCAAATGAACTCCAAGATCCTCATTTATTTTGCATTAGTAGTCTTTTATTGTACTGAAAGAGGTGGAGTTACATTACTCACTATTGGCTGGAACGAAATACTTTGTAATTGCCCTCTTCAAGTCGATTACTAGCCAATATAAGTAAAAAATCGGTACGACGCTCGTAACATCCCAAATATCCAAGTGGCGCATGCGCATTGAAGGTACAGTCCCAGGGACAAGACAGACTCTGCTTTTGTTTACTAATATTGCGGCACCCAAGATTTTGTAATATTCACATTTGAGGACATCAAGATAATTTCAGAAAGGCTGTCTTAGATAAATATTTTTACGGATCAGCTTCTAACTAACTGCTCTATGCTGCAAGATATTACCAAATTCTTGTTACTGTGCTTTCATTTCACCAAAGATTTTGTGTACATGTGGGACAAGAGGGATGTTGTTGATAGTGAGGTGTGAGTTATGACTGTGTTCTACCATAAAAGAGGCCATTCTGAGTCTTTTTGTAGTACACCAGTCATGAAGTGGGTGTGGGAGTGTTAAGTCATCTGGGTAGGAAGCAGTGTGTACTTTGTGAGTGAAAGTGAAAAGCACATATATATATATATATATATATATATATATATATATATATACATATAGTTTTCTATATATACTTATTATAGAGAATATATTCTATTCTGGATTGATTAGCCACTTTGAGAAATATATACATACTGTATGACACTATATTATCCAAATTGTTTATTTTGTAATTTCATCATTCATAATCTGAGGAAATTGATGGCCACCCCTATTAATGCACAGGGGAACAGAACAGTACGATTCTGATTCTCAGCGTGCGTCCTCTCGACTTCAGTCCAGCCTTCCGACCTCTCTCACGAGCAGGCAAAAAATGACTGTTGACCGTTCCTGGATTTGGGACGGTTTGTCGAAATCGTTGACTGAAGGCGAATTTAGGCATTAATAAATTTAAGTTAGTAAATCGTCTCAGAGGAGGAAAATATGACTTTCCTCATTGAAACCATATATTAAGAGATACAAATCTAATCATTTCTAAAGAAATAACATAGAAAACATTAAATTATAAGGGATGAATGAGCTGACTAGTTGCTAGACTTGCCAGATTAGAATATTTTTACCTTTTTGTATGACTCATACAAATGAATAAGCTCTTGTTGTGTGTATTCATTGAAGAGTGTAAGTGGTTTTGTAAGTAGGAATGACATTAATCCTATCACAAGTGCACACAAACAAATGCATCATATGATTCATGAGCATGCGTGTCCTACGACGTCTGTGGCAGGCTCGACCATGACGATTGTCAATTGTCTTCACCCCACAAAGCACCCCATTGGAGCACCTTAATTACACACGAAACCACCAGGCACCCTAATTTGCTTACTGGTATATGGTTACCACCCAGAGCAGTATATGGTTTCTTGGTATGGCAGAAGGAAGAGGAAAGAATGAAGGAAAGAAAGACACAAGAAGGAGTGTAAAGTCACCCACAGGCAGAAGATAGAGGACATAATGGAGGAAAGAAAGACAGAGGAGGAAGGATGGTAATCATATAACCAACTTATGGCACCTGGTAGTTTAGTGGGTAATTAAGGTGCTCCAGTTGGACTGGGCCTGTGTAGGTTTATATCCAAGGGGTAGTTGGGGTTTATTGCTCAAGTAATGCCACTCAAGGATGAGTGAGGCTGGTCACTCTCATCTCGTATGTTAGGACCAAGTTGCCTAGCCCCAGGCTCCAATGTTCATCATGGGACAACATAGGATTGGATGATGGATGGATGGATGAAAGATGTATGAACTGAGTTTTTGAAGCATTAAAAACTACATGATTACTTTTACCCCAATCAGAGATACAAACCAAGTCAGACATTAGGTACGCCATAGCCTCATTCCCTGTCAGTTGAAGCAGCTGCTGAAATGGACGCTGTGGGAAGTGAATGGAAAGGTGAGAGGCAGAGTCATCAGTGTATGATTAGACAGGATTAGATGTACAGCTCAGAAGGTTATTGATGAAGAGATGGAAGAGAGTTGGTGATAGGACAGAACCCTAATGAACACCACTGTTGATGGCTCTAAGAGAAAAAAGGTGGCTGTCTACAACAGCAGCTACAGAACGACCAGAAAGGAAGGTAGAGATGAAGGCATAGACAGAAGGATAGAAACTGTAAGTGGGCATTTTGGAAATTAAAGATTTTGCTAGACTCCATCGCAAGCCTTTGAGATGTCAAGTGCAATGGCAAACTTTTGCCAGAGTCCTGAAAAAAAGGATGGCCATGAGCATGAAAAGTAGTAAGAAGATTGCCAATGGACAGTCCCCAGAGGAGTCCATACTAATGATCAGGAAGAAGGTTACAATGGGAAAGTTGCTTTAAATTTTTTGTTAACAACATATTAAAAAAACTTTTGAAATATATGATGTTAAAGCAACTGGACGATAGTCGGAGGACTGGGAATGGTCACTCTTCATTGGGACAGGTTGAGTGAGAGCAAACTTCCAGCACGAAAGAAAGGTACAAGCTGACAGGTACAGGTGAAAGAGTTTGCCTAGGCAAGGTGTAAGAACAAAGGCACAGTTCTTGAGGACAACAGAAGGAACCCCATCAGGCCCACATGTCGCGTTAGTATTGAGGCCAGTGATAGCAGAAAAGATATCAATTGAACATATTTTAATGTCAGCCATGCAGAAGTCACAGGGGAGAAGTGACAAGGGAACAGCACCGCAATCGAAATGTTCTGCTTTACCAGCAGATGAAACAGCTAAAAAGCCATTAGGGTGAAAAACAGAAGGGAAAGATGAAGAAGTAGCGTTATTAGAAAGGTTTTCGGCAGGGTGCCAGAAGAAGCCGGAGGAAATTGAGTTGGAGAGTTCAGAGCATTTAGTTCATTCATTCATCATCTAATCTGAGAAGCAGACTGTAGCACCAGTCAAGCAGGGCAGTACTCCTAAGATGGATGGAAAGCTGATGACAGGGAGAGCTGGAGCTCCCGTTTCATCAGCCCTCGGGACTAGTTCCTGACCATTCCCCTTTGCTGAACTTTTTCAGTGTTTCAGTAACACAGAGAGTAGGCCAGCAAGCTCTTCAATACAATTTTCTCTGTCAATACATTACACAGTACACTTCCTTCAAAAAAAAAAAAAAAAAAAAAAAAAAAAAAAAAAAACAGACTAACCAGGCCTTGGAGTCTGGGGATGGGAGGGAGACCATAAATGCCCCCATCCGTTCCACTCCCGGTGACAACCCAGTGAGATGCCTGGAACCACTGTCTGACTCCCTTCATGTCTGCAATTTTCGTAGCTTTTCCTCTAACTTTCTCTCTGTCGAACACCACCTCTCCTCCTCTAAACCTTACCTTCTCTTCCTGACAGAGACTCAGCTGTCTGAGGCAACTGACAGCAAACTCTTTTCTGTTTCCTCATACTTTCTCTATACTCATTTCAAAGACAAAGGTGGCTGTTGTTTATAAGTACGCAACGGCTTATCTTGCTCTCATGTTCCTGAACTTGATTCTTGTGAATTCTCTACACGCTGGCTTCAGCTTTCCTGTCATTCTCTGACTAAATATATCTGCACTGTTTCCTTATCTCCTAATTCTACTGACTATGAAAAATTCTTCGACTATGTTACTTCTATGATGGAACACATTCTTTCTATTTCTCCTTCCTCTGAAATCTCCATTCTAGGAGATTTCAATGTTCACCACCACCTTTGTCTCTCCTATCCTTTCTCTGATCCACTTTTCTATCCTTAATGTACAGAATCCTACAAGTATCCCTGACTGCCTTGGAGAGAGCTCCAACATACTTTACCTCTTCCTTACAACTAATCCTTCTGCTTACGCTGTTAATTTTTCCTATCCGTTGGGCTCCCCCGATCACAACCTTATTACCTTGACCTGCCCTATCGCTCTGGTATGGCCTGTGGACCCCCCAAAGAAACGTCGACTGTGGCATTTTGGAGCTGTGGATTGGGAGACCCTCAGGCAGTACTTCTTTAATTTTCCCCAGAATGATTATTGCTTCCATGGCCGGGAGCCATCTGAGAGTGCATTGTGCATTATGGAGGTTATTCTCTTGGGCATGGAAACATACATTCCCTTCTCATAGGATATGAGAAGGGAATGCAATAAAGCCTTGGTTTAATTATGCTTGCTCTAATGCTGTCCATAACAAGGAAACGGCCTATAAAAGGTACCAGAGCCAACCCATCCCTGAATCACATCTTGTTTATGTTTCTGCCCGGAATCGTGCTAAGTCTGTTCCTCGCTCTGATAAAAATAATTTCATCGGTACTAAATGCTCTCAACTCTCCAACTCGAATTCTTCTCGCTCCTTCTGGCACCTTGCCAAAAACCTTTCTAACAACATTACCTCATCATCCTTCCCTCCTCTTTTCTACTCTGATGGCTCTGTAGCTATTTCTTCTACTGATAAAGCAGATCTCTTTGCTCTGACTTTCTCTAATTCCACCTTAGACAATTCTGGTGCTGTTCCTCCATCACGTCCCCCCTCTGACTTTCTCATGGCTGACATTAAAAATTTCTTCAGCTGATGTATTTTCTGACATCACTGGCCTTAATACTAAAAATGCATATGGGCTTGATGGAGTCCCTCCTGTTGTCCTCAAGAGCTGAGCTTCTGTGCTTACACCCTCCCTAGGTAAACTCTTTTGTGTTTGTCTTTCAACTTGCACCTTTGCTTCTTGCTAGAAGTTTGCTCTCATTCAGCCAGTTCCAAAGAAGGGTGACCATTCCCAACCCTGTAACTATCGTCCAACTGCTTTAACATCCTGTGTCTCAAAAGTTTTCACGTCAATTTTTAACAAAATTTTTTAAAGCATCTTTCCTATCACAACCTTCATTTTGATCGTCAGTATGGGTTCCATTAGGGATGCTCCACTGGTGATCTTCTCACCTACCTTTCAGACTCCTGGTCATCCTCCTTCCAGGACTTTGGCGAAACCTTTGCCATTGCACTTGACATTTCAAAGGCTTTCGATCGAGTCTGGCATAAATCTTTAATTTCCAAACTGCCCTCTTACGGTTTCTATCCTTCTATCAGTGCCTTCATCTCTAGCTTCCTTTCTGGTCATTCTATAGCAGCTGTTGTAGACGACCATTGTTCTTCTCCTAGATCTATCAACAGTGGTGTTCCTCAGGGCTCTGTCCTATCACCAACTCTCTTCCTTTTATTCATCAATGACCTTCTAAGCTGTACATCTAACCACATTCACTCGTATGCTGATGAGTCCACCATTCACCTTTCCATTTGGTTCTTGCAACATCCATCTCAGCAGTTACTTCAACAAATAAGGGATGAGGCTATGGCACAGCTATTGTCTGACTTGTCTTGTATCTCTGACTGGGGTAATAATAATCTTGTTTTTAATGCATGAAAAACTCACTTTTTACACCTATCAACCCGACAAAATCTTCCACAGGGGTACCCACTAACATTTAATAATATCCAGCTCAATCCTGTATCATCTTTGAACATGCTTGGGGTTTCATTCAATCAGGACTTATCTTGGAAGGATCATATTGCATCTCTAGTAAAATCTGCTTCCATGAGACTGGGTGTGTTAAGCCGACTCCGTATCTTCTCTACCTCTGCAAAGTTGTTGACTTTATACACAGGTTTTATTCGCCCGTGTAGAGTACAAATCTCATGTGTTGGGAGGCTCCCCACATACAACTCTTCTCAATAGGAAGGAGTGAAAGTTTTTTTGTCACATTAACTCTCCTCCTTATACTGGCTCCCTTCAAGCTCTGTCTCTTCACCACACTGTTGCATCTTATCTCTTTTCTATAGCTACTTCAATTGTCAATGCTCCTCTGAACTGTCTGCCTGCATCCCTCTACCTCTATGACGGGTGTGTAGCACCCGTCTAGCAACAAACTCTCTTCCTTTTTCTGTCCAACTCTCTAATGCAAGAGTTAGTCATTACTCCCAGTCTTTCATTTATGCAGGAGGTCAATTCTGGAACTGTCTCCCTTTGCCTGTATTTCCTATTTCCTATGATCTCCAGTCTTTCAAATGTAGTGTGTCCAGGCATCTTGAAATGAATGGATCTTGAATTTGGCTCTCTTTTGTATTGTTTTTGTTTTTTTCTTGGAAGGAACGATTTGCGGGCTCCTGGCCATTGGTTCCTTCCTTATGGGGGGGGGGGGGAGATCTAGTGCTGCCCCAGGAAAAGTGTAGAAGCCTGGGGCTAGGCAAGTTGGTCCTGACATTAAAGATGATAGTGACCAGCCTTACTCATCCCTGAGTGGCATTATGTGAGCAATAAACCCCAACCATCCCTTGGATATAAACCTGCACCAGCTTAATCCAATTGGAGCGCTTTCATTGCCCACTATACCACCAGGTGCCATAATTTGGTTATATGGTTACCACCCAGCACAGTAAATGGTTTCCTGGTATACAGGAAACCATTTGGCTTGTCACTCAATGTAGAGTCACCCATAGACAAAAAGAATAGGAAAGAATGAAGGAATGAAAGACAGAAGAGGAAGGATGGAAAGAAGGAAGAGAGGAAGAGGAAAGGGAACACTCCCAAGGGCAGCACTACACCCAACACAAAAAACCTTGATACTCTTCTATATTTAGCTTGAAAACTTCAACATAACATAACTCTGATAGGCAAAAACGTCACTTTAAAGTGACATTTTGGCCTATCAGAGTTAATATTTTTGACTTTTCTACATCTTTCAAGTACTTTACAGGCATCTTGGAATGTGTCAGGTGAAATAATAACGCTAGTAAGATGTAGGGAAGAAACTGAGAATTTATGCAGCAGGAGCATCAACAACATACAACCTTCCCTGATGAAAGCTCGGTAAGCACTGGCAAATTTCATGCATCACAGTCTGGGAGCGTCCAGGGTGTTGCCAGATGTGCATTAACAGCCGGATTAACTCGGGAGATGGTTGGAGTTAAGCCTACCTTAAATGTGTTTTTCATAGGTCTCAGAGGGGTGATGGGATCAAGTTTTTTAGCGGAAGGTGTACATTAAGTGGTTGGGGGGGGGGGGATGCTCACCATCCACTCACTCACTGTAGCATTAAGTACAAATTAAATGATTTTTTAGTAGAGCGAATAACAGACTTATAATGATTCTGGGCAGAAACATGAAAGTGATGAGATTCAGGGATGGGTTGGCTGTGGTACCTTTTGTGGCCCTTCTCCTTGTTGTGGACAGCATTAGAATAGGCATGACTAAACCAAGTTCTTTTTTTGCGTTACTCACAGGATAAGAGAAAGGAATGTAAGTTTCCATGCCCAAGAGAATAACCTCCACAATGTGTGAGGCACACTCAGATGGCTCTTGGCCATGAAAGCATTAAAAATCAAATAAGTATTGCCTAAGGGCCTCCAAATCAGCAACTCCAAAGTGCCATAGCTGCAGCTTCTTGAGAAAGTCCACTGGCCTTATTGGAACGATAGGACAAGTTAAGGCGATGAGGTTGTGATTGGGGGTGCCCAATGAAGAGAAAAGACTGACAGTGTATGCAGAAAGATTAGTTGTAAGGAAAAGGTCATGTATGCTGAAGCCCTCTCCCAGGTAGTCAGGGATATGGGGAAAGGTGTTGTACAAGCTGCTCTAGGTCATTAAGGAAGAAGATGCAGGCTTCTTCACCAGGTGGATCAGTGAAAGGACAGGAGAGCCGAAGGTGGTGGTGAACACTGAAATCCCCTACAACGGAGATTTCAGATACAGGAAAACTAAGATAGTCGAAGAAGTTTTTGTAGTTAGTACAATTAAAGGATAGGTAAACTGCACAGATATATTTAGACAGAGTGACAGGATAGCTGAAGCCAGAGAGAACAGAATTCAGAAGATTCATATTCAGGAACACAACAGCAAGCTATGTTATTACATATACCCGGTATACACACAACAGCCATCCTTGGCTCTGAAATGAGTATAGAGAAAACAGGAGGATACAGGGATGGGTTAGCTATCAGTCACCTCAGACAGCTGAGTCTCTATGAGGAAGAGAAGGTGAGATTCAGAGGAGGAAAGGTGGTGTTCAACAGTGAAAAAGTTAGAGGAAAGGCCACAAATGTCGCAGAAAGGAAGTGAGTTAGACAGTGGTTCCAGGCACAGTACCAACCCTGTTCGACTGGTGCTAATGGTCTACCCCCTGTAATAATAAATGCATTTCTTAAACAGGACTTAATTGAATTTGTGTTGTGATGAAAGAGGGCAGACTGGGTTGGCCTTGACATGTGGAGAGGATGGGCAATGACAGAGAGGTGTGAATGTTAAGGGTAGAGTTGGAAGAGGCAGACCAAAAAGGACCTGGATATGAGACACTGGGTAGATAGGCTTCTAGAGATCGGGCAGCATGGACAGTCACTGTTACGTGACCAAAGCTGATGCATGCATGAATGCTGAAGCCTATCTAAATGAAAAGAAACAAACCATAAAAAATTAGGGTTTGCTGACACCTTCATGTACTCAGTTTTGATAATATGGTCGTAAGACAGACAGGAGCATTTACCTCATCCTCCAGCATAGCTCTCTGATGTGCACTCCACTCCATATCTATCTCATAGGTTTTGGTCATTGCGGACCCAAAGTCACACAGTTTGATGTGGCCCGATTCACTGATGAGCAGATTCTCAACTTTGAGGTCACGGTGGGTTATAGGAGGGTTCTGGGCCTGGCAGAGAGAGGAACAGGAATATTAGTTCACACATTATCATCATCAAAACCCCTTTTACTCACCCAAAGATGTAGGATGAAAGGGAGATGAGAGAAAAACATGACAGATGGAGAATAGTTATACAGTATTAATCAAACATCAAATCATCATCACCATCTTGACCTCCTTCCTTACTCAAAGGTGGGATCAGATTTGGTTGAGAAAACAAAATATGACAAAAGGGAGAACTCATGACATATTTTAAAAATATATTACTGCTGTTTTCAAGCCATTCTAAATAACTTAGGGAATAAATTTTTAACCTCTCAATGACCACTAGTGTTGAACGATGCTTTACCATAAATGTGCTGGTGACATTAAATTAGTGTGAGCTACAAAAAACTGCAATAATTATGGGAAGGGAATGAAGGTCACTGGTATGTTTACCCGACCCTACTCTATCATCCCAAGCACTCTGGCGGTCATTTTTTCTCACATGTTTTCTCCCTTATGTTTTCATGTTAAAGGCACATATGCAATAATTTAATATCTTCCACGTATCACAGTGAATTACAGTAAAGAGTTTAGCATCACCATTCATCATCATCATCCAGACCTCCTTTCCCACCATGGGGCAGGGTAAGGAGTACAGGTAGCAACATCCAGACAGTCAAAGTTTGCCTAATTCAATAGACCACGCTTCCATTCACTCATCATTCAAGCCCTCGAAATCTTGGCTCCAACAAAAAAAAAAAAAAAAAAAAAAAAAAAAAAAAAAATCTGTAGCTTCACGTTTACCAAATTAACAAAGCCAATCCAAACACTGTCACATTAAAAATGGGTGCCTAATCCCTGGTTACGTGCATCTCCGCACAAAATTTATCCATCTAGCTCGGTCTCTCGTCAGTCCCTCAGCCTCACCCACTTCCATATTTCTTTTTCTCACACTCTCATCCACCATATTGCTCAACCTTATTCTTGGCCTACCTTGCCTCCTCCCTCCTTCAAATCTGCTCAAATATACATTTTCCACCACTCTACAGCTACCGCAAATGGACTTACGGGCCCCCCCCCCCCACAAGGTATTAAAAAACACAGAAATCATAGTATATCACAATGTTTGTTCATGAAATGCCATTCAGTAATATGAAATCATGTTTCCCTTGTTTTTCAGGACCAGTTGGATGAGTTTTGACATGGGATCACTTAGCTCTCTAAAGTAATCTAAGAACATTTCTTTGCATCAAACATTTGTCAGTTCAGTATTGAGGTTGTCCAGATTGGGTGCCCTCTTCTCTGCAATAATTTTCTTCATCTTTGCCCAGCAGTTTTCTATCAGATTAAGATCCGGACTGTTGTCAGGCCAGTCAAGGACCACAATCCAATTATCCTGAAGCCATTTTGTCACCTTTCTTGACTTGTGACATGGAGCTGAATCGTGCATGAAAAAGTCACACCCATGAATAGCAAAAAAGTTTAACAAATGATCTTTCAGAACTTGAATGTACCAGCCACCATTCATCATCAAGTCTTTAGGAAGAAAGTAGAAGCCTCCCCTTCCCATTTCACCTGAGAAACACCCCCATACCATTACTGATTGTGGGTGCTTAACAGCTGGCACCGTGTAAGCAGGGTCATATCAACTACAGGAGGCAGGGTGACGAACCTTGGCAGAATGCACCTGAAACACTTGAAATGTGTTTTCATTGGAAAACATAACTTTTCTCCACTCAACAGACGTCCAATGTGCATACTTCTTGGCAAAATGAACGTACTGCTTCTTCATGCAGTCAGTGAGAATTGGTTTCTTGGCTGTGGTGCAGCTTGGGAAACCCAGCTTCCTCCGCAAGCGGTGTTGGAGAGTTCAAATTGTGACGTCTTGTAACAGCTGGGGATGCATTCTCTTCAATTCTGCTGCTGTCAGTCGAGGATTCTTGATTACTTCCCTCTTCAGAAGAGTATCTGTACCTCTGGAAGTCGTCCTCTTCTTTCCACCACCATGCTTGTGTTCTGGTATGACATCAGGTGGTAGGCCGCGTGCTGCAGCAAGAATCTTCATGACGGTTGACTTTGCGCATCCAGTACGTTCACAAATTGTGTTGACAGGGACATTATCCTGCCTCCATGCAATGATACAGACCCTCTCATCCCTTGAGCAGTACTTTCCAGGCATGACAACTCGACCCTAGGAAAATAACAGGGCAAACAGTAATGCATACAAAAAAAAAAAAGAGGGAGGTGCAAGCTCACAGTGATGGGAACATACACTCCTACTCTCACTTCTGGTCAAGCACTGACATGCTGAGTGTTTCATCACCTCCCACCAACACCAGAGGAGTTGCCAGTTACTTCTTGCCAAAAAAAAAACACTTGGTAAAGGTGGAAACACACAGCAAAGACAGACAACTCTCCTATAGCAATTCTGTGTGTAGGTCCTAAGTCAATTTGCGGTGGGTGTATTTTCATCCATTCTCTCTGCATGATCAAACCATCTCAGTATACTCTCTTCATTTCTGGTGTCCACAGACTTCCTCACTCCGCATCTTTCACGTATCACATTATTCCGTATCCTATCCACTCTCTGTACTCCACATACAATCTTCAGCAGTCCCATCTCCACTGCTCGTACTCTTGGCTTTTAATTTTCATGCCACACCATAGTCTCACGTCTGTAAGTTACAGTTGATACTAAAATTCCTTCATGTAAGCCTCATGCAGCTAGAACACTCAAGCCTCTGTTTCTTATCAAGGCCTGCATAACATCAGCTACTTTCCTTCTTGGCTTTAAATTTTCATGCCACACCATAGTCTCACATTTTAAGTTACAGCTGATACTAAAATTCCTTCATGTAAGCCTCATGTAGCTAGAACACTCAAGCCTCTGTTTCTTATCAAGGCCTTCATAACATCAGCTACTTTCCTTCCTTGTGCCACTCTACTTTCCACTTCCTTTGCACATTTTCCTCTCTTTTCTATCATTGTACAAAGATATTTGAACTCTCACCAATTTGAGTCTCTCTTCATTCACTGTAACATCATACTGGGGTTATCTTCTCTCTCAATAACCATCACTTTACTCTTTTCTACATTTACTCTCAAGACATGACACTAACAGACATCTACAAAACTCAGCACTAGTTTACCAAGCTCTTGTATGGTATTTGCAAGTAGCACTGCATCATCAGCATACAATAAATCTGAGATATTCCATCCATCACCATTCCTTACCGGTGCCATCCCTCTCTCCATTACTGTACTCATGTTTTTACTTCTCTCATCACCCCATCCATATGCAGTATACATTGAACAGCCACGGGGACATCACGCAACTTGTCACACGCCTACACTGATCATGAATCATTCACTTAGCAATCCCTCCCCAAAAATTGCCAAGTACACCAGACAATTCTCTTCACAACTGTAAGAAATTGATTTCAGAACTATGAAAAAATGGTCCTGCGGCCAGCCAGGGAAGCACGCAAATTTCTAAACCCCTGGCCACCGGGAGGTTAAACAGACAACCTAGATATAGCTTCATTATCTCTTCCAGTACCTTCCTGAGTTGAACGAAACCCAAAACTGCAAGCTTGATGAGACCTGATTCACTGGTAGGCAAATTTTCCATCTTGAGGTCACCATGCACTATGGGAGGGTTGGGCATCTTGCAGAGGGAGTCTTGAGGTCACCGTGCACCATGGGAGGGCTGGGAGTCTTGCAGAGAGAAGAAGAGTAACATATATAGTACTTCCTCATTTATCCAGATGTGCAGTATCTGGACCTGTTCATTATCCAGATACTGGACCTTGGCTCTATTAAACCATTATCCAAATTTATTTGCTATTATCAGGATGTAAAAGTCCCCAAGAACTTCAGCCAGCCAGCTGACATGTTCAAACATTCAGTATTGTGGCCACTGGGCTCTAGCCTTGCGCAGGAAATAGGCCGTAACCTACAAACCAGGCTGAAATGTCTGTCAAAGTCGCATGCTGGTCCGATCACTCCCTACGAACCTCCAGCACCCGAGTAATACTGACTGTAACCCACAAGCGGTGTCAAAATGTCCGTATGCATCCCCACCAAATGTCCCAAGTCGCGTGGCCACCGGGATTAGCCTTTCCCAAATGACACCGTGAATCTAACAGAGACCGCAAGCCACAACTCAGGTGAAAGCACCCATCTAGATCCACACCAAACATCCAAAGTCACCCGGTCAGCAGGAGCTGTGTTTCCCAACGGCCAATGCACATGTAAGACAGATCCCAAGCCACAAGTTAGGCGAAATCTTCCATCCGCCTCATGACAGAAGGGTGAAAATCCTGCCCACAGCCTTGCTTCTCCCCCCATTCCGTCCCTCCTCCATACCCTCCCATGTTCCCCGCCTTGCTAACCAGGCCTCCCAGTTCCCCCCTCACTCTCTCAGTCCCTCCCCTCCTTTGCTCTGAAAGCACTGACCTGCGATTTTTAAAAGTTTTTGGCGGCTTATTCGAATACTATTAGTCATATCAAAATTTTTCAAAATCCATGAGAAAACTCGTGAAATTCTGCACCTAGATATGCTTAACTCTTGCAAGGTGCAAACAAAATTTGTAATACAATGGTGGGAATTTTTATGAATGTAAGTTTTACTCTTGAACAACATTTATTCTCATTGCAGTTTTGTTATTTTATTCATCAGTGTTCTGTGTTTTTAACAGCTTCTCTTATAAACATCAGCAAATATGATGGTATACAATGAATACCAATATAACCAATTTCCGGTGGCATATTTGGCCATGGATTTTTTTTTTTTTTTTTTTTTTTTGTGCCCCACGAGCAACTATCATTTGTCACAAAAATAACTGATTTTCCAACTGTCTTCAGCTTTTTTTTTGGATTTTTGTTGTTTATGCATTGTTTTCTTGTTTTTTAGCATTAATATGGCTATTCCTATGTGTGTTTTTATGTCTCAATATGGCAGAATGACTGCAAGAAAACACTGCATAAATTTAGAAGAGTACTGTACATATAGGTGGTTTTTTGCTTTTTAAGTTTTTTTGTATGGATTTCTTTGTACCATGGACTTCAGGTACCATGATAAACAACAAGGGGCTCAGGACTGACCCCTGATCCACACCAGCATTCATGGAAAACTCATCACTTGAATCTCCATTCACCCTTACCTGGGTGTGAGCACCCACATACACGGCCATAACAACCCCAACCAGTCACTCCTCAGTCCCAAGCTTTCTCATTACCCACCTCTCTAAGGACTCTGTCAGAGGGCTCTGCTTACTTTGAGAGTGTTTTCCAATCAATCATTCATTGGGGGAGGCGGTGGCTCAATCGGTAGAGAGGTGGCTTGCGGTCCTACTGGACCCAGGTGCAGGGAACAGGTTAAGGATTTGAATTTCATTACGGCAGACTTTACCGATCTACCAGAAGACCCGCCGACTTGTCGTAAAAATACCCCCGTTAATGCCAATACACCAGTCCTGTATGAGATGGCCCTAACATGTATTCAATATGGATGGTGGGTGTTAGCACCGAAGTGGTGACATGTTGAGGTGTACAATATGTAGGAGGACTACTGGGCCTTGGGACCAGGCTGAGAAGCCTATGCCCAGAGTCGAGAGAAAAAAAAAAAAAAAAAAAAAAAAAAAAAACACTACCTATCTATCTATAGCCCGACGCCCTAATCCTGCAAAGGGTGGCCGCAGACAAAACGCCTCCAAGTCACTCTGTCACCCACCATTTGACTACCCTCCCCCCAACTCACCCCCCCCTCCCTCATATACCTCTCAACTCCATCCCTCCACCTCATCCTCAGTCTACCCCTCCCTCTCCCTCCCTCCACCTCACCTACATACACCCTCTTAGTCAGTCTTTCATTCTCCATTCTCTCCACATGTCCAAACCACCTCAGTGTATTTCTCCTAATCTTCTCAATCACATCCACATCTACCCCACAACGTTCCTTCACTTTTTCATTCGTCAACCTGTCCCTCCATGTCACTCCACATGCTCCTCTCAAGTAACTCATTTCCACTGCTCTCACTCTTGACTTGTTCCCCTCTTGCAAGGTCCACGCCTCGCTTCCATACGTCAGGGTAGGGATCACAATACTATCATGCAGTGACTTCTTAACTTCCATACTCACCTCCCTATTTCTCATCACTGCTTTCAGTGTACCAACAACCTTCCTTCCCTGCTGTACCCTTTCACGTACTTCATCCCCCAAAGTTCCATCCTTACTCATCACACTACCCAAGTACTTGAATGCACTCACATTCTCCATATCCTCACCATCCAACCTCACTGCACACTCTGTGACTTCATTCCTCTCAAACACCATAACTTTACTTTTGTTTACATTAACTTTCAGCTTCCTCCTCCAACACACTGTCCCAAATTCATTCACCAAACCTTGCAACTCCCATTCATCTTCACTCAACAAATTAGTACAGTATCTTAATATAATTTTTTAAAGTATCAGCATTTTTTCATGCTTGCTAAACAAAATTAGTAACAACTAAATTCAGCGCTAAATTACTTTAACTAAAAGAAAGGCAGCAATAACTGTGTTTATAATTTAACCATACATTTTCATCATTTTATCTTCATTTTTCATCCTTTTGTTTCCATATTCAAACTGGGGTTGGACATGCGATGGCTTTCTCCACTGCTTCCTGTCCTGGATCAAATGTTCTCCAATACCCAGTCTTTCCATATCTTGCATTACAACACTTTCCAGGTCTTCTTAGGTCTTCCTGGCGGTTAACATCCCACCACCTCCAGTTCCTCTGCTGTTCTCACACAGCTCCCTTCCTCACGTGACCAAACCATCTAAGCTGCCTCTGCCTCAAGATGATATCAAGATCCTTCACCCTGCACCTTCTGGCTACCTCCTCACTCAAAACTCTGTCCTCCCATCTAACTCCTGCCATGTATCTTAACATTCTACAATCAGTACTCCTCAGAACATTCATCAGTCTATCTGCCAAAGCCCATGTTTCAGCACCATATATCAATCCTGGTCTAATGCAGGCCTCATGTATTTTACTTCTGTGTCTCAGTGGTATATGTTTGTTGACCAGCAGGCTAGCTATTTCTTTCCACTTTAACCATGCTGATGCCACTCTTGTTCTAACTGATCTCTCCACCCCTGCTTCACAGTCCAATACATCTCCTCGATAGCAGAACTGCTGCCTTCCTGTAGTGTGCCCCCATTCACCTCTAGCTCATCCTCTGCTTCATCTCCCTCCGCCTCTCTTCTTATGCAGGCTGGGCAGTGGAAATTTTGCACTCCTCTCAAATTCTGCAGACCTGAACACCTTTTATGGCACCACTTACTACACTCTGTGCACAATACTGAGTTCACTCCTACTCCTCTGCCACAGCATCCACATAGCCATTTTCCAGACTGAATTCTTTCTACTAGTTTCTTACCAGTCCTTTGTCATAGCCATACTTATTTTCATTCTCCTCTTCTCCATTCCATTTTTCCATCTATTAAACATTTCCACCACTTCTTCCCTAGTCTCCACTGTCAGCACCAGGTCATCAGCATACAGCAATTCCCATGGGCCTTCCCCCCTACATTCCCGCACTGCCTCCTCCATTACTATGTTGAACAGCAATGGACTGAGCGTTGAACCTTGACGTACCCCAACTCCTATTCCAAAATTTCCTGATCTTCCTGCTATCGTCTTGACTTTTGATCTTGTGTCAATATAGAGAGACATGACAGCTGCAATGAGTCCCTCAGGCACATTCTGTCTTCTCAAGGTCCACTCTATAACTCTCCTTGGTACTCTATCAAAAGCTTTTTCCACATCCACAAACACATGGTACAAGCACATCCTCCTCTGTTGGAACTTTTCCTGCAACTGTCTCACAATGAATACTGCATCTATTGTGGATTTACCTGAGCAAAATCCAAACTGTCAGTTATCTATCTTCATTATCTGCTTTAGCCTTCCTTCCAGCACCTTTTCAAATATCTTCATTCCATGGTCCAACAGTCTGACCCCTCAGTACTTTCCACAGAGAAGGGCGTCTCTTTTTGCCTTTATAAATTGGCGTTGTCCAGCTCTCTCTCCAGTCCTCAGGTGGCTGTCCTCCTACTAAGATATTATCAAAAATCCTTGTCAATTCTTATACCTGTGCACCGTACATTTTACTAAAGATTAATATAGCAAATAAAAGGAACCCACTTCTGTTCACAGCTCTTGTACTATCGAAAGCAAACAATAAGCTTAAATCATACCACTCATGGAACACCGTCAAAGTGTGTGTGTGTGTGTAATTACCTAATTGTGATATACAGGAAATGAGCTACGCTCGTGGGGTCCCGTCTCTGTTTCTCAGTAAGTCAAATTTAGCTTTAAACTCGTTTAAGTTTTTAGACTGGATGATCTCTTTGTCCAGGTTATTCCACAGGTCTATACATCTATAAGGATAACTATATTTCTTGATATCCTTCAAGCAGATTGGCTTCCTCAGTTTCATCCCGTGTCCTCTTGTTACTCTTTTATCCCATAAAAACAGATCTTCTTTGTCAATTTTATCTACTCCCATCATGGTCCTGAATACTGCAATCATGTCGCATCTCTTTCTCCTTTCTTCTAAGGAAGGCATATCCAGCTTTTCCAGCCTCTCTCTGTATGACAGATCTGCCAGACTGGGGACCATCTTGGTTGCTGTTCTTTGTATTCTCTCAATCTTGTTTATATCTTTCTTTTTGTGTGGGGACCACACTACTGCTGCATATTCCAACCTGGGGCGAATCATGGCCACTATCAATTTTTTCATTATCTCCTCATCCATATAATGAAAAGCTGCTCTTATATTAGTCAGGAGTTTATAAGTCTCTCTAACTGTCTTGTTAATGTGTTTTTCAGGTGACAAACTGTCCTGGACCACCACACCCAAATCTTTCTCTTCTCTCGCTTTTGTGATTGGTTCATTACCCATCAAATAAGTCAAAGATGGCCTCTTCGTACTTTTACCCATTTCCAATATTTTACATTTCTTTGCATTGAATTTCATTTCCCACATCCGGCTCCATTCGTGTATCCTATCCAGATCCTCCTGCAGCATTTTGCAATCCTCTTCAACCTCTACCTTCCTCATGATCTTTGCATCATCAGCAAACAGACTTGCATAACTGTTCACTCCAGCTACCATATCATTTATGTAAATCAGGTATATTACTGGCGCCAATACCGAGCCCTGTGGGACTCCACTTGTTACTTCCCTCCATCCAGACATCTTATCCTTTATTACTGTCCTCATTTGTCTATCTCTAAAAAAGTCTCTCATCCATTCTAGGAGGTTCCCCTTCAGTCCTCCTATATGCTCTAGTTTCCACATTAGTCTCTTATGGGGTACCTTGTCAAAGGCCTTCTCCAAATCTAAATACACACAATCCACCCAACCTTCTCTTTCCTGAAGCACGTCAATCGCTCTTGAGTAAAAACTCAACAAGTTGGAAACACATGACCTTCCACTTCTATATCCAAACTGACTATCAGCCAAAATATTCATCTCTTCTAGATATTTTATCCATCTATCTTTAAGAATTCTTTCACACAATTTTGCGACCATGCTGGTTAGGGACACTGGTCTATAATTCAGGGGTTCTTCCTTGTTTCCTCCCTTATAAATTGGCACCATATTTGCCCTCTTCCATTCTTGAGGCACTTTCCCCTCTTCCAGAGAACACACAATCAAACTGTGAATCTTATCTGCCAGTTGTTCTCTGCATTCCTTCAGTACCCAATTAGAAATTCCATCTGGTCCTGGGGCTTTCCTTACATCTTGAGTTTCTAGCAGTTTATACACTTCCTGTACTTCCACTTTTATCACTACATTTCTAGTCACTACCTCCACTTCCACAAACTCCTTTTCATTAGTGAGAACTGTCTGGAAACGTTTGTTCATCATTTCTGCTTGCATTGCCGCATCCTTATAGACCTCTCCATCTACTTTCAGTTTGGTGATTCCTTCCTTTTGTTTCAGTTTGCCATTAACAAATCTATAAAACAGTTTGGGTTCATCCTTACATTTGTCTATTATACCTTTTTCAAAATTCTTTTCTTCTTCTCTGCATATTCTTGTGTATTCATTTCTAGTTCTTTTATGTTCTTCCTTTGCTCTGTTGTTACCTCTCTTTCTCCAATTGTTCCACGCCGTATCTCTCTCTTTTTTTTTTCTATCATACACCTTTTATTAAACCACTCTTTTTTCCTGTTTTCTTTCCCCTTTACCCTTGGCACAAATTTTTCCACTCCCAAATTATACTGCTCTAGAAAAATATCCCACTTCCTCTGTATCTCTGTTGTTTCTCTGAATTTTCTCCAATCTGCATTTTCAAAAAATGTTCTCAATCCTGTAAAGTTTGCTTTCCCAAAGTTGTACCTTCCCTGCCTATAAAGCTCGTCTCTTGGCTCCACGTTCCCTGTTATCATCTGGAACTCAATGACCACATGATCACTTTTTCCAATAGGACACTGATATTTCAAGGATTCTATTACATCGGGTTCTTTGGTAAACAGTAAGTCCAGTCTTGCTGATGTGTCCTCACCTCGGAACCTTGTCTCTTCTTTGATCCATTGCATCATCACATTGTTCATTGCTATATTTAATAATATAGTGACCCACGAATCCTCGCCGCCTCCTGAGTCCCATTCCTCCCAGTTCACCTCTTTACAATTGAAGTCACCCATTAAAATTATATTGTTGCTTTTCTCAATCAGTTTCTGTAAATAACATGCCATGTCTGACAGCATTTCCTGGTATTCGTCATCCTTCCATGCTCTTGTCTTAGGGGGAACATACACTACTGCCATATCTCACTTGTTATTCTCTCCAGTTTCTAATTTCATATTTATCACTTAAGCCCTGCCTTCTCCCATTTCCACGGTATCTACATTTATGTTGTTCTTCACTGCTATCATCACTCCTCCTCCTGTTTTTTCTTTTCTGTCTCTTCTCCACAGTTTGTATTTACCATCTTCCATATGAACATCAATATCTTCTCTTAACTTGGTCTCTACAAAGCACATAACATCAGGTTCATGTATCCTCAAAAGATCGTTGATTTCTAACCATTCCAATATTAAACCATCAACATTAGTATATGCCACCTTCCAATGATTTCTGATGTTTTCTATACCCTCTTTTCTCATTCTCTCCACCGGTATCACTTCCTTAACTTCTGATCCATGACTCTCCAATAAAACACTGTCTTCTCTTTCTCCGTTCTCTGTTCGTTTTTTACCTTTGCTTCCTTTATTAAGTCCTTTATTTTAGCTCTTTCTTCCTCATTTGCATCTCTCCTTATCCAAACATTTTAAAATCCTTCCTAATCCGATAGTTTCCATGTCCTACTGTTAATTTCGTTAACTGTTGCTTGGGACTCAAACTTAACCTTCATTGGCCTTGCCCCTGCTTCCTCGTACTTTCCCAACCTAAACACCTCTTCAATCTCTTCTTGAGCTTCGTTGTTTTCCTCCATGACTACTGATATTATTTCTTTAACCTTACTCAGTTCTTCTCTTTCTCTGTCTGATCTTATTGTCATACATTTTTCTTTAACTCCTGAAATTATTATACATTTTTTCTTATCTGCTACATCTCTAACTAAAGATTCTCTACTTCTCAACTCCCTAACCACTTCCCTCTCCACTTTTTCCTTGCTTTGTTGGTTTATAATCTCTCTCAAATTTACATTTCCCTCTTCCTGAATTTTCTTCCACCCCTAATGTTGCCCCTTGATTTCTTTAATGTGCTCTTCCTGTAATCTTGATTTGGATTCAATCTCATCTAGTTTGCTTTTCATCATGTCCCTTTCCTCTTCCAACCTCTTATTCTCCCTCTAAAGCTGTTTTATTTCATTCGAGGCTGATTCATTGTTCACTTTTAATTCAGTAACTTCCCTTTCCTGTTCATCATTACGTGTACAGATTTTTTCCAGTGTACTCCTTAAACTTTTGATCTCGTTTTCCTGCTCTATGGTCCGTTCCTGTAACTCTTTAATCACTGCCCATACCTTTTTTATCTCCTGGTCATTCCTTTCCGCTGTTTTCTCTACACCTGCTACTCTTGTCTGGTTCAACTTAATACTTCCTTTTCCCACATCCTCTTCACAAAAGCCCTCAAATTCTTTCTCACTGATCGTAAACAATGCACCATCCGTTTCCTCCATGATTCAACCATATGGAGACTTTCTGTTTTCACTTTATCTTGTCCCTTTTATGACCGAAACCACGTTTTTTTTTTACTACTGTCCGATGGGACCACCACTCACCCACTCATTAACACAGTCACAATTAGGCTCAGCTTCCTTTCGTCGGTAATTCAGCAATTATTTCCCTACGATCCTGGAAGAGGTCCGTCTCTGTCGGCGACCAGTGTGTGTGTGTGTGTGTGCATGTTTACCTGATCGTATTATTTGTGATATACAGGAAATGAGCTGTGCTCATGGGGTCCTGTCTCCATTTCTCAGTAAGTCAGATTTGCTTTGAACTTGTTTAATTTTTCAACCGGACGATCTCTTTGTTCAGGCTATTTCACAGGTCTATCTATATGGAAAACCATATTTCTTGATATCCTTGAAGTAAATTGACTTTTTCAGTTTCAATCCATGTCCTCTTGTTACTCTCCCATTCCATACACACAGATCTTCTTTATAAATTTTTTCTACTGCCATCATGGCCCTGAACACTGCAATCATGTCGCTTCTCTCTCTCTTCTTTTTTCTAAGGTAGGCAGATCTAGCCTTTCCTGCCTTTCCCTGTACGACAGATCTGCCAGGCTAGGGACCATCTTTATTGCTGTTCTTTGTAATTTCTAAATTTCATTTATATCTTTCTTTTTACATGGGGACCACACTACTGCTGCATATTCCAACCTGGGGCAGATCATGGCCACTATAAATTTTTTCGTCATCTCCTCATCCATGTAATGAAATGCTACTCTTATGTTAGTCATGAGATTATATGTCTCTCTAACTACAGTACAGAGTCTTGTTAATGTGTTTTCTGGGTGACAAATTATCCTGGACCAGCACTCCCAAGTCCTTCTCTACTCTAGCTTTTGTGACTGGTTCATTACCCATCAAAATATTCAGTGATGGTCTCTTGGTACTATTATCCATTTCCAATACTTTACATTTTTTTGCACTGAATTTCATTTCCCACATCTGGCTCCACTCACAAATCCTATCCAGGTCCTCCTGCAGCATTATACAGCGTTCTTCAACTTCTACCTCCCTAATGATATTTCCACCATCAGCAAACAGACTTGCATAACTGTTCATTCCATCTACTAATTTGTCAACGTAAATCAGGAACATTATGGGCGCTAACACCACTTGTTACTTCCCTCCATCCACATATCCTGTTCTTTATTACTGTCCTCATTTGCCTGTCTCTCAAGAAGTCTCTCATCCACTCCAAAAGGTTTCCCTTCAGTCCTCCTATGTGTTCCAGTTTCCAAATTAGTTGCTTGTGGGGTACCTTATCAAAGGCTTTCTCCAGATCTAAATATGCACAATCCACCCAACTATCTCTCTCTTGTAGAGGGTCAATCACACTAAAGTAGAAGCTCAACAAACAGGAAACACACGACCTTCCACTTCAGAATCCAAACTGACTTTCTGCCAAAATGTCCATCTCCTCCAGATATTTTGTCCGTCTGTCTTTCACGATTCTCTCGCACAATTTTGCGACCAAACTGGTCTTGGACACTGGTCTATAATTCAGGGGTTCTTCTTTGTTCCCTCCCTTACAGACTGGTACCACGCTGGCTCTCTTCCATTCCTGAAGCATTTTCCCTTCTTCCAAAGAAAACACAATTAAACCATGAATCTTATCTGGCAGTTGTTCTCTGCATTCCTTTGCTATCCATCTAAAGATCCCATCTGGCGCTGAGGCCTTTCTCACATCTTCAGTTTCCAGTAATCTGTACACTTCTTGCACTTCAACTTTTACAACTTTTCACACTACGTTTCTAATCACTCCCTCCTCTGCCACAAAACCACTTTCTCTAGTGAAGACTGATTGGAAGCATTTGTTCATTATTTCAGCTTGCATAACTGCATCTTTATAGACATTTCCTTCTACTTTCATCTTATTGATTCCTTCCTTTTGTCTCAATTTACCATTAATAAACCTGTAAAACAATTTAGGCACTTCCTTACCTTTTTCGATGTTTCTTTCTTCCTCTCTATGTATTCTTGTATATTCATATCTAGTTCTTTTATATTCTTCCTTTGCTCTATCATTACCTCTCTTTCTCCATTTGTTCCATGCCTTATCCGTTTGTGTTCTTGCTATCACACACCTTTTGCTGAACCAGTCATTTCTTCAGTTCTCTTTCCCACTAACTTTTGGCACATGCTTTTCCACACCCATATTATAGAAGTCTAGGAAGATATCCCACTTCTTCTGTATCTCTCTTGTTCCCCTGAATTGTCGCCAATTCGCTTCTTCAAAAAATTTTCTCCATCCATCCATCCATCACCCAATCCTATGTTGCCCTATGAGGAGCATATGAGCTCAGGGCTAGGCAAGTTGATCCTGACATTTAAGATAAGAGTGACCAGCCTCACTCATCCCTGAGTGGCATTACCTGAGCAATAAACCCCAACCACCTTTGAATACAAACCTGCACCGGCTGAATCCAATTGGAGCATCATAATTACTCCCACCAGGTGGCATAATTTGGTTACATGGTTACTACCCAGGTAGTAAATGGTTTCCTGGTGTACAGGAAACCATTTGGTCTGTCACTTGGTGTAGAGTCACCCATAGACAGACGGAAGAGGAAAGAATGAAGGAATGAAAGACAGAAGATGGAGTGTAAAGTCACCCACAGGCAGAAGGAAGATGAAAGAATGAAGGAAAGAAAGACAGAAAAGGAAGGAAGGGCATACACACAAAGCTGCACTACACTGAGTAAGTGGATGGTGAGTGCCCCAATCCTGTAAAGTTTGCTTTTCCAAAGTTCTATCTTCCATGCCTGTATGGCTCATCTCTTGGCTCCCATTTCCTTCTATCGTTTGGAACTCTATCACTACATGATCACTTTTTCCTACAGGACACAGATATTTCAGAGATTCGATTGCATCGGTTCTTTGGTTAGAATTAAATCTAGTCTTGTTGGTGTGTCATTACCTCTGAATCTTGTCCCTTCTTTGACCCACTGGGTCATTACTTTATCCACTGCTATATTTAACAGTATACTGCCCCACGAATCTTCACTACTTCCTGAGTCCCACTCCTCTCAGTTTATCTCTTTACAATTAAAGTCACCCATCAGAATTATGTTGATGCTTTTCTCAATCACTTTCTGTAGGTATCTAGCCATGTCCGACAACATCTGATAATCCTCTTCATTCCACGCCATTGTCTTGGTGGGGATATATGCTACTGTGATGTCTCTCTTGCCTTTCCCTTAGGTTTCTAGTACTGTATCATGTTTATCACTTCAGCCCTACCCTCTCCCAGTTCCACATTATCCACATTTATTGTTGTTGCTGTTCACTGCTATCATTACTCCTCCTCCCATTTTATCTTTTCTATCTCTTCTCCATAGTTTGTATTTCTCATCTTCCACTTGGATTTTAATATTCTCTCTTAGCTTGGTCTCTACAAAGCACATAATGTCTGGCCCATTTACCCTAAAAAAATTGTATATTTCTAGCCTTGCTGAGATCAGACCATCTACATTAGTATATGCCACTTTCAATCTTTTTGCACTTATTATTATTATGTCCTCTCTCTCTCTCTCTCTCCTTCGGTGCCACTTCCCCAATTTCTGATCAATAACTCTCCAACAGAACTCTGTCTTCTCTTCCTCCATTCTCTGGTAATTTTTTTCCTTGGCTTCCTTAACTCTTACACCGCGGGCATGTTTCCCAATGTTTTGCGTCTCCAGTGGGGTTATTCGGGCTCCGACAGACTCTCAAAAAATATTTGCCAAAAATCAGTTATTAGTCCTAGAATATTAAAATCACATATGCCTATGGCACATACCTTCAGCTTTCTCCTGGGATGTTTGCTGTGCCTTCGCCGATTACCGTAGGACTTGTGGAGACCCCTGAAGTTGGGTAACAAAGTCTCCACTTTACACTTCCCGACAACCCGTAATATGATTACCACAGCCAGATATTAACACTATAAACACTACTCTATGATTATCAAGTAGTTTGGGATCCATACTCCAAATAAAAACCACTGTGAAAGCAATGAAAATTACGAGCGTGTATGACCTTCCCACTTGCGCTAGTTCGCTGTTGGTATTCTGTCATTTATTATTCATAAAACCCCTCACACTTTATATTTCTATTACTATATAACACTTATATATATCTACAGTCTTTATCCATAAGTTTCCTTCAGTAGTATTGGTTTATTGTCACTGTAGGGATTCAATTTCTTTCAGTAAAATACGTAGCATTCACTTTCTCGTCCTGTATACTAGCATTGAGAGTGAATGTCACTTTCACCTTCACTCTCATAACTCATAGTATTCAGACATGCTAGAGTGAAACTTTCACTTTCATTACTCCTAGGGTATATTCTCGTATTCTTATAATACTACTCATTTACATTTCTATTAACGTTCTCTATATTATTTACGTTATTTACATTTCTATTTTATTTACACTGTGTTATGCACTGTCACTTGAAGTAACTTATAAAACTATTTTCCACTGTTCACGTATATTTACATTCATTACGTTCACTTGCTGTTTACACATTATTTACACATTATTTACAATTCCATTTGCACTGTTTTACTCAATAGAAAGATCGTAGTCACTCTTTTATCAATTGTCAGCCCTTTACCTCTTTCCACATGAGGTATAGTAGGGGGTAAAGGTCACAGGGCCCTTTGCATGGGGGTGAAAAGTCCCTGAAGTCAGCAAGAGCAAACAGACGTACCTCCACATTGGAAGATGAGAGTGAACTGATAAGGGTGGGCTGGGGTGGTGGCCTACCTAGGGAAATGCATTACTGCCAATGTTAGCCTCTTGACACAGCTAATACATAGCAGTGAAATGATTGGCAGGAAATCTAGACAATACATTATAAATTAGGTAGTTCCAGGTGAATGTAAATATCACTTAGGCTTCTCCCTTCCCTCCTTACATGTATATTTATTACGAAAATAGATTATACGGCATATTTCAAGGGGAAATAAACAGCGAAAATTAGCGAATGAGTGCACGTGAGGTGTTGTCAGGTGATAATTAGCCAATTCCAGGTGTATGGCACTCTCACTTACCTTATTTCTTTCTTGTATATATTATTTGGTATAAGAATAGGGCATAGGGCTTATTTCAATGGATGAAATCAGTGAAAAATTCCAGGGAAGATTTACTTAGCGTAGCACGGCCGGGCAGGCGAGAGGATAGGGTAATGGAGGGGGGGTAGGGAGGGGAGTCAAGAACGGGGAGAAATGGCTAAATTGCCAACAACGGATGGGAGTACAGATGAGATTAGGAGTGCTGACTAGTGTTGGACATTAGCAGTACTGATAGATGATACAAGCCACCACTTGGAAGCCCGGGTGAATTCAAAATAACACAGAATCACAAAAGCAACGCCCCGCAGTATGATCCCTTGCTCCCAAGCATCACGAAAGTGACGCCCAGCGGTTAAGGGGTTAAAAGATTCCTTTATTTGAGCTCTCTCTTATGCTCTTATGCTCCAGATATTTTGAATCCCTCCTTATCTGCTAATTTCCAAGTCTTGTTGATTATTTCATTTACCATGACCTGAGATTGAAATTTTACTTTTAGTGGCCTTGCCCCTCCCTCCACATATTTCCCAGCCTAAACACTTCTTCGATCTCCTCTTGGGCTTTGTCATTTCCTTCCATAACTATTGACACTATTTCCTTTGCCCTTCTTGGTTCTTCCCTTTCTCTTTCTGACCTCACTGACTTAGGTTTTTCTTTCAAACCTGAGATAGTCACGCATTTTTTCTTGTCTGCTGCATCTCTGACAAGTGATTCTTTACTTTTTAGTACCCTAATCACTTCCTTCTCTACCATATCTTAGTTTTCTTTGTTCTGTTGTTCCATAATTTCCTTCAGATTTATTTTCCCTAATTCCTGAAATATCTTCAATCCGTTGTGCTCATCTCTGATAATGTGTTCAACCTGCATGTTTGTTTTTGATTCATACTCTTCAACTTTTCATCCCATCCCTTTCTTCCTTCAACCTCTTATTTTCTCTCTTAAGCTGTTTTATTTCATTTGAGGTTGAATCATTACTCACTTTCAATTTTGATATTTCTCTCTCTTCCTCTGTACTGTGTGAACAGAGGCTCTCAACCTCATTTTTCAATTTCTTAATCTCTTTCCCTTGTTGCAGTGTTCATTCTAGCAACTCTCTAATTACTGACCATACCTTTTTTTAATTCCTGGACATTCCTCTTAGCCATTTTCTCTACACCTGCTACTACTGTTTGGTTCAGTTTAATACTCCCTCCACTCTGGTTTTCATTGGAGAATTCCACAAATTCACCTGCACTGGATGTAAACAATGGACTCTCTCCTTCCGGCATTAAACACCCGTACAAAAATTTTTAGCATCTGCTGTATTTTGTGCTAATTTGACCGAATCCTCCTTTTTTTCACTAAAATCAGAAGGGACCACCACTCACGCATTCAGTTCATGTAATCACAATAGGCTGGCTTGCTTTTCGCCACTGTTTTAGCGTTGTTTCCGCAAGATAGGCTCGGAGCTGCTCCTGTGTGTGTGTGTGTGTGTGTGTGTGTGTTTACCGATTTGTATTTACCTATTTGTAGTATACAGGAATCAAGCAATGCTCATGTTGTCCTGTCTCCATATCCATATTCATTCAGTCTACTTTTACACACATGAATGTTTTTCACCTGCACCACCTCTTCGTCTAAGTGGTTCCAAATACAGTAGGCTCGCCCAGTGTGCGACATCACAGTGTGCGAATCGCATTGTGCGCAAGTGACCAAAAATCATAACGAAAAACCTTGAATGCGCGAGTTTACCCCACAAAACACAAGGTAGAGGCAAGAAGTGGCTTAAAAACGCCATTTTCCATAAGTACGCGACCCCCCCCCCCAACATGTGCCAATAGTGACCTAGAGGCTCATGGGGAAGGTGCTTAAGAGGAGTCTACAATAAGATATCGCCAATAACAGCTTCAATAATAACGTTTTTGGCAATTAGAATAGATACCCAGTTTCTATAATAATGATGTTTATTTCGTGAACACCAAGTTGTTATACTGCCAATACGTCCATAACAAGATGAGGAATGAAACAAGCAAGCAAGAAGAGATGAAGGAAATTGCCGAAAATGTGAGCAGTAGCGAGGAGGAGAGGGAGGATCCTCCCCTCACCACCTCCCTTGACTCGCCCACCGCCGTCCTCCACTGCCCCACCTGACTCACCAGCCGCCTCCCTCTCCACCTTCACAGCCCCACCTGACTCACCTGCTTCACCTGGCTTACCTGCAACCCCCACCATAATGACTGTTGCTGCATTCTGGAAGAAATGTAACATTCAACAGGCCGTAAATTTCTTTGTCAAAGCCTGGAATAATACAACATTGGCAACCGTTAAACAAGCGTGGTGCGGCCGGGGTGGTGGTGGGGGCACTGTAAGTGCGTTGCCACGCCTCAGAACTCTTGTTGTTTAAATCCATCAGGCCTGTTGTCTACTGTTGTTAAGGTGACTACCCATATTTCTGTTATTGTAGTTATATCTGTAGTACAATGTCTGAAAAATATGACCTTTATTATGTCTCTAAGGGCCAAAAAAATGTCCAGGTATGAGAGGGTACCACCCATGTGTAATTATTCCCATAAGATTATGTATTCCCAGTACGCGAATTCCCAGTGCGCGAGGTCGTGGACCGCCCAATCTCTCGCGCACTGTGCGAGCCTGCTGTATTTATGTATTTACCTAATATACCTAATTGTGATATACATGAAATGTGCTATGCTCGTGGGTTCCCGTCACTGTATCTCAGGAAGTCAAATTTAGCTTTAAACTCGTTTAAGTTTTTAGATTGGACGATCTCTTTGTCCAGGCTATTCCACAGGTCTAAACTTCTATAAGGAAAGCTATAATTCTTGATATCTTTCAAGCGGCTTTACTTCTTCAATTTCATTCCGTGTCCTCTTGTTGCTCTCTTATCCCATACAAACAGATCTTCTCAGTCAATTTTATCTACTCCTATCATGGTCCTGAATACTGCAATCATGTCTCCCCTCTTTCTCCTTTCCTCTAAGGAAGGAAAATCCAGCTTTTCCAGTCTCTCTCTGTGTGACAGATCTGCCAGACTGGGAACCCTCTTGGCTGCTGTTCTCTGTATTCTCTCAATCTTGTTTATATCTTTCTTTTTGTGTGGGGACCACACTACCGCTGCATATTCTAACCTCGGGCCAATCATGGCCACTATCAATTTTTTCATCATCTCATCCATATAATGAAATGCTACTCTTATGTTAGTCAAGAGTTTATACGTCTCTCTAACCATTTTGTTAATATGTTTTTCAGGTGACACACTATCTTGGACCAGCACTCCCAAAACTTTCTCTTCTCTCGTTTTTGTGATTAATTCATTACCCACCAAATAATTCAATGATGGCCTCCTGGTACTTTTACCCATTTCCAATATGGTTTAGGTATATGTGCGGGAGTCAATGAGAATGAGAGGGCAAGAGAGGGAGTATGTCTGATGATAAGCAAGAAGTGGAAGGAGAATATAAGAGAGTATGGAACAGTGGGTGCAAGGATTGTATGGGTGAGGATGAACGTAGGTATACAAGCGTAGGCAATTGTATGTGTGTATGCTCTGACAGAGGACTGAGTGGCAAGAGTGAAAGATGAGTTTTGGGCGAGAGTAGAAGCATGTATGGACAAATCTGAGAGGAGCAAGAGAGTGCTTTCGATTGGAGACATGAATGGCAAAGTTGGGAATGTACAAGTGGATAGAGTGGTTGGTCAGTGGGGTGTGCCAGCTGAAGTAGATGGGAATGGTAGTGCGTTGGTGGACATCTGTGCTGGTAAGAGGTTGGCAATAGCCAACACCTACTTTTGGCGTAAGATGATCCACCGGTAAACATGGAGAGTAATAAGAAGGATGGATGGTGAACTTGTTGAACGAAAGGCAATGATAGACTATGTGTGTGTGGATGAGCGAATGAGAAGACAAGTGTTGGATGCAAGTGTGTGGAGAGGGTGGGGGAATGGAGTCTCGGACCATCACTTATTGATGGCCACGGTAAAGCTGCAAGGAAAATGGATGAGGAGGCGAAGGGGAAGACGGGAGGAAACAGCTCCTGAGAGAAGAGTGGAGAATTTGCAAGATAGTGAGAGAATGGCAGAGTATAAGAGCATAGTGGAAGAAAGATTGGGAAGGTATGAGCTAGAGCAGATGGAAGGGGTGGAAGACGTATGTAAGATATTCATGGAAGAGATAGGCACAGCGTGTGAGGTGGTTTGTGGAGTGAGGAGGAGATGCAAGGGTGTGCAAGGGACAGCATGGTGGAATGATGAGGTGAAACGAGCTGTGAAACAAAAGAAGAAGGCATATGGTGAATGGTTAGCGAGGAGAGGTAGGAGAGAAGATGAGAGAGAGAAGAGAGAAGTATATGTGAGCAGGAGAAGGGAGGTGAAGAGACTGGTGAAGGAGAGTTAGAAGAAAGTGGATGAAGAGTTTGGGAGGAATCTGAGTAGGAAATGGAGGGAGAGTAAGAAATTGTTTTGGAAGGAGGTAAAGAAAGTAAGGCAGTGTGAAAGGGGAAATAGTAGGGGAGTGAAAGATAGGAATAATAGATTGTTGGTGGAGAAGAGAGAAAAATTGAGGAGATGGAAGGAGCACTTGGAGGATTTGTTGAATGTAGAGAGTGAGAGCAATGGGAGTATAAGTGGTTGGGGAATGGCTGGGAGAAGAAGAGATGAGAAGAGGGAGGAAGAGATCAGTAAGGCAAAAGTAGCGGAAGCAATGAAGAAGATCAAGTTGGGAAAGGCCCCAGGAATTGATGGAGTGTGTGGTGAAATGCTGAGGTATGGGGGTGAGAATGCTGTGGAGTGGATATGAAAGTTGTGTAGATTGGCTTGGGAAGAGGGAAGGGTTCCAGACAACTGGAAATCAGGTATAATTGTTCCTTTATACAAAGGAAAGGGGGAGAGAGAAGTATGTGGTAACCATAGAGGTATTTGCCTTCTTAGTGTGACTGGTAAAATATATGGTAGAATACTCATTGATAGGGTTAGGCATATGACAGAGGAGCTAGTTGGAGAAGAATAAGGGGGATTTAGGAAGGGAAAAGGGTGTGTAGATCAGATATTTGTTCTAAGATGTTTAGTGGAGAAGTATCTAGAGAAGGGAAAGAAAGTGTATGCTGCCTTCATGGACTTAGAGGAAGTTTATGACAGAATAGATAGGCAAGGTATGTGGAAGGTATTAAGAATATATGGAGTCGAGAGGAAGTTGTTGAGTCCTGTGAAGAGTATGTACGAAGGAGCTAGGGCTACGGTGCGAGTGGATGGTGAGCTGAGTGAGTTCTTTGATCTCAATGTGGGACTGAAACAGGATTGTGTGATGTCTCCATGGCTGTTTAATATATACATGGATGGGGTTGTAAAAGAAATGCAAGGTAGGGCAGTGGATGTGGGGGTGGCTCTGATGAATGAGGGCGAGATTTGGAAGATTCCGGTGTTGCTGTTTGATGATGATACAGTATTATTGAGTGAAGACAAATGGGAGTTGCAAGGTTTGGTGAATGAATTTGGGACAGTGTATAGGAGGAGGAAGCTGAAAGTTAATGTAAACAAAAGTAAAGTTATGGTGTTTGAGAGGAATGAAGTCACAGAATGTACAGCAAGGTTGGATGGTGAGGATATGGAAAATGTGAGTGCATTCAAGTGCTTGGGTAGTGTGATGAGTAAGATGGAACTTTGGGGGATGAAGTGCGTGAAAGGGTACAGCAGGGAAGGAAGGTTGTTGGTTCAATGAAAGCAGTGATGAGGAATAGGGAGGTGAGAATGGAAGTTAAGAAGTCACTGCATGATAGTATTGTGATCCCTACCCTGACGTATGGAGCGAGGCATGGACCTTGCAAGAGAGGAACAAGTCAAAAGTGAGAGCAGTGGAAATGAGTTACTTGAAAGGAGCATGTGGAGACAGGTTGATGAATGAAGAAGTGAAGGAATGTTGTGGGGTGGATGTGGATGTGGTTGACAAGATTAGGAGAAATACACTGAGGTGGTTCGGACATGTGGAGAGAATGGAGAATGAAAGACTGACTAAGAGGGTGTATGTGGGTGAGGTGGAGGGAGGGAGAGGGAGGGGTAGACTGAGGATGAGGTGGAGGGATGGAGTTGAGAGGTATATGAGAGAGGGGGGGGTGAGTTGGGGGGAGGGTAGTCAAATGGTGGGTGACAGAGCGACTTGGAGGCGTTTTGTCTGCGGCCACCCTTTGCGGGATTAGGGCGTCGGGCTATAGATAGATAGATAGATAGATTTACGTTAAATTTCATTTCCCACATCCGGCTCCAATCATGTATCCTATCGAGATCCTCATGCAGCATTTTACAATCCTCCTCAACCTCTACCTTCCTCAAGATCTTTACATCATCAGCAAACAGACTTGCATAACTGTTCACTCCATCAACCATATCATTTACAGAAATCAGAAACATTACTGGAGTCAACACCGAGCCTTGTGGGACTCCACTGGTTACTTCCCTCCATACAGACATCCTCTCCTTTATTACTGTCCTCATTTGTCTGTCTCTCAAAAAGTCTCTCATCCATCCCAGGAGTGTGTGTGTGTTCTTACCTACCTAATTGTTCTTACCTAATTGTATCTTTACAGGAATGAGTCAAGCTCGTACTGTCCCGTGTCTTAAACCATATTTATCATCAATCAATCAATCAATCATTTCCTGTGGCACCCCACGGGATGCATAGGGCCTCAATGAACTCTCTCCACCAATATTTGTCTCTTGCCATCTCCTTCAGGTCCCACCAACACTCCTCTCCTACTTCTTTTTTCATTGTTCTTAACCAGGTTTCCCTCGGCCTACCTCTACCTCTTCTTCCTCTAGCAATCCACTCTGGCACATCCTGTATTAAACAGCCTTCTTTTCTGTATATGTGCCCCAGCCACTTCCAGCGAGACAGTCTCACATATTCATTAACTGGTTCCACTCTCGTAATATCCCTTACTCTTTCATTTGTAACTCTGTCTTGCCACTTTACCCCAAGAATCCTTCTCAGTATTTTATTCTCAAATCCTAATACTTTCTGATCTGTTGCAATTGTACTGTACCATGACTCATGCCCGTAAATTAAAATTGGTCTAACCATGGACTTGTAAATTTTCACTTTAGTATGTACCGAAAGCATATTATTATTCCAAACAGATTTCAACATTCCAACAGCTCGCCAAGCCTGTCTAATCCTCTCCTCAATTTCATTGTTTAATGATCCATTAGATGATACAATCGTTCCCAGATATTTAAAGTTTTCTACATTCTTCACCACATTATTCCCAATTACACAATCGATTTGGTTCTCCACGTTCATATTAATAATTTCAGTCTTTCCACAATTTATTACCAATCCCACTTTTTCTCCTTCCTCCACCAGACAATCGAGCACCCTCTGCATCTCGTAAATACTTCCGCAAATCAGTACAATATCATCAGCATAGTCCAAATCCATCAGCTTCTTATTTTCTGTCCAGTTAATTCCTGCACCTGTTCTCCTTACAACCTTTTTCATAACATAATCCATAACCAAAACAAACAACAATGGCGAAAGAACTCCTCCTTGAATCACTCCTGACCTAACTTGAAATGGATCACTCAAAGAACCACCCACCATTACCTTACAAAAAGTACCTTCATGCAGGCTTCTAATAATATTTACAAACTTTTCTGGTATACTATAGAATCTCATAATTTTCAACATAGCTCCACGTGAAACACTATCAAACGCCTTTTCAAAATCCACAAAACACATGTTAAGTGGCATTTTCATCTCATTAGCTTGTTGCATTAGATGTCTTACAATAAAAATCTGATCATTACAACCTCGACCCTTTCTAAATCCCGCTTGTTCTTCTCTTAAAATTTTATCAATTACTGGCTCTATTCTGTTCAACAAGATTTTGGAAAAGACTTTTGCAACTACAGGTGTCAAAGTTATCCCCTCCAATTGCCACACACACTTAAATCTCCCTTTTTTGGTATTTTTATAATCACTCCATTTTTCCACTCTTCTGGAATTCCACCATTATCCCAAGCCACATTAAAAAGTTTCAAAAGTGCATTCATCAACTCGTCATTTTCCACCTTAAGCATTTCAGGGAATATTCCATCCTCACCTGGAGCCTTAAAATTCTTTAACTCCTTTATAGATTTTGCTACCTCTTCCAAAGTTATATCCCCTGTTTCTATCTGCAAATCTCTCTCGGCTGGCAAAATGTCCTCTTCAGCTGGGATTGGTCTATTTAGAACAGATTCAAAGTGCTCTTTCCATCTTCCTTTTATATCCAAATCTTTAGTCATCAAATTACCATTTCTATCTCGTACAAGTATTTCCTTCCTTCTCCTTTCAGTCCCAGTTAACTCCTTTATGGCCTGATACGCTACTCTTGTGCTCTGACCGTCATTTTTACTTAATTTAATTTCTGTCTCTGTCGCCTTTTCATCATATAGTCTCCTCTTATCACGTCTAACGAGTCTTTTTACTTCAGAATGTAAACTCCAGTACTTTGCTCTAAGTACTTCAACTACCTGGCCATCAACATGTTGTTCTTCACTTCTTAACTTAGCCTCTTTCCTTTTCTGAATTACATTCCATGTTTCATCTGACATCCACTTTTTCCTTCTCGCTTTTCCCTTTTTCTTAATAGTAACCTTAGCACTCTCATGCAAAACCTCTTTTACCTCTCTCCACATTTGATTAATATCATTGTCTTCAGATTCCATCAAAGTCTGCAGGACTAGAAACCTGTTTCTACATTCGCACCGAAACTTTTCCCTCGTGCTCTCATCACTTCTCAGCTCATCAAAATCATAATTATTACCTCCTGTACAATTACCATTAACGTTTCTCTTAAGTTTTATTTTAATCTTTGACACAACAAGTTGATGATCACTACCTATATCTGCTCCCCTCCTTATGAAAACATCTTGCAAATAACTTCTATGCCTTCTGCTAATTGCAATGTGGTCAATCTGGTTACAATATTTACCACATGGTGAAATCCAAGTAGTCTTATGTATTTTTCTATGCTCAAAGATAGTTCCACCAATGATAAGGTCATTTGCCAAACAAAAGCTTGCAAGTCGCACCCCATTTTCGTTTCTTATACCAACACCCTCCTTACCCATACAATCTTCAAAGCCATCCCTACTACTACCAACAATCGCATTAAAATCACCAATGCAAACTAACACATCATGTCTTGGCACTCTATTCACTACATCCTGCAGCTTCTCATAAAAGTCATCCTTCATTTCATCAGCAGCCTCACTTGTCGGAGCGTACCCTACAACCATACTGATATTACCATGGTCAGATTTTAAGCGAGCATAAAGCAAGCGCTCTTTAATTGGTTCAAACTCACATAGTGCCTTGCAAGCATCTCTACTCAGCAGCAAGCCTACTCCTTGGTAATGATTTCCATCACTCCTACCAGAAACCAACATAGTAATACCATCTTCCAAATTCATTTTATCAACTCCAAGGAACCTCGTTTCTGTAAGAGCACAAATATCCATCTTGTATTCCTTGAACACTGAAATAAGTTCTTCCATTTTACCAGCCTGATTGAGAGTTCGAACATTCCAGTTTCCTATTCTTAAGGTTCTTTTTGGATTTATGAACTTATTTCTACACCGTGGGATTCTTAGCACCCCCTGCCCACTTAAGGGCTGCACGGAACTGAGGGCCATTGCTTCGTCACCAGAGTTCATCAAGATTTCTTAGGCAGTATAATTTTTTTACCCTGGAGCCAATGCCAGTGACTCGCAGGAACCAGACAGTGGAGAGAGGAAATTAACTAAATGAAAGTAAAATGCACAGGGTTTGGACAGACAAAGTACAAGGGAAAGAAAGAGAGCAAAAAGAATGTAGATAAAAGTGTCCCTTTTAGTCGCCTCTTACGACAAGCAGGGAATACTGGGGAAGTATTCTATCCCCCCTTCCCCAGGGGGAATTGTTTTGGCACACACTATTTCATTCGGTAGTGCATTCCATTGATCAATTGCTCTGTTTGGGAAACTGAATTTCCTTACGTCTTTATCACCTCTCTTCTTAAGCAGTTTTTTGCAGTGTCCTCTTGCTGATGCTTCTCCATATGTTAAGTAATCATTTATATCTATTTTCTCCTTTCCTGATATGCATTTATATAGCATTATCATGTCACCTCTTTTCCTTCTCTCCTGTAGTGTTGGTAGATTCAGTTTATTTAGTCTTTCTTCGTAGCTTAGGTCCCTTAAGCTTGGTATCCATCTTGTAGCGGCCCTTTGAACTTTTTCAATCTTGTCTATGTGCTTTTTGATATGAGGACTCCAGACTACTGATGCATATTCCAGGGTTGGTCTAATGAATGATGTTATTATCCTTCTTAGCATGTCTTCATTTATGTATATGAATGCTATTCTCATATTTGCAAGCAGTGTATACATGTTCCGTACCTTCTCGCTGATGTGGTCAGCCGGAGATAGTCTGTTATTGATAATCACACCTAGGTCTTTCTCTCTTTCTGATGTATATAGGGTTTTATTTCCTAACTTATAATCCCAATCAGGTCTTTTTCCACTTTTACCAAACTTGATTACATGACACTTGTCCACATTGAATTCCATTTGCCATGTACTACTCCATTCATGAAGTTTGTTTAATTCTTCTTGTAGCTCTTTACAAGAGTCTGTGTTAGTAATTCCCCTTTGTATTTTTGCATCATCTGCAAACATATTCAGATAGCTCTCATTTCCAGTGTTA
Organism: Coenobita brevimanus; assembly: GCF_032717465.1. Classification (NCBI taxonomy): domain Eukaryota; kingdom Metazoa; phylum Arthropoda; class Malacostraca; order Decapoda; family Coenobitidae; genus Coenobita; species Coenobita brevimanus. The sequence goes on along the minus strand of NC_137052.1, from coordinate 15,890,025 downwards.
CTGTTTATATCATTTATATACACTAAAAACATGATTGGTGCCAGCACTGAACCCTGTGGTACTCCACTAGTCACTTCTTTCCATGATGAGTAGTTTCCTCTTAGTACTGTCCTCATTTCTCTTTTTATGAGAAAGTCTTGCATCCAACAAAACAGTTTGCCTCGAATTCCTCCTTGATGGTACAGTTTCCATAAAAGTCTTTGGTGTGGTACTGTGTCAAAAGCTTTCTTGAAATCTAAATAGATACTGTCCACCCATCCTTCCCTTTCCAGTATTGTGTTTGTTACTCTGTCATAGTAGCTCAACAGATTAGTAACACATGATTTTCCTTTTCTGAAACCAAACTGTCTTTCTGTTATCATACTGTGTTCTTCTAGATGATTTACCCAAGCTTTTCTTATAAGTTTTTCTAATACCTTGCTTACAACACTGGTCAGTGATACTGGTCGGCAGTTGAGTGGATTTTGTCTATTTCCTTTCTTGAATAAGGGGACAATATTTGCTTTTTTCCAAATATCTGGTAGTTTACCTTGACTCAAGGATTTCTTGAAAATCAAAAATAATGGTTTACATAACTCCTTTGCACATTCTCGTAATACCCAACATGAAATTTCATCAGGACCACTTGCTTTTCCTCTGTCTAATCTACTTAACTCCTCCTGTATTACTTTTTCTGCTATTTGTATATCTGGTAGTATGTGTGGACATGCGTGTTCCACATAGTCCCTCTCAAAATTTTTTTCTTCTGTAAAAACTAATTGGAAATTCTTATTTAGTGCTTCACAAATATCTTTCTCTTGTGTATAAGTGATTCCCTCGTCCGTAATGGATTGTATTATATCTTTTACTTTAGTTTTGCTTCTGATATAGCTGTAAAACAGCTTTGGTTGATCACTACTTTTATTTATTATATCCTCCTCAAACTGTTTTTGGGCTTCCCTCCTTATTCTTGTATAGTCGTTTCTTGCCTGTTTGTAATTATTGTACGCCCTTTCACTATTGTGTCTTCTGTATCTATTCCACAACAAATTTCTTCTTTCTTTTGATTTTTTACATTCTGTATTGAACCATTTCTGTATTTTCTTATCTGCTTCTTTGTGCTGTGGGATGTACTTCTGGACTCCTATTTCATAAAATTCACAAAATTTTTTATATACAGCATTTAAATCTTGTCCTCTAAGCTCATTTTCCCAATCAACTTCTAAGAAATACTTCTTTAGGTCTTGATAATTTCCCTTTTTATAGTTTAGGCACTTTTTGTAACTATCATTGCTGTTTACTATGTCATATGCTATCCTGAAGTTATAGTTTAGTACTGCATGATCGCTTTTGCCGAGTGGAGGGTGATATATTAAACTGTCAATATCATTTTCTTGCCTTGTAAATATTAGATCTAGCACTGAAGGTACATCAAGTCCTCTTTTTCTGGTAGTTTCCCTCACATGTTGCGTTAAGAAAAACTCTTGTACGAGATCCAGGAGCTTTTGGTCCCAACAGCTTTCTTGGCTATTTATATCTAGAGTATTCCAATTTATATTTGTATTGAAGTCCCCAGTTAGTATAATTCTTTCCGATTTCTCTTCCATTTTATGTAGCAATGATCTTACACTCTGAATTGTACTCTCTGCCAGGTCCTCATATTCCTCTCTTTCCCATGTGTTTGATCTGGGTGGCATGTACAAATTTGCTACAATTACTTTACCTTCAGATGTGTCGATCTCTACTGCAATCAGTTCTACTTGTGATGGTATATCTAGTTTTATTTCCTTGACTTTTAGATTTTTCTTAGTTAATATTATAATTCCTCCTCCTTTTTTTAAATATCTGTCTCTTCTCCATATATTGTATTCCTCTAAGTTTAGTATGTCATTTGATATCCTTGATATTAATTTTGTTTCAGTTAGGCAAATTATTTGTGGTTTATTTTCTCTGACATAATCATTCATCTCTAGTAATTTAGATACCATTCCATCCACATTTGAGTACATCAACTTTATCATCTTGTTTATATACTTGTCCTGACATGGTTCTACTACCTTCCTCCTTTTTCTTCCATCCTGTTTGTGTACCACTTTCGTACCTGCAATCCTATTACTTTGTAAAAAAATTTCTTCTTGTCCTCTTCTGATCTTCCCTCATTTTTTGTTTTTGCTTCCTCCCTTTTCTCTTTCAGTAATTCCATTTCCTCTTGTGTTAGACATCTTTTCATCTATACATTTTTGAACTCTTCTTTTTCCTTAAGATTCTTTGCATTTTTTAGTATCTCTTCCACAGTGTTTACACTCTGGAAAGTCACCTTTAGAGGTCTTGTCTTGCTTTTCTCGTATTTCCCTAACCTTTTGTGTTCCTCTATGTCTTTACTACAGATTTCCTCTGATACTTCTTTCAGTAAGCTCATTACATTTGCCATCTCCTTTTTGTCTCTTGTGATCTTGTTTTTAATTTCTTCCTCTTCTATACCAGTGATTACTATTGATTTGTTTATCTCTACTGAATCTCTGACTAACTTTGGATTGTTCTGGATTATTCTTTTCACCTCCTTTTTAATGCTTTTTTCCTCCACCCTTGTTTCTAAGTCTTTCTTTACTTTCACCATTTCTGTATACGTGGTTTCTACATCATTTTTGTAGCTTTGCACAGCTTCATTTACTTGTGTTATCTTCTCCTCAATATCACTGCTCTGGTCAATAAGACTGCTAACTTGCCTAATTGTCTCTGTGTCATTTTTGAACTCTTCCATAACACTCTCGTGATTGACTACTGTACTTGCCATTTCACTAATTTTCTTCCTAAGTGTACTCAATTCCACTGTTAGTTCACTGATGGTTGTGTCTTTCTTATTGGCCTCCCTTCCTAGTTTTTCCCTTTCTTCCTTTTGCAAGTGCATCTGCTTCTTTATTTCATCAATTTCATTTTTGAAAGCCATTTCTAGTTTGTTTACACGTTCAACCAGTCTATTGTGGGTCTCTACTTCAACCAGTTCTTGGTAGAAATCATCATTTTGCTTTTTACCTTTATCCCTTTTCTTTTCCAAATTTGTTTTACTGAAGTATGTATCCATTTTGCAATACTTAAAGTGCAAAGCATATACTTACAATCTCCGTCTTGTTGTAAACAAACCTCAGAGATGACTCAGCGTATTCTTTCGTCTTGGTGTGTGTGTGTGTGTGTGTGTGTGTGTGTGTGTGTGTGTATTTACCTAGTTTTGATATACAGAAAATGAGCTATGCTCGTGGGGTCCTGTCTCCATTTCTCAATGTCAAATTTTACTTTGAACTTGTTCAAGTTTTTGGACTGGACGATCTCTATGTCCAGGCTATTCCACAGGTCTATGCATCTATATGGAAAACTATTTTTCTTGATATCCTTTAGGCAACTTGGCTTTTTCAGTTTCATTCTGTGTCCTCTTGTTACTCTCCCATCCCAAACAAAGAGATCTTCTCTGTCAATTTCTTCTACTCCCAACAGGGCCCTGAACACTGCATTCATGTTGCTCCTCTCTCTCATTTCTTCTAAGGTAGGCAAATCTAGCTTTTCCAGCCTTTCCCTGTATGACAGATCTGCTAGGCTAGGGACCATCTTGGTTGCTGTTCTATGTATTCTCTCAATTTTGTTTATATCTTTCTTTTTAAGTGGGGACCGCACTACCGCCCCATATTCCAACCTGGGGCGGATCAAGGCCACTATCAATTTTTTCATCATCTCTTAATCCATATCATGAAATGCTACTACAATAAAACCTTGATTTAACGGCATTCATTCTAACGGCAACCCCAAACTAACGGCACAAATCTCCTGAGGAATATTTATGCAAAAAAATTTTTTTAATTCCCCCCAAATGGGTAAAAATTAGAATGAAATTCAAATGTGGTGGGCGCCGCGTGCATCTCGATCGTCTGTTTGCAGTTTCTTGCCAGTTGGGTATGTTTATGCTCACCCAGTCTTCCTCCCGCCTAGCCTGACCCCAAAGTGAGAAAAATTAGTATGTAAGGTTAGAGTTATGAACCAGTGTTATAGACTTCATAATTTACATAGTGCCATCTATTCTATTCCAACCTGCCAACTAATACTTACCTGGATTACAGTAGAGTCCCAATTTAAGACCAAAAGAAATGATCTTACAATAACACAAGCATTTAATTTCTCCCATAATTATATAATAGCATGGTAATACCACTCAATGGAGCGAGAGAAATTGTGGGAAATGGGTATTTTGGTACTGGGTTTCCAGATACAACTTGTGTGTTATGCTTTTGTCGGTCACTGATTGGTTTCCTCGACTCAACCCGACCCACGTGACCCCCATACCACCAGCCACAGCCTGCTGCCTACCTCAGTGTTGTGTGAACGGTCGCAGTGATGAGAAGTTTATATGCTTATTTCCTTGCTGCTCGTTTCCTCCAGAACTGAGCACGTGGTTCCAAACTAACTTTAGTTATGCCTAAGCACCCTGAAAGTGCATGAACATAAGTATTTATTCTAAATGAAAATGTAAAATGTTGGACGACGTGGCGTGTAGCGTTGCAGCTTAAATGCAAATGATCTGACAGATAAAGTGAGTCAGGATGTTTACGATGTGGATAGTTTTCTTTGTTGGAAAAAAAAGTTAATGATGGAGCAGTAAAATCCATGTATTCGCCTTTAGTGCAACAAGTGTGAAAAAAAGAAGAAAAAAGGCTTTGTGCTCGATCTTTTTGTCATAAGCTGATGATCTTTGGTCAAGTAATTCGGATCTTACGATACGTGAAGACACTACGTGTTGACATAAACTGTTCGGCAAGATAATTATGTGAGTTCAGTTCTTGTGAATTATACTGTCATACAAATTATATTGTTTGGCTGACTTGTTTATTTTTCACGATTTCTGCATTCGTGTGTATCTGAAAAGTGAGATATGCAATCACTCCATGCTGACGACTTCTATATTTTTTTTTCCTTTATTGTTGATGACTAACGACTTTCAAAAAGTTTCACACTGCATTTTTTTTTTATTGTACCGAGAGTGATTCATAACGAAATATGCGTGATGCTGGCCGGCCATTATTCACGTGTTGTTTAGGTCAAGTTTTTGCTTGATTTCTAATGAGGAGAGTCAAGAGGCTTAGTGGCAATCCTTGGAGATTAAAATTTTTATGGGGAGTATTAGGGGGCAAAACTAATCGGTTAGGTTAGGTTAGACTGCAGCAGCTATGCACTGATGTGTCCAGTCGGTGAGGTCGTATGTAAACACACTGTCTTAGGTGTCTTAAGGCAGACATATATCTAGTAAACTATCTTTAAATATGTTTTTAAAGAAAAATATGAGGCTCCTAGAACCTAACCCCCTATTTTACATGTAAATATATGTCACGTTTTAGCGTGAAATCGATTTTGCACGAGGTTCTGCATAACCTATCTCGTGTTATATGAAGACTCAACTGTACCGTACTGTACTTCCCTGGATTACTGTACAGCACTATACTACAACACCACACCTACCTGCTTTCTTTTGTTCTAAATATAAATTTTTTTTATTGATTTTGTATGTCTGCACATGTTTATATGCTTAAAAATGTGTTAAAATATGTTAGCGTGAGTTAAGGGGGGTATCGATAGGTGTAAGCTCCAATCTAACAGAATTTCGTTTTTTTCAGCATGCTCAGGGCCCCCAAGGGTGCCGTTAAATTGAGGTTTTCCTATATTATGATAGTCGTGACATTATACATCTCTCTAACTATCTTGTTAATGTGCTTTTTGGGTGGCAAATTATCCAGGACCAGCACTGTCAAGTCCTTCGCTTCTCTAGCTTTTGTGACTGGTTCCATTACCCATCAAATAATTCAGTGATGGTCTCTTGGTACTAGTATCCATTTCCAATACTTTACATTTTTTTGCTCTGAATTTCATTTCCCACATCTGGCTCCACTCACGAATTCTATCCAGGTCCTCCTGCAGCATTTTACGATGTTCTTCAACTTCTACTTTCCTCATGATCTTTGCATCATCAGCAAACAGACTTGCATAACTGTTCATTCCATCTACCATACTGTTTACGTAAATCAGGTACATTAAGGACGCTAACATCGAGCCCTGTGGGACTATACTTGTTACTTCCCTTCATCCAGATATCCTGTCCTTTATTACTGTCCTCATTTGTCTGTCTCTCAAGAAGTCTGTCATCCACTCCAGGAGGTTTTCCTTCAGTCCTATGTGCTCCAATTTCCTTATTAGTCACCTGTGTGGTAACTTATTAAAGATTTTCTCCAGGTCTAAATACACATAATCCACCCAACTATTTCTCTCTCTTGCAGTATGTCAACTGCCATAAATAGAAGCTCAACAAGTTGGAAACACACTGCCTTCCACTTCTGAATCCAAACTGACTTTCTGCCAAAACGTCCATCTCCTCCAGATATCTTATCCATCTGTCTTTCAGGATTCCCTCGCACAATTTTGTTATCAAGCTGGTCAGGGACACTGGTCTATAATTCAGGGGTTCTTCCTCGTTTCCTCCCTCATAAACTGGTACCACATTGGCCCTTTTCCATTCCTGAGGCACTTTCCCTTCTTCCAGAGGACACAAAATTAAACTGTGAATCTTATCTGCCAGTTCTTCTCTGCATACGTTTAGAATCCAATTAGAGTTCCCATCAGGTCCTGGGGCCTTTCTCACATCCTGAGTTTCCAGTATCTGTACACTTCTTGCACTTCAAGTTTTACTTCTATCAACATTACATTTCTTGTCACTCCCTCCTCCACCACAAATCACTTTCTCTAGTAAAGACTGATTGGAAGCATTTGTTCATTACTGTATTTCAGCTGCATAACTGCATCTTTACAGACATTTCCTTCTGCTTTCAGCTTATTGATTCCTTCCTTTAGTTTCAATTTGCCATTAATAAACCTGCAGAGCAATTTAGGTTCATCCTTTCATTTGTCAATTATACCTTCTCTGAAGTTTCCTTCTTCCTCTCTACGTATTCTTGTACAGTGGATTCTCGAATTTCGATGGGCATGGGTACCTAAAAATCACCGCAAAATTCTATCTATCTATCTATCTATTGCCAGACGCCTCAATCCCGTTTGGGGTGGCCACAAACAAATCGCCTCCAAGTCGCCCTGTCCCACGCCATTTCACTGCCCTGCTCCCAACTCACACCCCCCTCTCTCCACCCCATACCTCCATCTCATCCTCGGCCTCCCCCTCCCTCTTCCCCCCTCCACCTCACTCACATATACTCTCTTCGTCACTCTTGACTTGTGTCCTTCCAACAACGTCCAAGCTTCACTTCCGTACGTTAGAGTTGGTATCACAATACAGTACTGTCATGTAGTAACTTTTTCACTTCCATGCTCACTTCCCTGTTTCTTATCACTGCTTTCAAAGAACCAGCAACCTTTCTTCCCTGCTGTACCCTTTCAAGCACTTCACCCTCCAAACCTCCATACTTACTTATCACACTACCCAAGTACTTAAATGTACTCACATTTTCTAATTCCTCACCATCCAACCCCGCTGTACATTCACTGACTTCACCTCTCTCAAAGACCATCACTTTACTCTTCCCTACATTCACCTTCAGATTCCGTTTCTTACACTCTCTCCCAAACTCATCCACCAAGCCTTGCAGCTCTCCTTCGTCTTCACTCAACAACACAGTATCATCTGCAAACAACAGTACAGGGAGTTTCCAAACACTATCCTCTCTCACCAGGGCCACTCCAACATCCACTACCCTACCTTGTACCTCTTTTATTACCCCATCCATGTACAGATTGAACAACCATGGAGACATGACACATCCCTGTTTCAACCCAACTTTCAAAGAGAAAAATTCACTTAGTTCACCATTCACAAGCACTGCAGCCTTCACACCATCGTACATACTCTTCACAGCATTCAACAACTTCCCATCTACTCCATATATTCTTAACACTTTCCACAATCCTTGTCTATCCACCCTGTCATATGCTTTCTCCAAATCCATGAAAGCCGCATACAACTTCTTACCCTTCTCTAGAAACTTTTCCACTAAAGATCTAAGAATGAATATCTGATCTACACAACCTCTTCCCTTCCTAAAGCCTCCCTGTTCTTCTCCAACTAATTTCTCTGTTCTTTCTCTAACTCTGTCAATAAGTATCCTACCATACATTTTTCCTATTATACTAAGAAGACAAATGCCCCTATGATTACCACACACTTCTTTTTCCCCTTTTCCTTTGTACAAGGGAATAATTATACCTGACTTCCAATCCTCCGGGACTCTACCTTCCTCCCAGGCTAATCTGCACATCTTCCACATCCATTCTACTACTATCTCTCCCCCATGCTTCAGCATTTCACCACACACTCCATCAATTCCTGGGGCTTTCCCAGATTTAACTTTCTTCATTGCTTCCACAACTTCTATCCTACTGATTTCTTCCTGTCTTCTCACCACCCTCCTTCTCCCAGCCATTCCCCAGCCACTTATACTCACATTACTTCCATCCTCTACGTTCAACAATTCCTTAAAGTGTTCTCTCCATCTGCTCACTTTTTCTCCCTTCTCCACTAGTAATCTACCATTTTTATCTTTCACTCCCCTGCTAACTTCACTTCCACCCTGTCTTACTCTTTTCACCTCTTTCCAGAACATTTTCTTACAGTCCCTCCACTTTACACTCAAATTCCTTCCAAATTCCTCATCCACTCTCTTCTTACTCTCTCTTACTAATCTTTTCACCTCTCTCATTCTTTCTACATATAACTCTCTCTTCCGCCTCTCATCTTCTTCAACGCCCATATTTCTCATCCATTCATTGCATGCTTTCTTCTTTTGTGCCACAGCCTGTTTCACCTCTTCAATCCACCACGCTGTTCCTTGCACCCCCCTCCGTCTTCTCTTCCTTCCACACACCACATCACATGCTGCACATATTTCTTCTGTAAATATGCTACACACACCTTCCACGTCTCCCATCTGCTCCAATTCATATTTGCCCAATCGTTCCTCCACTTCTCTCTTATACTCTGCCTTTTTCTCATCCTCTTGTAACCTTTCCACTCTCCTTGCAACTACTCCTTCCTCTCGTCTTTCCCTTCTTCTATTTCTCCATTCTAATTGAAATTTAAACTGAACTTCCTATAAGAAAAATTAGTTCAGGTCCGGGGCCTCCTAACCTAACTACATAAAATCATGATTTTTTGCCCACACCCCCTGTAAACTTTATGAACTATAATTGTGGTTAAGTAATGTAGTTTTGCATTGTATTGCCATTGTCAGCAAGTGTATACTTGGTGTATTTCTGCCCTTTCCTGTACTGCCATTTTTCCTTTGGCAGCAAAGACTTTGAGGTGTCAGGCTGCTTTTGTCCATTACCACAGCTACCCGAAGAATCATTCTTGCTTGCCAACTTGAAACAGGTAAGCTGGGACGAAAATACAAAGAAAATACATACAACTAAATTGCAGTGAAATGCATGTCCACAGGTGAAAGGTACAGGCTGAAAGTGCGGCACTTGGGTGTAGAGAGCTGGCTGCTGGGAGGACAGTTGCAAGATGGCCACCGACAACAGAATATCACCTTGCACATGGCTTGTTGTTGTTGGTGCCTACTCCCATCTGGGAGCTCTTGTCCTTAAACATGACTTTTTTTTTTTTTTTTCTGTCTCTATTATTCATTTCTATGTTGCTCCTTATATTCATAATTACTATACTTCTCTTCGTTTCAGTATTCTGCATACTGTATTTGCTACCACCTGTAATTCATTTTGTTTTAGTATTTCTATTATTGATTCTTTTCCCCTGATTTCTCGTTATATCTTCGAGTTATGAAAGTACTGATTAATTAATAATACTGTAAGTATATTTATAGAATGAAGGGGAATAGTCCAGGGTGCGAATTGTCCTGACGGGAAATCATCCATGTCTTCACGGGGAATTATCTGACGGCGAATTGACTTGACAGTGAATTGTCTCAGAACCTAATCAACGTGTGCTCCACACATAAATAAATGATGTTGATTTTCATTCTCTTCTTGACACATGTCACATACGATATTAGGTTAGCCTCATACTTTTTCTTTTAATTTTGGTTCACATAAAAAATATTATCTTTGCTTGTTTTGGTTGGAGTCTGGCCCTGACAGCACATGTCACATATGATATTAGGTTAGGCTCATACTTTCTCTTATGATTTTCCTTCACTTCTAGCATTTTGGTTCCCATCAAAAATATTATCTTTGCTTGTTTTGGTTGGAGTCTGGCCCTGAGAGCATTGAAATAAGCAACTTTGCATCGAAAAGTGAGCTAGGCAGACCACTCCAAAATGCATCAAAATTTGATTCATCGAATTCTAAACTGTCGAAATTCGAGAATCCACTGTATATTCATTTCTAGTTCTTTTATATTCTTCCTTTGTTCTATCTTTACCTCTCTTTCTCCATTTGTTCCATATCTTATCCCTTGTTTTTTTGCTATCACACACTTTTTGTTGAACTAGTCATTTCTCCAGTTCTCTTTTCCACCAACTTTTGGCACATACTTCTCCACACCAGTAACATAGAAGTCTAGAAATTCTTCTGTATCTCTCGTTTCCCTGAATTGTCACCAATCTGCTTCTTCAAAAAATTTTCAGGATCCTGAAAGTCTGCTTTCCTAAAGTTTTATCTTCCATGCCTGTATAGCTCATCTCTTGTCTCCCCATTTCCTTCTATCTTTTGGAACTCAATCATTACATGATCAGTTTTTCCTAGTGGAGACAGACATTTCAGAGATTCAGCTGCATCAGGTTATTTAAGCAGAATTAAATATGGTCTTGCTGGTGTGTCATCACCTCTAATCTTGTCTCTTCTTTGACCCACTGGGTCATTACATTATCCATTGCTATACTTAATAGCATGCTGCCCCATGAATCTTCACTACTTCCTGAGTACCACTTCTCCTAGTTTACTTCTTTACAATTAAAGTCACCCATCAGGATTATGTTGTTGCTTTTCCCAATCACTTTCTGAAGATATCTAACCATGTCTGACAACATCTGATATTCCTCCTCATTCCATGCCCTTGTCTTGGGGGAAATATATGCGATGTCTCTCTTGCCTTTCCCTCTGGTTTCTATTACCATGTTTATCACTTCAGCCATACCTTGTCCCTGTTCCACACTATCCACATTTAAGCTGTTTTTCACTGTTATCATCACTCCTCCTCCCATTTTTTCTTTCTTATCTATTCTCCATAGCTTGTATTTCCCATTTCCCATTTGGATTTCAATATTCTCTCTCAGCTTGGTCTCTACAAAGCACATAATGTCTGGCTCATTTACTCCCAAGAAATTGTGTATTTTCTCCCTCGATGAGATTAGACCATCTACATTAGCATATGCCACTTTCAATCCTTTTGCACTGTGTCCTTCTCTCTCCCACTCTCCTTCGGTACCACTTCCTCAATTTCTGATCCATAACCCTCCAACAGAACTGTCTTCTCTTCTTCCATTCTCTGGTGTGTGTGTGACTCGCAAGTTCATACCAGTTCGCCACGAGCCCCCTGACAGAAGACTGCTGTCTAGGTATTTGTGCTGAGTTTCATTCTAACCACAGTTATATAATATTATGGTCTAAATACTTCGTATGTTTTAAATCAAGCAATTTACTGTTCAAGACAGTCAACAGAATGTGGGATACGATCATATTTCTGGAAACTAAATGTCTTTACAGCATTAGTTTACACCTAAAATGGTGGAAAAACAAGTGCTAGAGTCTAGGGTCATTCAGTAAAACAAACATTTATATATTTTTCATCGTTATTCAGCCATTTCCAATAAGATTCCAATTATCGGATCATTTTTCCCTTCCAATACTGCTACCAATGTCAACTGGTTTTTGCTGCCGATTTACAGCACTACATCTAACAACCCTAAGTTAAAAGTCCCCCCTAAACTGAATAAAACAGACCACATTTAGCATTCACAATACACAAAAATTGTCATCCAAGCAAAGGGGTTACTGACTTATTTCCTTCTTTTGGTTTTTATTTGCTTAAATTGCTTTTTATTTATTTTGCTTGACTTGAGAGAAGGATAATATTATTAACTGTACTGTATCCATTACATCTAATGAGTAGATTACCCACTTTCAGGTCATGGTGTATTATGGGAGAGTTCTAAGCCTACAAAAGAATGAACAGTAACATTTAACACACTATCATCATCATCATCCCAACCTTCTCTTCCCACCCATAGACGTGGTAATGCAGGATCCAGGAAGGAAAAAAATAAATAAATAAATAATTTGTGGTAGGTGGGGGTGCTCACCATCCACTCACTTAATGTAGTGCTGTCCTAGGGTGTCTGCCCTTCCCTCTCCTCCATCCTTCTTTCCTTCCATCCTCTCCTGTCTTTCTTTCCTTCATTCTTTCCTCGTCCGTCTGCCTACAGGTGACTTTACATTCCCTCCTCAGTCTTTCTTTCCTTCATTCTTTTCTCTTTCTTCTGCCTATGGGTGACTCCACAATGAGTGACAAGCCAAATGGTTTCCTGTACACCAGGAAACCATTCACAACGCTGGATGGTAACCATATAACCAAATTTTGGCGCCTGGTGGTCTGGTGGGTAATTACGGAGCTCCAATCAGATTGAGCCGGTGAAGGCTTATATCCAAGGGATGGTTGGGGTTCATTGCTCATGTAATGCCACTCAGGGATGAGTGAGGCTGGTCACTCTCATCTTAAATGTCAGGGGCAACTTGCCTAGCCTCGGGCTCCTCCACTCCTCATGAGGCAATGTAGGATTGAATGATGATAATGATGAATAAATAAAGGTAGACCAGTAACATTAAGTACATCACCTCAATGACATGGTTTTGACATTCCTCTAATCCTCTCACAAACTCCAGATTATTACATTCAGCTTACATTTTTCCCTCCTAACTGCAGGTGTTATATAGAGTCTGCACTAACCCATTCCTTACTAGAGATCCTTATTGAGCTGTGGGTGCTGGAGAAGTACACCTCCATGTGGTGGCACCAATATGACCTGGCAGTTGGGGAAGTGGACTTTCTGATCACCACTTGGTGGTGGTAAAAGTCAAGGTACAAATGTGATGGATGAATAGAAAGAGTAGGGAAGGAGGAAGTAGTCAATACAAGGTGGGTAAAAAAAAAAAGAAAAAAGAAAAAAAAAAAGAAAAAAAAAAAAAAGATGTGGAGGAACGACTGGGTAAGTATGATCTAGAGTAAAAGGGGTAGGTGGAAGGTGCATGCAAGATATTCACAGAAGAAATCTGTGCAGCATGTGAGGTGGTATGTGGGGTGAAGAGAAGATAAAAGAGGGTGCAAGGATCAGCATGGCGGAATGATGAGGTGAGACAGGCTGTGGTGCAAAAGATGAAAGCATATAGTGAATGGATGGGAAGTAGAGGAATGAGGAAGCCGAGATGGAAAAAAAGGGTTATATGTAGAGAGAAAGAGAGAGGTGAAAAGATTAGTAAGAGGGAGTAAGAAGAGGGGATGAGGATTTTGGATGGAATTGAGTGTGAAGTAAAGGGAAAGTAAAAAATGTTCTGGAATGAGGTAAAAGAGTTAGACATGGTGGTAAAGAAGGTAGTAGGGGAGCAAAAGATAAAACTTGAAGACTGACAGTGGAAAAGGGAGAAAAAATGAAAAGATGGAGTGAACACTTCAAGGAACTGTTAAACACAGAGAATGAGTGATGTGAATATAGGCTAAGTGGTTGGGAAATGGCTAGGAGAAGGAGGGAGATGAGAAGGAACAGATCAGTAGGATGGAAGCAGTGGAAGCAACAAAGAAAGTCAAAATGGGGAAAGCCCCAGGAATTGATGGAGTGTGGCGCAACATTAATGCATGGGGGAGAGATAGTAGTAGAATGGATATGGAAGATGTGCCGATTGGCCCGGGAGGAAGGTAGAGTCCCAGAGGATTCGAAGTCAGGTATATTAATTACAGTCATCCATTAACATTCGCGGGGGTTAGGTAACAGACACACCTGCGAATGTTAAAAATCTGCGGATATCTGCTGCCCCCCTTAAAAACACCTCTGGACCCCAATTTCCTTATATAACTAAAGAAAAACCCTTTGTGCATGTTTACAACCACTTTATTTAATACAAGAACACTAAACAACTACTTTATTTAATACTATCTATCTAGAGCCTGATGCCAAAATCCCGCAAAGGGTAGCCGCAGACAAAATGCCTCCAAGTCGCTCTGTCACCCACCATTTGACTACCCTCCCCCCAACTCACCCCCCCCCTCTCATATACCTCTCAACTCCATCCCTCCACCTCATCCTCGGTCTACCCCTCCCTCTCCCTCCCTCCACCTCACCTACATACACCCTCTTAGTCAGTCTTTCACACTCCATTCTCTCCACATGTCCAAACCACCTCAGTGTATTTCTCCTAATCTTCTCAACCACATCTACATCCACCCCACGACGTTCCTTCACTTCTTCATTCGTCAACCTGTCCCTCCACGTCACTCCACATGCTCCTCTCAAGTAACTCATTTCCACTGCTCTCACTCTTGACTTGTTCCCCTCTTGCAAGGTCCACGCCTCACTTCCATACGTCAGGGTTGGGATCACAATACTATCATGCAGTGACTTCTTAACTTCCATACTCCCCTCCCTATTTCTCATCACTGCTTTCAGTGAACCAACAACCTTCCTTCCCTGCTGTACCCTTTCACGCACTTCATCCCCCAAAGTTCCATCCTTACTCATCACACTACCCAAGTACTTGAATGCACTCACATTGAGTGTGGAGTTGAAAATAATGAATAGTGTACTCCTGCATGGCCTCTTCTGACAACAGTGCTCATCCCAGCTCCCTCCAAAAGGAAGAGTGCTACAGTATATTTCATTCACTGGATAATACCATTACTGTACTAAAACTGCCACGAACTGTGCCTGGGATAATGTTACAGTGTCAGCAGAGTTCAATGGGATAATTTTTTTTTTTTTTCTGTAGCCATCCACGGATATTCAAATCTGTGAATGTTAAAACCGTGAATATTAAGGGATGACTGTATTCCTCTGAACAAAAGAAAAGATGCACAAAAATATACATGGTATAGAGGGAACAGGGATGGTGTTGATAGGAGCCTGTTTGATTAACGTATTTCGCGGCATGTAAGACGCACTTTTTTGTCTCAAAGTTACCTTAAAATATCCCCATGCGTCCTGCACGCTAGACTAAGGCAGGTTAGTTTGGCTCCATTGAGAAGAAACTCTTATAAAGATGATCATCTCACTGCTTAGCAACCACAGGTGTTTTCTACAGTATGCAGACTTGATTTTATTTTAAAAAATTATATACCCCTAACAGGATTATGGCATCAGGCAATAGATAGATAGATATACACTAGTGTGTATATGCAGCAGATTTAAGAAACACGCGAGATCAGAAACACAAAACTTTCGCGGGTTTGTTTACAGCTCAACTGGCTAACATCGTGAAGATATTTAGCGGTTTAGCAATTTAACAGTTTAGCATCCGCTCTATTCCAGCAAGCTAACGTACATGATCACTGGTGAACTGTCTGCTAACCTTCTGAAAGGCAATCATGACCACTTTGCTTGCCATCCATTCACTAACTAGCAAAGCAATCATACTGGAGAGACACTGGCTAGTGAAACTGCCAAGTCATCAAAACAAACTTTCGTCACATATGGAAATTCAGTAACCCTAATTAGGTTAGTTACTTTTGTGACATTTTGTGAGTGTATATATGCAGCAGATATTAAAGCACGCAAGTTCAAGAACACAAAGCATTCACGGTTTGTTTTCAGCTCAACTGGCCAATACCGTCAAGGAGTTTAGCGGTTTAGCAACTTAGCAGTTTAGCGTCTAGCGTACACCCTACTCTAGCAAGCTAACATGCTCACTGGTGAACTGTCTGCTAACCTTGTGAAAGGCAATCATAACCACTTTGCTTGCCATCCACTTATTAACTAGCAAAGCAATCATACTGGAGAGATGCTGGCAAGCGAACCTGACAAGTCATCAGAATTGATTTTTGTCGCATATGGAAATTCAATCACCCTCATATGGTTGGCTTCTCTAAGTGACATTTTGTTTCATGCCTGACAAGAGTATCATAGAAGTGAACAGTCTTATTATACCAATAGCGAAAAACAGGAAAAACAGTTGTAACGTTAAACAGTACTGCCTGAAGTTACACCTTCACTTTTTCAGCCAAGTGAAGTACTTTAGCAATGTCTATGCAACTCAGGGCACACCCAATTACAGTATTTTGTTATGAAAACAGGATAAAATTCACTGAGTAGCATAACTGATGCAATATCTGAAATAGCAGTGCCTGACGGGCATTCATATCAGCGTCCGCCATTTCTGCCGTATTCTTAGCAGGCGAAGCCATCAGAATGATTGACAACGTTCACTCTCTGCATCTCTGCTGCCTAAGAAAAGCTCTCATGATCGGCAATGAGGATCATTTAGGCCATAACGTCCAAATTGGTTAGGTTAGGTTAGGTTGTAAAGTCATTTGCCATTTTGGACGTTATGGCCGAAACGACCAGAATCCTAAGGTGTAGGTGAGAGTTTGGTGTGTGTGTGTAGTTAAGGAAGTAGGAGTGGGAAGAGTCAGGCTAGGGAACTGATAATCCGCTTATTATAATCCCTTCAGCCCAGCAATGTATTTTATAGGGTAGTTTATTCATGCTTGCCATATGATTTTATTCAGCTCAGGAAACATGTACTGAGGAGGTTAATGTGGGCTGTATCAAATGCTCCAAATCTGAATATTGCCTGTGCTCAGTTAAAACGACTGCCAAGTTAAAGTCGTATGAAGTGTGGTATAAGCAATTCAATGGATGGTACTGAGGACCATTTACTGTATGAAAGTGACAGTGAAACAGTGATGATGACCATGGTGATGACTTCCAATGATGCTTCAGGACTTGGGGGAAGTAGTAATGAATTCTCAGGATTTGAAGACGAGTGAAATTTTCACCATGTCAGTAATATGAAGTGAATATAGGTTTTAGGTGATCATGACAGATGCAACCATGGAAAATTTAGGATCAATGGTGCTGTACACCTTTTGTCCTGCACTGATGATGTTTGGATGAATAAATTGTTTGAGATGTTTCATGTCCTTAAGTGATGATATTTATATTGAACAACCAAATACATTTATTTTGATGTTTTTGGCATATACCGCATTTCGCGGCATGTAAGACGCACTTTTTTGTCTCAAAGTTACCTTAAAATATCCCCATGCGTCCTGCACGCTAGACTAAGGCAGGTTAGTTTGGCTCCATTGAGAAGAAACTCTTATAAAGATGATCATCTCACTGCTTAGCAACCACAGGTGTTTTCTACAGTATGCAGACTTGATTTTATTTTAAAAAATTATATACACTAGTGTGTATATGCAGCAGATTTAAGAAACACGCGAGATCAGAAACACACAAAACTTTCGCAGGTTTGTTTACAGCTCAACTGGCTAACATCGTGAAGATATTTAGCGGTTTAGCAATTTAACAGTTTAGCATCTGCACTATTCCAGCAAGCTAACGTACATGATCACTGATGAACTGTCTGCTAACCTTCTGAAAGGCAATCATGACCACTTTGCTTGCCATCCATTCACTAACTAGCAAAGCAATCATACTGGAGAGATGCTGGCTAGTGAAACTGCCAAGTCATCAAAACAGACTTTCGTCACGTATGGAAATTCAGTAACCCTAATTAGGTCAGTTACTTTTGTGACATTTTGTGAGTGTATATATGCAGCAGATATTAAAACACGCAAGTTCAAGAACACAAAGCATTCACGGTTTGTTTTCAGCTCAACTGGCCAATACTGTCAAGGGGTTTAGCGGTTTAGCAACTTAGCAGTTTAGCGTCTAGCATACACCCTACTCTAGCAAGCTAACATGCTCACTGGTGAACTGTCTGCTAACCTTCTGAAAGGCAATCATAACCACTTTGCTTGCCATCCACTTACTAACTAGCAAAGCAGTCATACTGGAGAGATGCTGGCAAGCGATCCTGACAAGTCATCAGAATTGATTTTTGTCGCATATGGAAATTCAATCACCCTCATATGGTTGGCTTCTCTAAGTGACATTTTGTTTCATGCCTGACAAGAGTATCATAGAAGTGAATAGTCTTATTATACCAATAGCGAAAAACAGGAAAAACAGTTGTAACGTTAAACAGTATTGCCTGAAGTTACACCTTCACTTTTTCTGCCAAGTGAAGTACTTTAGCAATGTCTATGCAACTCAGGGCACACCCAATTACAGTACTTTGTTATGAAAATAGGATAAAATTCACTGAGTAGCATAACTGATGCAATATCTGAAATAGCAGTGCCTGACGGGCATTCATATCAGCGTCCGCCATTTCTGCTGTATTCTTAGCAGGCGAAGCCATCAGAATGATTGACAACGTTCACTCTCTGCATCTCTGCTGCCTAAGCAAAGCTCTCATGATCGGCAATGGGGATCATTTAGGCCGTAACGTCCAAATTGGTTAGGTTAGGTTGTAAAGTCGTTTGCCATTTTGGACGTTACGGCCGAAATGACCAGAATCCAAAGGTGTAGGTGAGAGTTTGGTGTGGGTGTAGTTAAGGAAGTAGGAGTGGGAAGAGTCAGGCTAGGGAACTGATAATCTGCTTATTATAATCCCTTCAGCCCAGCAATGTATTTTATAGGGTAGTTTATTCATGCTCGCCATATGATTTTATTCAGTTGAGGAAACATGTACTGAGGAGGTTAATGTGGGCTGTATCAAATGCCCCAAGTCTGAATATCGCCTGTGCTCAGTTAAAACGACTGCCAAGTTAAAGTCGTATGAAGTGTGGTATAAACAATTCAATGGATGGTACTGAGGACCATTTACTGTATGAGAGTGACAGTGAAACAGTGATGATGACTGAGGTGATGACTTCCAGTGATGCTTCAGGACTTGGGGGAAGTAGTGATGAATTCTCAGGATTTGAAGACGAGTGAAATTTTCACCATGTCAGTAATATGAAGTGAATATAGGTTTTAGGTAATCATGACAGATGCAACCATGGAAAATTTAGGATCAATGGTGCTGTACACCTTTAGTCTTGCACTGACGATGTTTGGATGAATAAATTGTTTGAGATGTTTCATGTCCTTAAGTAATGATATTTATATTGAACAACCAAATACATTTTGATGTTTTTGGCATATAATAAAGCCACTGGGTACTCCAAAACTGACTGATGTAAATGTTTCAGAGGCGAGCGAATGTTGCATGTGGTGTGTACATGTGTGCGTGTGTGTGTGTACCATAGCGATTAGGAGGCAGCAGTGTTAAGACCAAAAATGGATGTTTTCACAGTACTCGAATGTTTTGAGATGGATTTCTGTTTTTAGCAAATTCTGGTAAGAGAAATATGCATTTTTAATTGTTGATGCTGCAAGGAAAACAGCTGACAGTAAGGGAGTGATACTGGGAGAAGAGGGTAGAGACAGTTGTCTAGCGCTTGGGATGCAGCAGTGTTGCTAAGGGATAGTTTCACCATTCTCGACATGTTTTGAGATGAATGTCTGTTTTTAGTAAATTGTGACCAGTGACGAACGTATTTTTAACTGTTAATGCTGCAAGGGAAACATCGCTGACAGTGAGGAAGTGATACTGAGAAGAAGGGGTAGAGACTGCTGTCTTGCGACTGGGAGGCAGCAGTGTTACTAAGGTGTAACAATGGATGTTTTCACCATACTAAGTATGTTTTGAAATGAATGTTTATAGTAAATTATGATCAGTGAAGCATGCATTTTTAATTGCTGATGCTGCAAGGCAAACATAGCTGACAGTGAGGGAGTGATGCTGAGAGAAGAGAGTAAAAACAGCTGTCTATCCTGTTCCCAAGCAGCCTTGCTATATTGAACTTTGGTTGTAAAACATTGTAATTTGTGTATTTACAAGTGCTACCATTTTATATTATTTGTGGAGGTAATTACAGGTTAGTTAGAGTGCATGATTAATGATAGTAGTCGTCTGATATTGTGCTTGAGTCAAGGCAATGTGAGGAAATTCCGTAACAGGTGTGGAATATGACGGGGTTCTTTTAGGATAAATGAACTGATGTGAACATTCATTGTATTTTACGTTTTCGTCAGTGAATGAAAGAATAGAGTTTATTGACTTCATCTGTGGTTTTAAATTCATAAAATATTAAAAACAGTGTTTATATCAGCTTACTGATACATATTTATCAACAAAGTTGAGATGGCCTTGTGGTTTGAAGTCACGTTTTGTTAAGACGGGGTTTTGTTTTCTCTTTCCTGTATCATTCTTTGTACATAAAAGAAGAGACTAAAGGATGATGAGCAGTACTGAATAGATTCTGAAAGGTGAGTGTTGTATCTAAGTGATAGTGGCTCATATCAGTCACGTTTTGTCAAGAAGGGGCATTGTTTTCTTTTCCTGTAACATTCTTTGTATATAAAAAAAAGAAACCAAAGGCTGATGATCAGTAATGAATAGATTCTGAAAGGTGAGTGTGTATCTGTGTGGTAATGGCTCTTATCAAGAAACCTTACTGCAGTCTTGGTTGGGGCAAACTTTTTTTTCACAGAACTGCCCTGCCAGAATTAGGGCGCGTCTTTCACAATGCTGCGTCTTACATGCCGCGAAATACGGTAAGTGCTCGTAGAGAGGTTGATGATGGGAATGGTTGCTGATATGAGGGCTGTGAGAGGACAATGTGGAAGTCTATCAGATCACATGATTGTGGTATGCAGCATCAAGCTGAGAGGAGTGAGGTGGACCAGGAGAGCGAGGAGCAGTCAGGGAGATATACTGAAGGTCAAGAAGCTGAGGATCAAAGAAATGGCAGATGAATACAGGACCAATGTAGGGGAGAAGGTAGAATCAGTGAACTGGAATGAAGTGGATCTGGACAGCCTGTGCATATTAGGACTGCTTGGGTAGGAATGCTAAAGTGGGGTGTGGTGTGGCAATAGTAACAACAAAGAAGAAAGGTAAGGCATGATGGGACGAGGAGGTTAAGAGAGCAGTGGAGGAAAAGAGGGAAGAAGTGGCTAGAGAGGTTACAGGACAGCAGTTCAACTGAAATAAAAACTGAATATATTGAGACCAAGAAGCACGCAGAGAAAATAGTGATGAGGAAAAAGAAGGAGGTAAATGATGACCTAGGGAGAAAAATGAATGCAAATTACTCTGAAAACAGGAAGTTATTCTGGAAAGAGGTGCGGAAATGTAGAACTGAAAGCGGAAAGAAATGTGAAGGTGTGACGGATGCATGTGGTAGACTATTAACCCATGGGGATAAAATAAGGACCAGATAGAAAGACTATTTTGAACGCCTGATGAATAGGAATAGAGATGGCAGAGCCACTGTAAACATGACTGGTTTTGGGGGTGTGCAGAGAAGGATTGTAGTGCCAGGAAACATGACACTCGCACAGGTGAAGAAAGCGCTGTGAAGAGGATGAAAAATGGGAAAGCAGCTGGAGTTGGTGAGGTGTATGCAGAGATGATTAAGTGCACCAGAGAGAGTGGAATGAAGTGATTGTTGGAGATATGTAAGAAGGCATGGATGAGTGAAACTGTGCCTGCAGAGTGGAAAAAATTGTACCCCTGTACAAAAATAAAGGTGAGCAAAGTGGGTGCAAGAATTATCGTGGCATAAGTTTACTGAATGTTGTGAGGAAGGTATACGGAAGAATTATTATAGAGAAAGTAAGAGAGATATCAGAAGTCCTGGTGAGTGATGAACATGGTGGCTTTAGGAGTGGCAGTGGATGTGTGGATCAAATATCAAATATTTGTGGTGAGACACATAGTGGAAAAGGCTTGTAAGAAAAACTATAAGGTGTTTATAGCATTTATGGATCTGGAAAAAGCTTACGACAAAGTAGACAGAGAAGGATTGTGGAAAGTTTTGCACACGTACGGTGTAGATGGTAAGCTGCTAGGTGCCATCAAGAGATTTTATGATGGTAGTGAGGCATGTGTAAGGGTAAATGGGCATCTAAGTGAATGGTTCATTATCAGTGTGGGTGTGCAACAAAATTGTGTGATGTCCCTGTGGTTGTTCAATATATACAGTATATGGATGGGGTGATGAAAGGAGTAAAAAAACAAGTAATGGAGAGAAGGATGGCATTGGTATTGAATGGTGATGGATGGAATATCTCAAATTTGTTGTATGCTGATGCTGCAGTACTGCTTGCAAATACCGGACAAGAACTTGCTAGACTATACTCCATTTCACCAAGTTTCGCACCATCAGTGCTGTCGTCAATGCCTGGTAGTATTGATGTAAATCCTCTGCACTGGGTAAACTTCTATGTATTACCTTAAGAACCAATATATAAAGACAATACTAAAAGGTATATCCACTACTGAGGACCTTTATCAATGCTACAGGTCTTGATGACATCACTGATGGTGCCAGACTTGGCGAATGGAGTATAGTGTAGAATTTTGCTGATATCTATGAGAGTCATGTCTTGAGAGTAAATGTAGAAAAGAGTAAAATGATGGTAATCGAGAGAGAAGGTGACTCCCAGTGTGATGTTACAGTGATTGGAGACAGACTGGAATTGGTGAGAGAGTTCAAATACCTAGGTACACTGATAGAAAAGAGAGGAAAATATATAAAAGAAGTGGAAAGTAGTGTGACACAAGGAAGGGATGTAGCTGGTGCCATGAAGGCCTTGATAAGAAACAGAGGCTTGAGTGTTGCAGCTGCATGAGGCTTACATGAACGAGTGTTAGTGCCAACTTTAACATGTGGGTGTGAGACTATGATGTCATGAAAATGAAAAGTCAAGAGTGAGAGCAGTGGAGATGGGACTGCTGAGGAATATACGTGGAGTGCAGAGAGTGGATAGGATACGAAATAATGTGATTTGTAAAAGATACAGAGTGAGGAACCTGTGGACACCAGAATCGAAGAGAGCGTACTGAGATGGTATTGTCATGTGGAGAGAATGGATAACAACAGAGTGATGCAAAAGGTATATCTGAGAGAATTTGAAGGAGGGAGGAGGTGAGGTAGGCCAAGGAGAAGATAGAATGATACAGTGGATGAGTGTGTGAGGAGGAGAGGTATGGAAGCCAGTGAAGCTAGGGGACTGATAAGAGATTGAGCCAGCTGGATGAATGTTGCGAGAAGAAGTGCATGATCAGGGATTTGGAACCCCTTTTTAACATGATGGAGTCCGGACTGACTCTATCAAATACGTTTATGTGAAGCTACAGAATGTGGTGAAAGTTCTTAGTGTATCACATAAAGCCACGATTCCAGGGACTTGAATGGTGAGTGAATGGAAGTATGGCCCACTGGATTGGGCAAATTTGGGCTGTCTGGATGTTGCTACTCCTCACCCTGCCCTAGGGTGGGAAAGGAGATTCGGATGATGATGACAAAGGAAAAGGGGGAAAAAGAAGTGTGTGGTAATCATATGGGCATTTTTCTTCTTAGTGTAAGATGAAAAGTATATGGCAAGATGCTTATTGACAGCTGGGGAAATAACACAGGAATTAGTTGGAGAAGAACACGGAGGTTTTAGGAAGGAAAGAGGTGTGTAGACCAGATATTAATTCTAAGGGCTGTAATGGAAAAATATTTTGAGAAGAGAAAGAAGTTGTATGTGGCCTTCATGTATTTGGAGAAAGCATATGATACTGGAGATACATCATCATCATCCGGACCTCCTTTCCCACCTTAGGGCAGGGTAAGGAGTAGCAATGTCCAGACAAATTTGCCCAATCCAATAGGCCATGCATCCATTCACTCACCATTCATGCCCTCAAAATCCTGGCTCTACCTGATATGCTAAAAACATTCACCATGTTCTGTACCTTCACATACACATATCTGACACAGTCAATCCAGACGCTGTCATGTTAAAAAGAGGTGCCAAATCCCTGATCATGCACTTCTCTTCACAATATTCATCCAGCCAGCTCGATCTCGTCAGTCCCCTAGCCTCACCAACTTCCAAACCACTCTTCCTCACACACTCATCCACTATATCCCTCCACCTTCTCCTTAGCCTACCTTGCCTCCTCCCTCCTTCAAATTTGCTCAGATATACTTTTTTCACTACTCAATTATTATTCATTCTCAGTACACTCTCTTCAATTCTGGTGTCCACAGACTTCCTCACTCCACATCTTTCACAAATCACACTATTTTGTGTCCTACCCACTCCTTGTACTCCTAATACATTCCTACGGAGTCCCATTTCCACTGCTGTCACTTTTGACTTTTCATTTTCATGCCACACCATAGTCTCACATCCGTATGCTAAAGCTGGCACTAACACTCCTTCATGCAAGCCTCGTGCAGCTGGAACACTCAAGCTTACGTTTATCATAGCTACTTTCCTGGCTTGTGTCACTCTACAGCTACCCCAAAGTGACTCAGGACCTCTCTCCACAAGGTATTAAAAAAAAAGAAATCACAGTATATCACAATGTTTGATCATGAAATTCCAGTCATTAATATGAAATCATGTTTCCCTTGTTTTTCAGGACCAGTTGGATGCATTTTGGCATGGAATCACTTAGAACTCTAAAGTAATCTAAGGACATTTCTTTGCACCAAACATTTGTCAGTTCAGTCTTGATTTTTTTTTTTTTTTTTTTTTTTAATGCGAGGAGGAAGGAACCAAAGTCTGAGCCTGCAAAGTGTTCCTTCCCCCCCCCAAAAAAAAAAAAAAAAAAAAAAAAAAAAAAATATATATATATATATATATATATATATATATATATATACAGTATATATAAAAGAGAGCCACATTAAAGATCCATTTTGAGATGCCTGGACACACTGCACTTGAAGACTGGAGATCATAGGAAGTAGGAAATTCAAACAGAGAGAGACAGTTCCAGAGTTGGCGTGTAGCATAAATGAAGGATTGGGAGTAGGTTAACTCTTGCATTAGAGAGTTGGACAGAAAATGGAAGAGAGTTTGTTGCTAGACGAGTGCTATGCACCTGTCATAGAGGTGGAGGGATGCAAGCAGACAGTTCAGAGGAGCAGTGACCATTGAAGTAGCGACAGAAAAGAGATAAAGATCCAACAGTGTGGCTAAGAGACAGGTTGAAGGGGGCCAGTAAGAGGAGGAGAGCTGATGAGACGAATAGCCTTTGACCCCACCCTATTAAGAAGAGCTGTATGTAGAATGCCTCCCTACATATGGAAGTTGTACTCTAAACATGGGCGAAAAAAACCGTGTATAAAGTCAACAACTGTGCAGGGGTAAAGAGGGCATGGAGTTGGCTTAGCACACCAAATCTCTCGGAAGCAGATTGTACAAGAGATGTAATATGATCTTTCCAAGATAAGTCTCGTGTGAATGAAACCCCAAGGATGTTCAAGGATGATGCAGGATTGAGCTTGATATTATTAATCATTAGAGGGTACGCCTGTGGAATATTTTGACGGGTTGATAGGTGTAAAAACTGAGTCTTTGATGCATTAAAAACAACAAGATTATTTTTACCCCACTCAGAGAGATGAGCCAAGTCAGACATTAGGTGTGCCATAGCCTCATCCCTTGTTTGTTGAAGTAACTACTGAGATGGACGTTGCAGAAACCGAATGGAAAGGTGAAGGGCGGAATCATTAACGTATGCGTGGACAAGATTAGATGTACAGCTTAGAAGATCATTTATGTATAAAAAGAAGAGAGTTGGTGATATGTCAGAGCCCTGAGGAACACCACTGTTGATAGATCTAAGAGAAGAATGATGGCCGTGTACAACAGCAGCTACAGAACAACAAGAACGGAAGCTATAGATGAAGGCATAGACAGAAGGATAGAAACCATAAGAGGGCAGTTGGAAATTAAAGATTTATGCCAGACTCGACTGAAAGCCTTTGACATGTCAAGTGCAATGGCAAAGCCTTTGCCAAAGTCCCAAAAGGTGGATGACCAGGGGTCTGAAAGGTAGGTGAAATGGGAGAAATGGAGTTCCCCCGAGCTAAGCCCTGTATTGGACTATATAGCCCCGCTAGGGTTACAGGAGCGAGCTACCACTCCCGGCACGGCAGCCCGGGCGAGGCTCGAACTCGCAATCCCCTGATTACGAGTCCAGCGCGCTACCACTGTGCTACCGCGCCCCCCTGAAAGGTAGGTGAGAAGATTGCCAGTGGAGCATCCATGACAGAACCCATACTGATGGTCAGAAAGAAGGTTGTGATAGGAAAGATGCTTTAAAATTTTTCTGTTAAGAACAGACTTGAAAACTTTTGAGATACAGGATGTTAAAGCAATTGGACGATAGTCAGAGGGTTGGGAATGGTCACCCTTCTTTGGGACTGGCTGAATGAGAGCTAACTTCCAGCAAGAAGGAAAGGTACAGGTTGAAAGACAAAGGCAAAAGAGTTTACCTAGGCAGGGTGTAAGCACAAAAGCACAGTTCTTGAGGACATCAGGAGGGACTCCATCAGGCCCTTATGCCTTAATAGTAATGAGGCCAGTGATGGCAGGAAATACATTAGCTGAAGAAATTTTAATGTCAGCTATGAGGAAATCAGATGGGGGACGTGATGGAGAAACAGCACCAGAATCATCTAAGGTGGAATTGAAGGAGAAAGTCTGAGCGAAGAGATCTGCTCTATCAGTAGAAAAAATAGTTACAGAGCCATCAGAGTAGAAAAGAGGAGGGAAGGATGATGAGGTAAAGTTGTTAGAAGGGTTTTTGGCAAGGTGCAAGAAGGAGTGGGAAGAATTCGAGTTGGAGTGTTGAAAGCATTTAGTACAGATGAAATTATTTTTAGCAGAGCGAGGAACAGACTTAGCATGATTCCAGTTGGGTGTCTTCTTTTTTGCCGTGATTTTCTTCATCTCTGCCCGGCAGTTTTCTATTGGATTTAGATCCGGACTGTTGCAAGGCCAGTCAAGGACCTCAATCCGATTATCCTGAAGCCATTTTGTCATCTTCCTCGACTTGTGACATGGAACTGAATCGTGCATGAAAACGTCGCACCCATGAATTGCAAAAATGTTTAACAAATGATCTTTCAGAACTTGAATGTACCAGCCACCATTCATCATCATGTCTTCAGGAAGAAAGTAGAGGCCTCCCCTTCCCATTTCACCTGAGAAACATCCCCATAACATTACTGATTGTGGGTGCTTAACAGTCGGCACCGTGTAAGCAGGGTCATATCGACTACGGGAGGCAGGGCAACAAACCTTGGCAGAACGCACCTGGAACACTTGAAATGTGCTCTCATCGGAAAACATAACTTTTCTCCACTCATCCGAAGTCCAGTGTGCATACTTCTTGGCAAACTAAATGCGCTGCTTCTTCGTGCAGTCAGTGAGAAGCGGTTTCTTGGCTGCGATGTGGTTTGGCAAACCCAGCTCCTTCTGCAAGCAGTGTTGGATAATTTGAATTGAGATGTCTTGCAACAGGTGGGGATGCATTCTCTTCAATTCTGCTGCTGTTAGTCGAGGATTCTTGATTACTTCCCTCTTCAGAAGCATATCTGTAATTCTGGAAGTTGTCCTTTCTTTCCACCCCCATGCTTGTGCTCTGGTACAACATCAGGTGGCAGGCTGCGTGCTGCAGCAAGAATCTTCATGACGGTCGACTTTGTGCATCCAGTATGTTCACAAATTGTGTTGATAGGGACATTATCCCGCCTCCATGCAATGTTACAGACCCTCTCATCTCTTGAGCTGTACTTTCCACGCATGACAACTCGACTCTAAGAAAATAACAGGTCAAACAGCAATGCATATGAAAAAAGAGGGAGATGCAAGCTCAGAGCGACGGGAACACATACTCCCACTCTCGTTTCTGGGCAAGCACTGATGTGCTGAGTGTTTCACCACCTCCTGCCAACACCAGAGGAGTTGCCAGTTACTTTACCCAAAAAATTCACTTGGTAGAGGTGGAAACACAAAGCAAAGAAGACAACTGTCCCATAGCAGTTTTGTGTGTAGGTCCTAGGTCAATTTGCGGTGGGTGTACTTTACACTTCTTTTGCACATTTTCCTCTTTTTTCTATCACTGTACTAAGGTATTTGAACTCTCTCACCAATTCCAGCCTCTCTCCACTCACTAACATTGCACTGGAGTCATCCTCTCTGTCAGTAACCATCACTTTACTTTTTTCTACATTTACTCTCAAGGCATGACATAGACATCAGCAAAACTCTACACTAGTCTACCAAGATCTTGTTCGGTATTTGCAAGTATTACTGCATCATCAGCATACAACAAATTCGAGATATTCCATCCATCACCATTCACTGCCAACGCCATCCCCCTCTACATTACTTGTGTTTTTACTTCTCTCATCACCCCATCCATATATATATATATATATTCAACAATCATGGGGACATCACACAACCTTGACGCACACCCACACTGATCGTGAACCACTCACTTAGATGCCCATTATCTCTAACTTTATAATAATTCTTCGATATACGTTCCCCACAACACTTAATGTGTTTATGCCACACTAATTCTTGCACTCACTTCGCTCACATTTATTTTTGTACATGGGTACATATCACAGCCTTTTTCTACTCTGCTGGCACAGTTTCAATCATCCATGCCTTCTTAAATATCTCCAACAAGCACTTCATTCTGCTCTCTCCATTACACTTAATCATCTCTGCATACACCTCATCAACTCCAAAGGCTTTCCCACTTCTCAGCCACTTCACAGTGCTCTTCACCTGTGCAAGTGTCACATTTCATGGCACCGCATTTCTTCTCTGTACATCCCCCAAACCAATCATGCTTACAGTGGCTCTGCTCTCTCTATTCCCATTCATCAGGCTTTCAAATATTCTTTCCAGCTGGTCCTTACTTCATCCCCATGGGTTAATAGTCTACCACCTGCATCCTTCACACCTTCACATGTCTTTCCGCTTTCAGTTCTACATTTCCGCACCTCTTTCCAGAATAACTTCCTGTTTTCAGAGTAGTTTGTGTTCATTGTTTTTCCTAGATCATCCTTTATCTCCTCTTTTTTTCTCTTCACTAGTCTCTTTACGTGCTTCTTGTTCTCAATATGTTCAGTTCTTATTTCAATTGAACCGCTGTCTGGTAACCACTCTAGCCACTTCTTCTTTTCCTCCACTGCTCTCTTAACCTCTTCATCCCAGCATGCCGTACCTTTCTTCTTTGTTGTTACTCTAGCCACACCACACACCGCTTTAGCATTTCTAACTAAGCAATTCCTATATGCATTCCACAGGCTGTCCAGATCCAATTCATTTCAATTCACTGATTCTAACTCCTCCCCTACTTTGGACCTGTATTCATTTGCCAATTCTTTGATCCTCAGCTTCTCAAAATTCAGTCTATCTCCCTTATTGCTCTCTCTCCCCTGGTCCACCTCACTCCTCTCAGATGATCTTGCATACCACAATCATATAATCTTGACAGACCTCCATATCGTACTCTCACCACCCTTGTATCAGCAACCATTCCCAGCATCGACCTTTCTATGAGCACGTAATCAATCAGGCTCCTTTCAACACAATCCCTGTTCCCTGTATACCATGTATATTTATGTACATTTTTGTGTTTGAAATATGAGTTACAAATGCACAACCTCCTTTCCTGACACGTAACCTTCAGTCGCTTCCCATTATCATTTTCTCCTGGTACTCCATTACAACCCACTATGTTATCCTCAGGACCAGTGCCTAATCTTCCATTCATACTGCCCATTATGATCACTTTATAGCTCCTGGGCATTTCCCCCACCAATTCATCCAGCTCATTCCAAAACCTGTCCTCACACGGTGCATACCTTACAATCACCGCCACTTTTACCTTCTCTAACTTGAACTTGACATACATACATCTCGAGCTGACACAATTGTAATCTCTCATTCCACTCTGCCATTCGCCATTCATCAACAAAGCAACTCCTTCCTTGCATCTTCCTTGCCCAATCATGCCCAATCTTACACATTTCACACCCTCCCACTCCTCCATTTCACACCCTTTCATCTTTGTTTCATACAATTCCATCACGGCATATCTTGCACTCTTGAACACATTCATCTTCCACTCTCTTGCTCTCCTCATTCACACCTCTCACATTTCACATGGCCGTGCAAATCAGCCCATTTGGTTGGGGCCCTGGGCAGGTAACCTATTGGACCCTCTGAGGCTCATCGAAACAACTACCATGATTAAGTGACTTTAGATAAGGGAATCTGGGGGACACTTAACCCGGCCAAAAACCACAGTTATATGGTTACCACTCAGTATAGTAAATGGTTTCCTGGGTACAGGAAACCATTTGGCTTGTCACACAGTGTAGAGACCATAAGGCATCCCTACACTGAGCGAGTGGATGATGGGTGCCCCCATCCACCAAATGTGGATAGACATGGAAGGTTGAAAATATTAAAAATATATGGAGCAAATGAGAAGCTGTTGAGTGTTGTGAAGAGTATGTATAAGGGCACTAAGGCTGCAGTGTGTGTGTGGATGGTAAAATGTGTGAATTTTTCAATCCGAATGCTGGACTGAAACAGGGCTGTGCCATGTTCCCATGGCTGTTCAAGCTGTATATGGATGGGGTTATAAATGATATACAAAGTAGGGCAGTGGATGTTGGTGCAGCCCTAATGACAGAAGGCTGTGCCAGGAAACTTCCTGCTCTGTTGTGCAGAGTGAAGACGAAAGGGAACTGCATGGCATGGTGAATAAGTCTGGGAAACGATGTATGATACGGAATATACGTATGAATGTATGGAGGAGTAAAGTTGTGGTCTTTGGAAGAAATGAAGTTACTGAGTGCACAGTGAGGTTGGATGATGAGGAAATGGAAAATGTGATCACATTTAAGTACTTGGGTAGTGTGATGAGTAAGGATGGAAGTTTAGGGGATGAAGCACTTGAAAGTGTACAACAGGGAAGATAGGCAGATGGTTCTTTGACAGAAGTGATAAGAAATAGGAATGTGAGCATGTAAGTAAAAAAGTCACAGCATGATAGTACCATATTGTGATACCAACTCTTAGAAATGGAAGTGAAGCTTGGACCTTCTTGGAAGGACACAACTCAAGAGTGAAAGCAGTGGAAATGAGTTATCTGAGAGAAGCATGTAGAATTGTATGGAAAGACAGAGTGACAAATGAGGAAGTGAAGGAGCACCGTGGTGTGGACATGGATGTGATAGAAAGCATTAGGAGCAACACACTGAGGTGGTTTGGCCATGTGGAGAGGATGGATAGCAAGAGACTAATGAATAAGAGCACGTGAGTGAGGTGGAGGGAGGGAAGAGGGAAGATGAGACCAAGGATGAGATGGAGGGCTGGAGTGTAGCCGTATATGAGAGAGGAGGGTGTGAGATGGGGGGAGGGTAACAAAATGGTGGAGGACAGGGTGACATGGAGGCAATTTATTTGTGGCCACCCCTTACAGGATTAAGGTGTCTAGCTATAGGTAGACAGATAGACTGACAGAGAAACAGTTAAAATGCAGTTATATAATAATACCTCATCTACCTGTCTCCCAAGAGGACTGTATACTGAGGGTGATGAGCAACTTCAGTCTGCAGTCAAATGGGTTCACATTCAGATGCTCCTGGTAATATAACTACAACTACAGTGAATCCTTGAAATATGAAAACTCGAAGTACGAATTTCCGATGGTACGAAAGCGATAAATGTAGGATAAATTCCACAATACGAAAGTATCTGTCTCGATGGTACAAAAAAAGATATGAGAAGAAATAAGAAAAATTCAAAATGGGCGCGCTGCACAGCGCCGCGCTCACTTGCGGCGAGAAAACGAACTAACCCCTCTCTGGTAAACACATTTTCGTGTGCTTCTCAGTCGAGTCACGTCTGTCCTCTTCTCTCAGCTCTGCTGTACGTTACGCTGTTTTTCGCTGTTCTTCACTTTTTCGTATTTTCACCATGCCTCCCAAGCGCCCTGCATCATCTCCAGCATCCGGGGTACCAGGTGCAAAGAAGAAACAGCATTGTACTCTCACTCGAGAGGAAATTGGAAATAATAAGTGGCCACAAGGTGGGGCAGGGAGTCTTAGAGATTGGGCGAGCTTTAGGCCTTGCACCATCAACCGATGGGACTGTGACGAAGAAAAAGGAAATGTACAAGAAGAAGGCCACCTCCTTCTCTTCATCTTCAGCCGCCTGCCAAGCCACGAGGACCCACAGTTTTCGCATGGACTTAGCACCATATCAACGACACAAATCTCCAGCTGCAGCACAGGTCTATATTTAACTGTACAGTGTACTAATACTACAATAATTCGTTGTATGTTTTATTTTCTTATGTCTATACAATAGTATAGTACAGTGAGTCCTCGAAATACAGAAGGGATAGGGACCAAAAAAAACTTACGTAATCCGAAATTTTGTATATCGGAATGATTTTCCCCATTGAAATATACATATAAAGGGGGGGATGCGTTCCAGGATCCCCTTGGACCCCCCACTAAAACTTTACCCCTCCTATTTAGAAGTATGCAATACACGTATACAGTACAATACTATTGTACAGACATAAAAAAATAAAACATACAACTAATTACTGTAGTATTAGTACACTGTACAGTACTGTACTGTTAAATATAGACCTGTGTTGCGGCTGGAGATTCATGTCGTTGATATGGTGCTAAGTCACATGGAGGGACCCTATTGCTCCTCTGGTACTTCCTCGACTGGTGCAGGTGTTTTTGAAGCTGTTGATGGTGCTGGTGCAGGTGGTTGTGATGCCGGCTGAACACCTGGAGACTCCAAGGCTGACGAAGGAGTGGGGTGATGCTGGGAGGAAGTTGAGGGAAGTGGAGCAGGAGGAGCTCGTGGTACAGCAGATGCTGCAGGCCGAGCCTTAGGAGCAAAAAAATCAGTGACTTTGCGTTGCTTGGCCGCTGATTTTTTGGTTCGAAGAAGCTCTTCATAACATCTCACCACATCCTTGACAGCATTGAGCACCTTGTAGCTTCTGTCCATCCCTGGGTCAAGCTGAAAGGCCACCTCCATAGCTTGCTCAAAGGAGTCCAGAATCTTTTCAAGTGCTGCAATGGTCTGGGTGGGTGGGACTGGAGAGTCAGGCTCTGGAGCATCTGTCCTCGTCTCCTCCAACTCCAGGAGGTCCTCAGTAGAGAGCTCCTGGTCGTGAGACTCCACAAGGTCCGTTATGTCCTCTGGCCTCAATTCCTCTCCACCATCTCCTAGCGCAGCCTCATTGGCAAGGGCAGCAATCTCTTTGTCGAGGTCGACAGGATCGGGCACTGCAAAACCAGTGAAGTCATGCACTGCCTCTGGCCACAGTTTCCTCCAAACAGCATTCATAGTAGAAGACGAGATCTCCCGCCACGCTTCATCTATCATCTGAAGGCCTTCTTTGATATCAAAGGCCTTCCAGAAATCCTGCGGTCCATTGGCTCTGCCTTCCCGTTGAGCATGCAACAGCAAATGCATGGCTCGTCTTGTGTAGTATCATTTGAAGGTGGCAATCACCCCCTGATCACATGGCTGCAACAGCGATGTGATGTTCAGGGGAAGGAAAACTACCTGCACGTTATCATACCAGTCGACCATGGTTGGTGGATGTGCTGGAGCATTGTCGACTAGCAGCAGGGCCCTGTTCGCTAGGTTGTTAGATTTGGTGTAGCGGGAGATGAAGCAGGAGAAATAGTTATAGATATAGTCGTGAAAGATTGAAGAAGTGACCCATGCTTTTTTGGAGGACTTCCAGTAGACGGGCAGAGAAGGCTTTGATGTGTTTTTCAGTGCCCGGGGGTTTTCGTAGCTGTAGACCAGCAGTGGTCTAAGCTTAACATCACCCTCTGGATTGCCCCCTAAGGCCAAAGTCAGCCGATCCTTTGCCGCCTTGAATCCCAAAGCAGACTTTTCATGCTTGAAGATGTAGGTTCTGCGAAAAATACAGTCCTACCTTATGTCCGTCTAATGAGACCTCGAGCGTATTCAGAAATCTAATCAAAACATGAGGCATTTATTTTATTTTGTTTCGCTGTAAAATTTGCCCGTAACATCGCTTTTAAGACACACATGCATAATTTTTACTTCCTTCTAACGGCAGGCACTGTAATTACGAAGTTGATTTCACTCCCAAAAATCACAGGCTTATCCTAACTCCTTCCAAGGAGACACACACACGCATGTTGGTTCTGTGAAAAACACAGTCGTATCTTAGACTTACCTCTGTCTAATGAGACCTTGAACCAGTTAAGAAATCTAACCTAAACATGGTGTATTTATGCTTTACTGTCATAAAATTTGCCTATAACATCAAATTTAAGACACACATGGATAAACTCAACTTCATTCAAATGGCAGGCAGTGTAATAATGAAGTAAATTTCACCCCTGAATAACACAGGCCTAACCTAATTCCCTCCAACGTGACCTTGCGCCTACCGAAAATAAATATGGAACATTTAGTTTTCATCCTTGTAAAATTTGCCTATAACATCATTTTTAAGACACACATGGATAAATTTAACTTTATTCTAATGGCAGGCAGTGTAATAATGAAGTAAATTTCACCCCTGAATAACACAGGCCTAACTTAACTCCCGCCAAAGTAACCTTGCGCCTACACCACATAAACATGGAACATTTAGTTTTCTATCTATCTATCTATCTATTGCCAGATGCCATAATCCCTTACTGGGTGGCCATTTGACTCTGTGTTATTTGTTTTACAGGGAGGGGCACTAACCCTCCACCAACCCACTTGACACGTAGGGAGCACGTGTGGTTTGGTTATATGGTTACCACCCAGCGTTGTAAATGGTTTCTTGGCTTACCGGAAACCATTTGGTTTGTCACTCAATGTAAAGCCACCTGTAACGGAAAGAAAAGCAATAAGTAGTGACAGGAAAGATGGGAGAAATAGGAAGAGAGGAGGGCAGGCACAGAAAAAGAATGATAAAGGCCATGGAAGAAGTAGGCAGCACTACACAGTTTTCATCCTTGTAAAATTTGCCTATAACATCACTTTTAAGACACACATGGATAAATTTAACTTCATTCTAATGGCAGGCAGTGTAATTATTAAGTAAATTTCACTAGAAAAGTTCAAAGACCTTTCGTAAACAAGGAGCATTTACAATTTACCCCAAAACATCATTTTTAAGAATAACCTGCATGAATTTTCCTTTAATGGCAGGACTACCCTTACACGTCCTACTGCCTTCCTTAAAACATGGCACTGCCTCCTCTACAGAAGGCAATGCTTCCCTTTACACATGGCACTGCTTCCTATGCACATAGCACTTTCTCACCGTAACCTGCCAAAAATTTACTTGTTAAACTTCGATTTAAGATATTTTCTTACCTGCTAGGCATTTTCTTCCAGTAGAGGCCAGTCTCATCAATGTTGAACACCTGCTTGGGGGAGTATCCTCCTTCCTCGATGATCTTCTTCAGGTGCTCTGGGAAGGAAGATGCAGCGTCGATATCAGCACTAGCAGACTCCCCTTGAATTCGAAAAGTGGTGAGACCGGCCCTCCTCTTGAAGCGTTCAAGCCACCCACGGCTGGCCTTAAACACCTCAGTCGAGGAATCACCAGGGGAAGGCACTGAAGGAGCAGTCCCAGAGTCGCTGGTGGTGGACAGCACTGGTGAAGAACTGCCTGCCTCTTCCTCTTCACCTAGGCTCTCCCAGATTTGAATAGCCCTTTCTTGAATAAGGGACAGAGACAAAGGGATGTTTTTCTGCCGGCAGTCCTCCATCCACACAATCAGGAGCTGCTCCATCCTCTCCATGCAACAGCTCCGGGTCCTCATGGCTTGGCAGGTGCCTGAAGATGAAGAAAAGGAGGTGGCCGTCTTCTTGTACATTTCCTTTTTCTTCGTCACAGTCCCAACGGATGACAGCACAAGGGCCCAATCTCTGAGACTCCCTGCCCCTCCTCGTGGCATCGTATTATCTCCAATTTCCTCTCAAGAGTGAGAGTACGATGCTGTTTCTTCTTGGCAGCTGGTTCCCCAGACGCTGGAGATGATGCAGGACACTTGGGAGGCATGGTGAAAATACGAAAAGGTGAAGAACAGCGAAAAACAACGTAACGTACAGTGAAGCTGAGAGGAGAGGACGGACATGACTCGACTGGGAAGAGCACGAAAATGTGTTTACAAGAGAAGGGTTAGTTCATTTTCTCGCCGCAAGCAAGCGCGGCGCTGTGCAGTGCACCCATTTTGAAATTTTCGTATTTCCTCTCATATCGTTTTTCATACCATCGAGACAGATACTTTCGTACTGTGGAATTTGTCCTACATTTATGGCTTTCGTACCTTCGGAAATTCGTACTTCGAGTTTTTGTATTTCAAGGACTCACTGTACTGTACACTCAACCCCCTGTTATCGCACCTAATTGGTCACAGGAAACGCGCGTGATAGCTGAATGCGTGATAGCTGAACTGAACAATCAATGGGAAAATTTCTAATTGGTTTTTTGGTGGCCCATTTTTCTAACTTTTAACCACTTTATGCCTACGATTTCCTGCCAATCTCTCCTCTAACATGAAATAAAGCATTATTATATTAATAATAACAGTATAATGAATAAATAAACAACATAAAAGGCCATCAAACTTTTATAAGGATTACGGCTTGGGTGGTTTGATGGGTTCCGAGGCTTGGGAGTGGCTTAGTTGCCGCCAGATCTCTTTGGCTGTCTCCACTTCTTTAGTGTCCACAGCTATAGGGGGTATCATATGGTACCTTATATCAGGAATGGCTGAGGAACATTTAAGTGGAACAAAACTAGCACGCTATCACACACGATCCTCACACTGTCGTCAGAGCCCTGTCTCAGTTGTAAACACGTGTTTACTTTATCGACATCACAGTTTTTTCGGCAAAAGAAATATTAACTCTTTATAAGGGTTTCAAAATGACTGATATTTATTCTAAAATACAATATTAATAAGTATTCAGCGTTAGGCTAAATTTCAATGCTGTAGTACGATATATTCTTTCGAGCCGAATGGGTTTTGGTCACTGTTTTGCCCGTCGTGTCCTCGGCAGGAATTCATTCAGATGCATTTGAAATGCCCGTGCTATAATCAGGAATTTTACCACGTTACCATTCCGATTAACCATTGTATCCTCTGCAAACCTCGTATGAAGTGCCGTGTGAATAAGTTTCGCTTAGCCTGTCTTCAAACTCGACGCATGATAGCGGTCTTCGGGTGCGTGATAGCATGTATGGTTGTGTATTTGATGTGTGCGTGATAGCAGATAAGTGTGACAGCTGAATGCGTGATGGCAGGGGGTTGAGTGTGTACGTGTATTGCATACTTCTAAATAGGAGGGGTAAAGTTTTAGTGGGGGGTCCAATGGGGTCCTGGAATGTATCCCCCCCTTTATATGTATACTTCAATGGGGAAAATCGTTCCGATATACGAAATTTCGGATTACAAAAGGTTTCTTTGGTCCCAATCCCTTTCGTATTTCGAGGACTCGCTGTACTCAAAATTAAGTACTTAATTACACCTATATAGGAACACATTACCACAATGAAAGGAATAGCTGTACATTATACTTTCTTCATTTTAACTTGCCTGAAACTGCCATCTCCCCATCTTGAATGTTGAGCTGTAACACCAGATTAACACTATAATATGGTGCTAATCACAAAGAAGTTCTATGGTAAGGATGCACACCAACAGTACTATTTCTTTCTGCCACTTACCTATGTGAAATAAGCTGCAAAAGGACAATAATCTGGTCAAGTTAAGGTGAAGCAACAGTAGGAATAATACTGAAATGGTCAAGTTAAGGTGAAGCAACAGTAGGAGTAATACTGAAAAAATAAATAATTACCTGCATGTGCTGAACAGCCTTGGTGGTTTGGTACATAATGGAACACACCTGACTCACTGGCAGAAGCTTACCATCCAGCAGTCTTAATGCATCAACCAGCGACCCACCTGTGAAGTTGTGAAATTGCATCAATTAGTATCATCACCAACTCAACCCTATTTCCAGTCCCAAAGCATCCACCTGTGACTAACATGAAGGTGTCAGTTTTGCAGGTACAGTATAAGGATCATCATCATCATCATCATCATCATCCCAACTTCTGTTTTCCCATCCAAAGATGGAGTGAGGTATGGTATAAAAACAAAAACGTAGAATGAGAACCAATCAACGGAACGCCCAATTAAATGAGTCATACTCCCACTGCTTCACCTGCTCCCAGAATCTTTAATCAGCCTCATATGCATCAGTCAGTTGTGTTAAACATCACCATCAATTAAACCAACAGTTTCAAAGTATAAAGCAGCAACCCACATGAAGCTGTCACATTGCAGATATAAGAGCTAGTTGTGTCAAATATCATCATCATCATCAACCCCTCTCTCTTTTCATCCAGGAGTATATATCATCATAGTCATCATCACCATCATCATAAGCACTGCCCTAACCCTCTTCCCAGCTAGCATTCTCAAAGTAGTTTTGTCATATGCCGTATATATCGTCACCATCATTGTCCTGACCTCTTTTTCACTGAAGAATGGAGTAAAGTAGGGCAAAGAGAAAAAAAATTAAAATCTGACAGAAGGCCTACTAAAAGTCCGTCAGTTAAATGGGCCACACTCTCATCCACTCACCCCTTATGCTCTCGGAATACAGTACTGGCTCCACCTCAAAGGCACCTGTCAATTGTGTTAAATATCACAAACAACCTAACAATCTTTCCATTCACATGCATCATCATCATCAATCACCACCATCAATTACCATCACCATCATCATCATCAACCATCACCACCACCACCACCCTAACTCTCTTTCCAACCAACAACTCTGAATTTTTCTTGTAAAAGAGTGAGATGCGTTAACATCATCATCAGCACTGGAGAGGGACACCTTCATATGGCAGCACTGATATAAATGGGTGACTCGATTGCCCTCCTAACCCTCCCCCCCATACAACCACTTGATACTCCTATCTTATGGCAGCAAACAGATGCTCCACTACATGTATGGACTGTTTCTTTCTATGGGATGATAACAGACATACTGATCTTTGTTTGGCCACATGGAGTGAGTAATGAAAGAGAGACTGATTAGGTGTGTGTGTGTGGGGGGGGGGGTATTACCCCCAAACTAATTTGAGGAAAATGGAATTACCTAAAAAAAAAAAAAAAAAAAAAAAAAAGGGCCATGTCTGTGTACACATCTGTCAATTGTACAGCAGCTAAGCAACAAATACCATGATACATGATATCGGTACATTGTTTGACACCTTGTTCCCTAAAACTTACATCATTTATGTGAAAAATCGGTAATATACTGCACGCATTACCTCTCATACCGCACGCATTACCCACCAAATTTTTTATTTATTCCATTTGGGGTAATTTACTCCTATTCCCTGACCTCTGATGTAATGGGATAGGGTGACAGGGAGGTCATTTGTCAGTAGTCATCTCTTTTAGGATCATGGTTACAGACAGACAGAAACACTGACAAACATACAAACAGAAAGATGGACAGATAGACAGAATGACAGATAGAAAGATAGGTAGAGATAGATACACAGGTAGAAAGGCAAGCAAAGACAGACATACAGATAGGTAGAAAGACAAGCACAGACTGACAGATACAGACAGGTAGAATGACAAGCAAAGATAGACAGGTAGAAAGACAAGCAAAGACAGACAGATACAGACAGGTAGAAAGACAAGCAAAGACAGACAGATACAGACAGGTAAAATGACAAGCAAAGACAGACAAGTAGAAAGACAAGCAAAGACAGACAGATAGATAAACTTACCAGTACATAGTTCACTTAATAGAAGATATTCATTGCGGTTTTCTTTGCTCTGGGTCTTATCGATGGCTGCTGCTGCAATGAACTCCACTATGTATGGGTGACCAGACAGCTGCTTTGATATGGCTATTTCCTGGCGAATAGAGTCACAAGCTGCCTGGTCAGCTCCCAAAAGTCTCTAAAAGGAGAAATATGGAAAAGAATGAATCAGAAAAATATTCTTCAGCAGAATACAGTAAGTGCTTGTCGTTCATTAGGGTTATGTCAATTGGTCAGCCGCAAGAAATGGATTTTTGTAGAGCAATAAAACTCCTTTAAAATGGGTGCAACAACCATAGTTTAACTACTGTATATTGATATAATGGCACAAAAATCCTTTGTAGCACCCCAAAATATCACCAGACACAAAAATATACTTGCTTAAAGTGTACTGTATTTTGAAATTATTAAAATAGATATATTGTTAAATTATCTCAAAATACAGCCTCAATTATAAACAGTGATTACTATAAACAGCAATTATGTGATAGTTTAATCATCCATGCAAAAACAAAGAGCCGGTAAAGCTGAGCAACAAGAAAAATGAGAGCTAACTGTATTTCACTATACTACACTCTTGCATACTGATTTTCACTTTTTAACACTCATGTGAACTGCATGAATAACAGCTAGCTACAAGGAAATCTCAACAGGCTATATGGAGAAATAAACTGGAATGGAAGAGGTTCTAGAAAGCCTCCTAACCCCTCAAGAATACAGTCTCAAATCTGTGAATGGAGAGATACCAATGACAGTCATATATAAGTTACCTTTAGAGCATATGACTGGCCATTGGAGGGATCTTGAGCAACAAACACAAAAGCAAATCCACCTGTAAATTAAAAGAGAAGTTAGTTTACCTTCATCATCATCATCCTAACCTCTTTTTCTCATCTTAGAATGGGGTAAGGTAGGGCAAAGAAAGCAAGGAATGAGAAATACACAACACAGGGAGAAATAAAAAACAGGATGTCCAATGAAATGGCCACACACACACTTTCACTTAATATTCAAGCACCCATCGTAACACCACCTTACAGCCATGATTTTATTTTCTGTATTAGATTATCATCCAGAGGCTTGAGTGGTGAGTGAATGAAAGTGTGGCAAATTAAACTGGAATTAGCTTATGTAGAGATGTTGCATTTGTGTGGCTACTTGCTGTAAGGTTAAGATGTCTGGCTATAGTGGTAGACAGATATACGGATCGACAGACTAATAAAGACAAATACAGAGATAGATGGATAGCCAGCTACGTAAATGCGCAGATTTTACCTTCCACTTTTTAGCTGTATATTTTCCCCACTTCAAAGTTATCCCCATTTTTTATGGAATTAGGATCCACTCACTTGATGTAGTGCTGCCTACTTCTTCCTTAGCCTTTATCATTCTTTTTCTGTAACTGCCCTCCTCTCTTCCTATTTCTCCCATCTTTCCTGTCGCTTCTTATTGCTTTTCTTTCCTTTACAGGTGGCTTAACATTGAGTGACAAGCCAAATGGTTTCCTGTATGCCAAGAAACCATTTACAACGCAGGGTGGTAACCATATAACAAAACCATGCGTGCTCCTTACGAGTCAACAAGTGGGTTGGTGGAAGGTTAGTGCCCATCCCCGTAAAACAAATAACTCAAAGTCAAGTGGCCACCCATTACTGGATTATGGCATCTGGCAATAGACAGAAAGATAGGATTTTACAACAATGGCACTAGCCCATGTACAACAGCCTATAGTAGTACAACGATGCATTTTTGACCCAACTACAGGCAGATACCTCAATCCTGGGAGAGGTGGCCACAAATAAAAAACTGCCTACTGGGTACCTGTCACTCTGTCCTCCATCATCAGGTTGCCCTGTATCCAACCCACACCCCTCTCTCATATACGGTACCTCTGCCCCATCCCTCCCTCTCATCCTTTAGTCTCCTTCTCCCCCTCCCCCCTCCACCTCACTCATGCACTCTCCTAGATGTTCTCTTATTTTCCATTCTCTCCACATGACCAAACCATTCAAGGTACTGTACTTCTAATGCTTTCATGCATTTTCACAACTACTTTCTCCCCCATCTAAAATGATGTTTCTGCACTAGCCCAATCTAAAGAGAAAGGAAAACTATCTACAGTGTCCATCTGTAGCTAGCCAGATATTAACTCCTGTACGGGGTCACCACAAACAAATCGCCTCCATGTTGCCCTGTCCCCCACCATTTCGCTGCCCTCCCGTAAGCTCACAAACCCCTCTCTCATATACCTCTCCACTCCATCCCTCCATCTCATCCTTGGTCTCCCCTCCCTCTTCCCTCCTCCACCTCACTCACATACATTCTCCTCATTGGCCTCTTGCTCTCCACCCTCTCTACACAGCCAAACCACCTCAATGTATTTCTCTCAATGCCTTCTACCACATCCACATTCACACCACAATGCTCCTTAGCTTCCTCATTGGTCAGTCTGTCTCTCCACATGACTCCACATGCTCCTCTCAAATACTTCATCTCCACTGATCTCACTTTTGATTTGTGTCCTTCCAATAAGGTTCAAGCTTTGCTGCCATACAACAGAGTTGGTATCACAGTACTGTCATGCAGCAACTTTTTCACTTTCATGCTCACTTCTCTATTTATTACTTCTTTCAAAGAGCCAGCAATCTTTCTTCCTTGCTGTTTCTTATCACTTTTTTCAAAGAACCAGCAATCTTTCCTCCTTGCTGTATCCTTTCAAGCACTTCATCCTCTAAACCTTCATCCTTACTTATCACACTACCCACGTGCTTAAATGCAATCACATTTTCCAATTCCTCACCATCCAGCCTCACTATGCATTCAGTGACTTCATTTCTCTCGAAGAACACAACTTACTCTTCCCTACATTCATCTTTAGAATTCGTTACTTACACTCCCAAACTCATTCACTAAGTCTTGCAGTTCCCCTTCATCTCCACTTAACAATACAGTATGATCTGCAATATACAGAAGAGGAAGTTTCCAAATGCTGCCATCTCTCAGAAGGGCTGCTTCAACACCCACTGCCCTACCTTGTACAATATATATCTCTTTTATAATTCCATCCATATACAGCTTGAACAACCATGGGGACATGACACA
Organism: Coenobita brevimanus; assembly: GCF_032717465.1. Taxonomy (NCBI): domain Eukaryota; kingdom Metazoa; phylum Arthropoda; class Malacostraca; order Decapoda; family Coenobitidae; genus Coenobita; species Coenobita brevimanus. The sequence continues at coordinate 15,847,143 of NC_137052.1, read as the reverse complement.
TCCCTATTTCAATCTGGCATTCAGACAGAAAAATTCCTTCAATTCACTAGCCACATGCATTGCAGCATTAGCAACTGACACATACTCTTCTAAGCATTGAACAGCTTCCCATTTACTCCATATATTTTTAATATTTTCCACATTCCTTGTTTACTCTATCATATCCTTTCTCCACATCTACAGAAGCTGCATATTGTACACCTTTCCTTTCCCTAGAGCTTTTCCATTAAGGACCTTAGAATGAATATCTGATCTACACAACCTTTTCCCTTACTAAAACCTCCCTGTTCTTCTCCAACTAATTCCTTTGTTATTTCCCTAGCTCTGTCAATAAGTATCCTACCATGTATATACTTTACCTATTATTCAGTAACCCCTTGTTTTACAATGCCTCTTTATACGATATTTCGCTTATACAATGTCAACATTTTAATATCCTATGCTCGCTATACTATGGGACCAATTCACTACAATGATGGATCGTCCGCGGCTCAGTGAACAGCGAACGCAGCACAAAAGTCCCCACAAGGTAGGCACTGGACAACACACACTCGTCCACAGGTCATGTCCCATCAGCCAGCACTGCCCAGCCAACCAGTTCTAACAGTGATGAGTGAGGGCTGTGAGGCCCTTACTGTCCCTTAGCCTTGGAGTCGGGATAATTTGCCGACAAGTCAATTCACTATCAGGACAATTCCCCGTCATTTATATACATATCAGTTTATTTAGCAAGTACCGTACACTAGTTTTTGAATTATATAAGTTATAAATGAGATGGCGGTTTATTGTTTTTATAATAAATGTAAAATACGGCCCCTCCCCGGAAAACAACTACCGTAACTAAAAAGACAAACAAAAAGCCTCGGACAAGGAATGACCAAACGATGACGACCCAGGACCAGACAAAGGACTTGGTAATGGCAACATGGAATGTAAGAGGAGCAAATGATGAGGTGAAAGAGAGAAAGATTGTCCAGGTGCTTGAGGGTGCGAAAGTGGATGTATGTGGAATAACTGAAACAAAATGGAGAGGAGAAAGTGTGAGAGAATGGAAGTATGGATGGGGTATATATGCAGGAGTAGGTGAGAATGAGAGGGCAAAGGAAGGAGTACCGGGTATGTATAGTTGTGAGTAAAAGATGGAAGAAGAGCATAAGACAGTATGGATCACTTGGGTCAAGGATTGTGTGGGTAAGGTTGGAAATTGGAATACAAATGTGGGCGATTGTGTGTGTGTATGCGCCAACGCAAGATCGTGCTAGAAGAGTGAGAGAAGAGTTCTGGACAAATGTGGAAGTGTGCATGGAAAAGTTTGGAAGGAATGAGAGTGTGTTTTTGATCAGTGATATGAATGGTAAAGTAGGGAATGTGAAGGTGGATGGAATAGTTGGTGAGTGGGGTCTGCCTGCTGAGATAGATGAGAATGGCAGTGCGTTAGTGGACATTTGTGCTGGGAGGGGGTTGGTGATAGCCAATACCCTCTTCAGGCATAAAATGATAAACAGGTATACATGGCGGGTGATGAGAAGGGTGGGTGGTGAACTGAATGAAAGGAAGGCAACAATTGATTATGATGTGGATGAAAGGATGCGAAGATGTGTAATGGATGCAAGAGCTTATAGAGGTTGGGGGAGTGGACTTTCTGACCACTACTTGGTGCTGGCCAGAATTAGGATCCAAGTAAGATGGAGAAATAGGACAAGGGAAAGACGAGAGGAAGGAGTAGTTGCAAGGAGAGTGGAAAGGTTACAAGAGGATGAGAAAAAGGCAGAGTATGAGAGAGAAGTGGAGGAACAATTGGGCAAATACGAATTGGAGCAGATGGGGGACGTGGAAGGTGAGTGCAGCATATTTACGGAAGAAATATATGCAGCATGTGATGTAGTGTGTGGGAGGAAGAGAAGACCGGGGGGGGGGGGGGCGGCGGCGGCGGCGGCGGCAAGGAACAGCGTGGTGGACTGAAGAGGTGAAACAGGCTGTGGCACAAAAGAAGAAAGCATACAATGAATGGATGAGAAATAGGGGCGTGGAAGAAGTTGAGAGGCAGAAGAGAGAGTTATATGTAGAAAGAAAGAGAGAGGTGAAAAGATTAAGAGAGAGTAAGAAGAGAGTGGATGAGGAATTTGGAAGGAATTTGAGTGTAAAGTGAAGGGACTGTAAGAAAATGTTCTGGAAAGAGGTGAAGAGAGTAAGACAGGGTGGAAGTTAGGTTAGCAGGGGAGTGAAAGATAAAAATGGTAGATTACTAGTGGAGAAGGGAGAAAAAGTGAGCAGATGGAGAGAACACTTTAAGGAATTGTTGAACATATAGGATGGAAGCAATGCGAGTATAAGTGGCTGGGGAATGGCTGGGAGAAGGAGGGAGGTGAGAAGACAGAAAGAAATCAGTAGGACAGAAGTTGTGGAAGCAATGAAAAAAGTTAAATTGAGGAAAGCCCCAGGAATTGATGGAATGTGTGGTGAAATGCTGAAGCATGGGGGAGAGATAGTAGTAGAATGGATGTGGAAAATGTGTAGATTGGCCTGGGAGGAAGGTTGAGTCCCGGAGGATTGGAAGACAGGTATAATTATTCCCTTGTACAAAGGAAAAGAGGAAAAAGAAGTATGTGGTAATCATAGGGGCATTTGTCTTCTTAGTATAATAGGAAAAGTGTATGGTAGGATACTTATTGACCGAGTTAGAGAAAGAATAGACGAATTAGTTGGAGAAGAACAGGGAGGCTTTAGGAAGGGAAGAGGTTGTGTAGATCAGATATTCATTCTTAGATCTTTAGTGGAAAAGTTTCTAGAGAAGGGAAAGAAGTTGTATGCGGCTTTCATGGATTTAGAGAAAGCATATGACAGGGTGGATAGACAAGGATTGTGGAAAGTATTAAGAATATATGGAGTAGCTGGGAAGTTGTTGAATGCTATGAAGATTATGTATGATGGTGCTGAGGCTGCAGTGCTTGTGGATGGTGAACTAAGTGAATTTTTCTCTTTGAAGGTTGGGTTGAAACAGGTATGTGTCATGTCTCCATGGTTGTTCAATCTCTTCATGGATGGGGTAATAAAAGAGGTACAAGGTAGGGTAGTGAATGTTGCAGTGGCCCTGGTGAGAGAGGATAGTGTTTGGAAACTCCCTGTACTGTTGTTTGCAGATGATACTGTGTTGTTGAGTGAAGATGAAGGAGAGCTGCAAGGCTTGGTGAATGAGTTTGGGAGAGTGTGTAAGAAATGGAATCTAAAGGTGAATGTAGGGAAGAGTAAAGTGATGGTCTTTGAGAGAGGTGAAGTCAGTGAATGTACAGCAAGGTTGGATGGTGAGGAATTGGAAAATGTGAGTATGTTTAAGTACTTGGGTAGTGTGATGAGTATGGATTGAGGTTTGGAGGGTGAAGAGCTTGAAAGGGTACAGCAGGGAAGAAAGGTTGCTGGTTCTTTGAAAGCAGTGATAACAAACAGGAAAGTGAGCATGGAAGTGAAAAAGTTACTACATGACAGTATTGTGATACCAACTCTAACGTATGGAAGTGAAGCTTGGACATGGTTGGAAGGACACAAGTCAAGAGTGAGAGCAATGGAAATGAGTTATTTAAGAGTAGCCTGTGGAGTCACACGGAGAGACAGGCTGACGAATGAGGATATAAAGGAGCATTGTGGTGTGGATGTAGATGTGATAGGAAGCGTTATGAGGAACACACTGAGGTGGTTTGGCCATGTGGAGAGGATGGAGGGTGAAAGACTGACGAAGAGAGGGTATGTGAGTGAGGTAGAGGGGGGGGGAAGAGGGAAGGGGAGGCCGAGGATGAGATGAAGGGATTGGGTGGAGAGGTATATGAGAGAGGGGGGTGTGAGTTGGGAGCAGGGCAGTGAAATGGCGGAGGACAGGGTGACATGGAGGCGATTTGTTTGTGGCCACCCCAAACGGGATTGAGGCATCTGGCAATAGATAGATAGATAGAAAATTTAAAAAATATATAAATACTGTATATTGAAACGCGAAGCAGGCGATTTACGATCTTTCCTTTATCGTTTAACATAAAGCTACATACGGGACATTGGTATTTATATAAACGCCTAATGACCTTAAGTGAATGACTGACATACTTCGGAAATATCCGAATAATCTTCATATTACAGTACATCTATATAAACGTTTCGGGACAATTCGCTGTCAAGTCAATTCGTCGTCACAAAAAGACAATTCGCCATCAGGACTTTTCGATGTCAGGACGATTCCCCGTCGTTTATTTACATATCAGTTTATTTAGCAAGTACTGTACATTAGTTTTTGAATACTGTATTTGTACATCTTCGAAGTTGTTTTAAAATATGCCCAGGATGTTTTAGTACCAATGGAAATTCATGAAGATGGCTATGGGTGATGCTAGAATATAATTCAAAGTCAACTACAGTGAGGTAGAAAAACGTTAATTATTGTCTAAAAGTCTATCTATCTATCTACTGCCAGACGCCTCAATCCCGTTCGAGGTGGCCACAAACAAATCGCCTCCACGTCGCCCTGTACCCCATCATTTCACTGTCCCGCTCCCAACTCACATTCCCCTCTCTCATATACCTCTCCATCCCATCCCTCCATCTCATCCTCAGCCTCCCCCTCCCTCTTCCCCCCTCCACCTCACTCACATACACTCTCTTTGTCAGACTTTCACCCTCCATCCTCTCCACATGGCCAAACCACCTCAGTGTATTCCTCATAACGCTTCCTATCACATCCACAGCCACACCACAACGCTCCTTTATATCCTCATTTGTTAGCCTGTCTCTCCATGTGACTCCACAGGCTCCTCTTAAATAACTCATTTCCACTGCTCTCACTCTTGACTTGTGTCCTTCCAGCAACTTCCAAGCTTCACTTCCATATGTTAGAGTTGGTATCACAATACTGTCATGTAGTAACTTTTTCACTTCCATGCTCACTTCCCTGCTTCTTATCACTGCTTTCAAGGAACCAGCAACCTTTCTTTCCTGCTGTACCCTTTCAAGCACTTCACCCTCTAAACCTCCATCCTTACTCATCACACTACCCAAGTACTTAAACATACTCACATTTTCCAATTCCTCACCATCCAACCTCGCTGTACATTCACTGACTTCACCTCTCTCAAAGACCATCACTTTACTCTTCCCTACATTCACTTTCAGATTCCGTTTCTTACACACTCTCCCAAACTCATCCACCAAGCCTTGCAGCTCTCCTTCGTCTTCACTCAACAACACAGTATCATCTGCAAACAACAGTACGGGGAGTTTCCAAACACTATCCTCTCTCACCAGGGCCACTCCAACATCCATTACCCTACCTTGTACCTCTTTTATTACCCCATCCATGTACAGACTGAACAACCATGGAGACATGACACATCCCTGTTTCAACCCAACGTTCAAAGAGAAAAATTCACTCAGTTCACCATCCACACGCACTGCAGCCTTAGCACCATCATACATACTCTTCACAACATTCAGCAACTTCCCATCTACTCCATATATTCTTAATACTTTCCACAATCCTTGTCTATCCACCCTGTCATATGCTTTCTCCAAATCCATGAAAGCCGCATACAACTTCTTTCCCTTCTCTGGAAACTTTTCCACTAAAGATCTAAGAATGAATATCTGATCTACACAACCTCTTTCCTTCCTAAAGCCTCCCTGTTCTTCTCCAACTAATCCCTCTGTTCTTTCTCTAACTCTGTCAATAAGTATCCTACCATACACTTTTCCTATCATACTAAAAAGACAGATGCCCCTATGATTACCACACACTTCTTTTTCCCCTTTTCCTCTGTACAAGGGAATAATTATACTTGACTTCCAATCCTCTGGGACTCTACCTTCCTCCCAGGCCAATCTGCACATTTTCCACATCCATTCTACTACTATCTCTCTCCCATACTTCAGCATTTCACCACACACTCCATCAATTCCTGGGGCTTTCCCAGATTTAACTTTCTTCATTGCTTCCACAACTTCTATCCTACTGATTTCTTCCTGTCTTCTCACCTCCCTCCTTCTCCCAGCCATTCCTCAGCCACTTATACTTGCATTACTTTCATCCTCTATGCTCAGCAATTCCTTAAAGTGTTCTCTCCATCCGCTCACTTTTTCTCCCTTCTCCACTAGTAATCTACCATTTTTATCTTTCACTCCCCTGCTAACTTCACTTCCACCCTGTCTTACTCTTTTCACCTCTTTCCAGAACATTTTCTTACAGTCCCTCCACTTTACACTCAAGTTCCTTCCAAATTCTTCATCTGCTCTCTTCTTACTCTCTCTTACTAATCTTTCCAACTCTCTCTCTCTTTGTACATACAACTCTCTCTTCCACCGCTCAACTTCTTCCATGCCCCTATTTCTTATCCATTCATTGTATGCTTTCTTCTTTTGTGCCACAGCCTGTCTCACCTCTTCATTCCACAACGCTGTTCCTTGCACACCCCTCCGTCTTCTCTTCATCCCACACAGCACATCACATGCTGCACGTATTTCTTCTGTAAATATCCTCCACACACCTTCCACGTCCCCCATCTGCTCCAATTCATATTTGCCCAAACGTTCCTCCACTTCTGTCATATACTCTGCCTTTTTCTCATCCTCTTGTAACCTTTCCACTCTCCTTGTCTAAAAGTGCAACTTATAAATGATATCCAAAGCCTACGCAATTGAATGAACATAAGACTTTGATAGATCCCCCTGAAAATTAGTTATTAAAGTATCACTTAATCAACAAGTATATTTATAGAATGACGGGGAATTGTTGTGACAGGGAATCGTCCATATTTTGATGGTGAATTGACTTCACAGCAAATTCACTCGGAACCATGTCAACAACCCTACTTGCTTCAGTATAGGTAAGAACTATGGTATATTGTAGTTTTCATGTTTTTTCCTCTTTATTCGCTATTTATGTGGTACTTTAAATGCTTAAGCATAAGGATATTTCATGTAGGTGAGCGCTAAGGTGTGCGTGTGAGAGTTTAGGCAGGTCTCGGAAAGTATCCCACTTGACTCCATGTTATAATGGGCTCGCTATACGATGGGGTTTTCAGGAACAGAACCCCATCGTATAATGAGGGGTTAGTGTACTAGGAAGACAAATGCCCCTATGATTGCCACATACTTCTTTTTCCCCTTTTCTTTTCCTGATATATGGGTAGGAAAGGAAACTTATTTTGGCAATCTTCAAGGAGACATAGGACCACCTCAAAAAAAAAAAAAAAAAGAAACAAAAAAAAAACTACCCTTGAACTGATTCAATGACTTAGTAAAGGTGAACTGATGTTCATTTTTTAGTATGAAGAGGATTCATCAAGAAACGAGAAAATTACAATTACCGGTATATAAGGGATTGGTTAGTTTAAATTACCATACGATATGTTTAATTAGGTTTCATTAAGGCAGGTTAGTATAAATAAGGCTGGCTTAAGATACAAAAATTTAGGCTAGGTTTGGATGAATCAGCACTGATAAGTGTAAGTTCGGGACAAAATGGCATTCTAAGATAGCACCTGTTTCTCTTTGGTGCTGATGGGGACTGTAAACAAATACAAATTTTTAAAAGCTTTTAACCACTTAAAGAAAAAAAAAATGGAAACTTTAAAAAGTACCTAGAAAATATTCAATGCATCCCATGAAGGCCTTTGGTAAAGGAAAAAAAGAAAAAAAAAAAACAGCAAAAAGGGTGGTCCCATGATTCTCTGAAGATTACCATTAATATTACTGAAGAGTATACTGTAAGTTACAGGAATGGGAAATTTCGCCCCACAAAGTTTAATGATGTAGCTACCAAAAATCAATTTTTTATGGTGAGGCAACAATTTTTTTTTTCCAATAACACAACTGAGAGATTTTAAGTTAATGAAGGTGCTTAGGATGGCTATAAACTGTTGTATTATTCCCTTCATCCTTCTGAATAACAATGAATGGAAAACCATTTTCTAACAGTCACACAGATCTCAAAACCTGTGAAATGACATGAAAAGTTAACAATCGCCTAATTGAGAAATAACTGTATTTCAAGTTTAATTAAGCAGCTGTACATTAAATAACTTATAAATTACTTCTCATTCCAAATATGATATAGTCTCCGTAGAGTTTTATGGTACCAAAAATGTACTGTGAAAATCCCGATTGACTCCTTTCGAGGCATGAAAGATGCATTAAGCAGTAACTACATACAAGTTGTACAGAGTATTTTTTGGCAAATTATTTACTATCTATGTAATAAAATAAAGAAATAATCTATGCTTCCAGCACAACAGAAGCTTACCTTCTGCAATAAGCTTCCTGATACGAAGTCGAATTCCATTAATCTCAACATCCTGGCCAACAAAGTCATTGTCTGTCGTCGTGCTATTCGCTCCTAAATATCCAAATGCACTTTTAAATAGATCAGCCATACCGCGACCACAGCGAACTCAAGATGTTGAGTCTTGCTCATGACATTACTCTCAGCTGAGAAGGGTTGCCTTTTCCAAAGTCACAAATGATGCTAAACTTGCTTCCTAAAACCGATAGAATCTTGCTAAATATTAAAAATATCCAGAAAATCATTAGAAAAAAAAAAACCAGCTCCCTCAAATGTTGATAAAACTTTTTTTTAAATACAAATAAGGCAGGTGGATTTATTGTAGATAGGCGTTCATAATTACTGCTAAATGGAAGTGACGATATTTAGAATATGCGGGTAAAACGCTACCTTGGCAACCCTACAGCTGAGACCACATCTATAGACGCTTTGATTTACCCTCCCACGCAGACAAGTTTGCATCGGATCTTTTCTCTAACATGTTTAAATACGGGCTGCTTAGTAGAAAACCAGAATGATAAAGAATCAAATTATATGTCTATTTTCATTGTTGTGCTACCTTTACGCACGATATTGACAGGTAGTTCGTTTCTCGTAGAATGCAGATAGATGCTCCCCCAGTCCCAACGACTATCCATGCTTGGATGCTCCTCGGTTCGCGGTATGTGAGTGAATATGCAGAACAATAGGGCTTCTTCAATCCATCACTTTGATGACATATTTTTAGTTCATTCTGCCTTTAGGCGATTTCATTTGATTCATGATCTTTTTTTTTTTTTTTTTTTTACTAAAAAATTAGCTATAATCTTAACAAGAATGTTTAAAACAGGCTAAATATACCACTGTAAAGCAACTGTAAAAGAAAACACTTGTATGTGCCAATGAAGGACTAATGCTAGGTGTTTTTGGGTCGGCCTCCCGTCCCTCTAACGCCTAGTGTGTAGCTGGGTTCTCTTTCTAGACTGGAGCTTAGACAAATAAGAGAGATGCAGGATACAAAAACCCAAAGCAACAACCTTACACTTGTATTGCTAAATTCTGCAAGTGGAACGGGTAGATGTCACAAGAGTAATTACTCCGGGCAATTATAAGAGTATAGTGGAAGAAAGATTGGCATGGTATGAGCTAGAGCAGATGGAAGGGTGGACCGTGGAAGACGTATGTAAGATATTCACGGAAGAGATAGGCATAGCGTGTGAGATGGTTTGTGGAGTGAGGAGGAGATACAAGGGTGTGCAAGGGACAGATGGTGGAATGAGGTGAAACGAGCTGTGGAACAAAAGAAGAAGGCATATAGAGAATGGTTAGCGAGTAGCGGTAGGGGAGAAGATGAGAGAGAAGAAAGATGTATATGTGAGCAGGAGAAGGGAGGTGAAGAGACTGGTGAAGGAGAGTAAGAAGAAAGTGGATGAAGAGTTTGGGAGTAAAATGCCCGCCGCCGGACCACCCACCCTGCCACCCCCCACCCCACCACCGGGCCACCACCACCCCACCACCCCAGGAAGAGACCACGGAGGGGCTAATGACCCAGGGCAAGAGGGTCACCCACCCACCACTGACCTGTGCCCCTTTTCCCCGCAACTGCCCCGACACCAGGTGAACCAGGATCGGAAACAACCTCGCAGGCGGGACAACCATCGACAGCAGTGGGGTGGGACTGAACAAGAGTCAGTCCCTAGTAACGTTTTGGCGACGGCCATAGTTACACCCCTCAAGGGCAGGAGACCCTTCAGTGAGCCACGAGGTGTCCCTACCTCTGCCACGTCCAGGGCAAGAGGCCCTACAGTGTGCCACGAGGGAGCAATACCCTCCGCCACATCTAGGGGAGGAGGCCCTTCAGTGTGCCACGAGGCTCCAGCACTCTCCGCCACGTCTAGGGCAGGAAGTCTTTCAGTGAGCCACGATGTGTCCGTGTCCTCTGCCACGTCTAGGGCAAGAAGCCCTTTGGTGTGCACGAGGGGCCAGTACCCTCTGCCACATCCCGGGCAGGAGGCCCTACAGTGTGCCACGAGGGAGCAATACCCTCTGCCACATCCAGGGCAGGAGGCCCTACAGTGTGCCATGAGGGAGCAATACCCTATGCCACATCCAGGGCAGGAGGCCCTACAGTGTGCCACGAGGGGCCAGTACCCTCCTCCACATCCAGGGCAGGAGGCCCTACAGTGCGCCACGAGAGGTCTATACCCTCCGCCACACCCCGGGCAAGAGGCCCTTTAGTGTGCCATGAAGTTCCAGTATCCTCTGCCACTCCAAGGGCAGGAGGCCCTAGTAGAAAGCGAAAAGTAGGTCCCAGGATAAAGCAACCTGGAGCCACGCCTGTGACAGAGACAGGAGAGAGAGTCGCCTCTGTGCTTCCCTCCCTGTATATAGGAGAGGACACGGTCTCCGTGTGCACTCCACCTTCCGCGTTCCCCTGTGGGAATAGCTTGACACCACCCGGGAGAGTTGCCCCGAAGGTGTCACCAGAGTAGAGGCAAAGTCTGAGACCGGACCTGCCTCCCACTCCTGGGCGATCTCTGTCTTCCTCAGGCACCAACAGGAGACGAGGCCGCAGCCCAACCCTGACGGCGCGTCCCCTGGCAGACCACCGCCGCCCCACGACCCCCAGGCGAGCCCAGCAGACTACAGGCGAGGGTAACTCTGACCCCCTCACCTCGCGGAGCCACCGACGCCAGACCCGCCTCCTCCAACTGTTTGGCCCCAGCCCCAAGGGCCACCTCTCAGATCAAGGCCCCCAGACAGGTGGGCCTCCCTGCACCCCACCGACGAGACCCTGAGGTAAGGGTCTACCTTCAGGTTGAGGCCCCCAGACAGGAGGGCCTCCCTGCAACTCACCAACGGACCGGACCCGGGCAGTGACTCCCCTGTGGGTAGTGTGTTGCCTGCCACAGGCAGAGTCCCCCTGAGGTCCTCCCCCTCGAACAGAGTGACAGAGTGAATTAACCCAGGAAACACGGGTAAATCAGTGACGCCCCTTAGACCAAAGTAAACCCGAGAAAGAGGAACAGTGAACAGTGACAGAGTGACAGAGTGTGATCCACATGAAACCAGCGGCTAATGTTATTTAACCCAACAAACTCACATGTCCCTTAAAGGAAAGTAATTCAATAATAATAAGTAAAGTACTATCACCCTCCCAGAATAAAGGAACTTCCCTTACGTGTGAACGACAATCAGAGTGCGCGGGAAAACCAAAACCTGTGAAGAATGTCACCGCGGCTAGTTAACTGAGTCGAGTGTCATGATCCGCACCCTGACTTCCTTATAGTAATATTCCTCCCCCAGACTCTTAATCTTGTGTATTCCCCTTGCTACTGTGAATATAGATATTTTGGGTTTAAATGAAAGACGGTCATCCACACTTATAGAACTAAAGCCATTGTTATATGTGTATCATATCGTGTGTTGAGTACAGTTGTATCTCGTGTCATCTCAACCTAACTCTGTGTCCCTGTATCCTATATCCTAAATATCACTGTATCATGTTGTAACGGTTTTAGAATTAAGGCAATAGATGTGTTAAGGTATACTGCCTAGTTTTTATGTCCTGTTCCTTTGTTGGTGCTTTACTTCTGGTCCGGAAAGAGGACCCCACTCAGTCGCTAGTGTTTTTAGGGCGAGGAGTCGACCTAAAAACACTCAGCATAACAGGGAGGAATCTGAGTGTGAAATGGAGGGAGAGTAAGAAATTGTTTTGGAAGAAGGTAAAGAAAGTAAGGCAGTGTGAAAGGGGATATAGTAGGGGAGTGAAAGATAGGAATAATAGATTGTTGGTGAAGAGAGAGAAATTGAGGATGTCATGCTGGGTGTTTTTAGTCCGACCTCTCATCCTAAAAACACCAGCGACCGAGCGGGGTCCTCTTCCGGACCGGAAGTAAAGCACCCACAAAGGAACAGGACATAAAAACCAAGCAGTACGCCTTAACACATCTATTGTCTTAATTCCTACACCGTTACAATATACACAGAGAGATATTGGATATGTTTGGAGACAGGAAACATAGAGTTAGCCTTCAATACAAATGATTATAATTACACTCAAAATATGTCACTCTTCACTTATATATGAATATTGGGTTTTAATATTACAATACCCATATACTGTTTCTAGGCAGAGATGACGTTTTATATATTAAGTTCGATACACCAGGAGAGGATGTGACCAAGAGTTGGGGGAATGAATATTACCCTAAGTGGGTAGGGTTCGGGTCACGACACTCGAGGAAGTCACTTAGTCACAATAGCACTAGTTCACAGGTTTTTGATGATTCCCGCACACCACTGATCTTAACCCACGATTTCTGTAAGTTCTCCTGTATATAGTTATTGATATTTTCTACTCGGCCAAGTATCGGGTCTCCATACACTATGGGTAACTTTAGTCACTTATATATTATTTGGGCCTTCACTCTGTCACTTATCACTGCGCACTTCTATCTTGACTGTTCACGGCACTAGAGTTATTAGAGTCACTGTATACCCGTATTTTCCTGGGCATCACCTGTTGTGTGTCCGGGGCATAAGAGAGGGGCCCTACTGGGAGCCCTTCTGCAGTGGGTAATGCACTGCCCGCAGGGGCGTCACTGCCTGGGTCGTAGTCGTCGTTGAGGTGCAGGGAGGCCCTCCTGTCTGGGGGCCTCGACCTGAGAGGAGGCCCTTACACTGGAGCCTCATCGGTGGGGTGCAGGGAGGCCCTCCGGTCTGGGGGCCTCGACCTGAGAGGTGGCCCTCAGGACTAGGGCCAAACAGCTGCAGGAGGCGGGCCTGGCGCCTCTGGCTCCGAGGAGAGACCCCGGGTTGTCTGGGCCTGGGGGCTGCTGACCAGGCCTGGGAATCCGGGGGCTGCGGCCGCCTACAGGAGAGAGCGCCGTCAGGGGTGAACTGCGGCGCCACCTCCGTCGGGTGTCCGTCAGGGACAGGGACCTCCCAGAGGTAGGTGGTAGGGCTTGGACTGGGCCACGCCACCACTCCAACAGCACCTCTGGGGAATTGCTCCTGTGGGGAGATAAAGGGTGTCCCACGCAGCTGAAAGGAAAGGGGTCGGCCGCGCAAGGGACCTCCTGCTTCGGGAGGGCCTTTGGAATCACGAATGAGGGGCGTAGGTGGTCACTCCCTCCCCGTCACATACGGTGGCCGTGAACACGGTTTCATGACTCTTAGGGCTTGCAGCTGAAGGGTGTACAGTGGCCACTCCTTCCCCCACACGTACTGAGACAGTGCTGGCGGTGCTGCTCCCGAAGGAGGAAAAGGCAGGAGTGGGGTGCACGGGGGCAGTGCCCTCTCTTGTGCATGATGAGGCCGTAGCCAAGGGTCTACTTACCCTTGCACGCACTGTGGCTGTAGCCGTGGGCCTGCCTGCCTGCCGGGAAGTAACTGAAGGGTGTACTGTGGCCGCTCCTTCCCCGTCACGTACAGTGGCCATGAACGCGGTGTTACTCCCGTAGGAGGAAAAGGCAGGAGAGGGGTACACAGGGGCAGCTCCCCCTCCGGTGCGTACAGAGGCCGTAGCTGAAGGTCTGTTTACCCTGGTACATACAGTGGCCGTAGCCGTGGGCCTGCCTGCCCTACGGGAAGTAACTGAAGGGCATACGGTGGCCGTGAACGTGGTGTTACTCCCGTAGTAGGAGGAAATAGTGGATTAGGGGCGTACGGTGGCCACTCCCTTCTCATCGCGTACGGTGGCCGTGATCGCGGTTCCACTACTCCTCTTCCAGTCGGGGCGCGTTCAATAACTAACGCCCCAAGGCCGTCCCCAGAGGTGGCTGTGACTGAAGGGCATATGGTGCCTGCTCCCTCCCCCTCACGTAATGTGGCCGTGATGGCGGTATCACAGGGGGAAAACAACTGAAGGGCGAACAGTGACCGCTCCTTCCCTGGTACGTACGGTGGCCGTACCGCAGTGTTGCCTGGGACTGACTCTGGATCAGTCCCACCCTGAACCTGGTGAAGGCTGCCCCGCCTGCAGGGTCGTTGTCTCTTTCTGCTTACCTGTTGTTGTGACAGTTGCGGGGAAGAGGGACTCTGGACAGGGGTGTCCTGGTGACCCTCTTGTCCTGGGTCACTAACCCTGCTGTGGTGTCCTCCTGGGGTGGTGGTGCAGTGGTGGCTTGGTGGTGGGGTGGGGGGTGGCGGGGTGAGTGGTCCGGCGGCGGCGGGTATTCTATATATATTATTTGGGCCTGCACTCTGTCACTTATCACTGTGCACTTCTGTCTTGACTGTTCATGGCACTAGCGTTATTAGTCACTGTATACCCGTATTTTCCTGGGCATCACCTGCTGCGTGTCTGGGACGTGAAAGAAGGGCCCTACGGGGAGCCCTCCTGCAGGGGGCAACGCACTGCCCGCAGGGGCATCACTGCCCGGGTTGTAGTCGTTGTTGGGGTGCAGGGAGGCCCTCCTGTCTGGGGGCCTCGACCTGAGAGGAGGCCCTCGCACTGGAGCCTCATCGGTGGGGTGCAGGGAGGCCCTCCGGTCTGGGGGCCTCGACCTGAGAGGTGGCCCTCGGGACTAGGGCCAAACAGCTGCAGGAGGCAGGCCTGGCGCCTCTGGCTCCGAGGAGAGAGAGAGCCCGGGTTGTCTGGGCCTGGGAGTCTGGAGGCTGTGGCCGCCTACAGGAGAGAGCACCATCAGGGGTGAACTGTGGCGCCGCCTCTGATGGGTGTCTGTCAGGGACAGGGACCTCCCAGGGGTAGGTGGTAGAGCTTGGACTGGGCCACACCACCACTCCGACAGCACCTCTGGGGAACCGCTCCTGTAGGGAGACAAAGGGCATCCCATGCAGCCAAGAGGAAAGGGGTCGGCCGTGCAAGGGACCTCCTGCTTTGGGAGGGCCTTCGGAATCACAAATGAGGGGTGTACGGTGGCCACTCCCTCCCAGTCACGTACGGTAGCCATGAATGCAATTTCGTGACTCCTAGGGCTCGCAGCTGAAGGGTGTACGGTGGCCACTCCTTCCCTCGCACGTACTGAGACAGTGCTGGCGGTGCTGCTCCCGAAGGAGGAAAAGGCAGGAGAAGGGTGCATGGGGGCAGCACCCTCTCTGATGTGTGCTGAGGCCTTAGTCGAGGGTCTACTTACCCTTGCACGCACAGTGGCTGTAGCCGTGGGCCTGCCTACCTGCCGGGAAGTAACTGAAGGGCGTATGGTGGCCGCTCCTTCCCCGTCACGTACGGTGGCCGTGAACGCGGTGTTACTCCCGTAGTAGGAGGAAATAGTGGATGAGGGGCCTACAGTGGCCACTCTCTCCCCGTCACGTACGGTGGCCGTGATTGCGGTTCCACTACTCCTCTCTCTGCCAGTCGGGGCGCGTTCAATAACTAACGCCCCGAGGCCATCCCCAGAGGTGGCTGTGACTGAAGGGCGTACGGTGGCCACTCCCTCCCCCTCATGTACGGTGGCCGTGATGGCAGTGTCACAGGGGGAAAACAACTGAAGGATGAACAGTGACCGCTCCTTCCCTGGTACGTACGGTGGCCGTACCGCAGTGTTGCCTGGGACTGACTCTGGATCAGTCCCACCCCGAACCTGGTGAAGGCTGCCCCGCCTGCAGGGTCGTTGTCTCTTTCCGCTTACCTGGTGTTGTGACATTTGCGGGGAAGAAGGACTCTGGACAGGGGTGTCCTGGTGACTTTCTTGTCCTGGGTCACTTACCCCACCGTGGTGTCCTCCTGGGGTGGTGGTGTGGTGGTGGCTTGGTGGTGGGGTGGGGGATGGCGTGGTGAGTGGTCCGGTGGTGGCGGGTATTTTACCACCTTCTGTATTGAAAAAGTCACGGTCCCATGACTGAAGGTGGTATGTTGTGGTGGTGGATGTTTGATGGGCCAGGGTGAGGTGTCGGAGGAAGTTGGTCCAGTGGAGGGCGGCGGGGTTTGGCTCTCGGTGGGGACTGAGAGTAAGCCGGAAGGAGGATGGGCGGTTGGTCCGGCTGAGGTTGCGAAGCTGGTGTGTTGCCCTGAGCCTGACCTGTGGGCGGTCGTGAGGCTGCCAGTGGATTCTCTCGATGTTCATCTCAGGTGGTTGTGCTTGGCGTGGAGGCAGGAGCTGGATGCTGGTGAGTGAGGGGAGTTTGGGGTTTTTATGAGGGCCGGGTGGGTGGGAGGAGCGTTGTGCTTTGGGGAATTGGGATTTGGGGAGATTCTATTTTACCTGGTGGAGGTGTAGGGTGATGGGGGTGGTGTTTGGGGTGTGGGTGGGTTGTGGTGGTGACTGGTGGGTCTTGTGGGTGGTGGGTGGGTTGTGGTGGTGACTGGTGGGTCTTGTGGGTGGTGGGTGGTGGTGTTGGTGTGTACCTGGAGGATGGGCGTGACAGGCATCCCGATCTGGTGGTGGTGGTGGTGAGGGTAGACATCGGTGGTGAAGGTGGGTGGGCACGTGGTGGTGAGGGAGTGTGGCTGGGGGCGGGTGGGGTAGCGGGTGGAGGTGCGGTGTGTCGTGTGTAGTGAGAATGGTCTTGGGTTAAGGGGGGTGTAGGTGGGTGGGCGGCGTGTTCACGTGGTGGAGTGGTTGCACGTGGTGGGCTGGAGAATGGTTCAGTAGGTGGGGTGGTGTGTTGGCTGTTGTGAGAGTGGTCTGTGATGGGGGGTGGTGGGGTGGCAGTGTCAAGCGTGGGTTGGCTGAGTTGGTGGGGCGGAGGTTGAGTTGTGGGTGGCGGGGGCGGCGATGCAGGATCTGGTGGTAGAGATAGTGGGTTAGGTGTAGGTTGGTCAAGGGTGGGTTCGTGGGGTTGGAGTTTGGTGTCAGTGAGGGGGGGTGGGGTGTTGGGGGTGGGTGAGGTGGGAGGCGGCTTGCTCGTGGGTGATGTGGAAGGTGGGGGTGAGAAGGAGTAGGAGTTGGAGTCGGGGGGGGTAATTCTCAGAAGACGCCGATGGGACAGGTGTGCATGGAGAGGTGCAAGGCACACGGGTGTGAGGGTGGTCATTGTTGGAGGGGTGGAAGGGGTACATGTGGCGGTTACGGTACGTGCGCGGTTGTCTGTGGTGATCGATGATAACCTGGTAAGGGTTAGGGACTCTGATAATTTTGAAGGGGCCATCGAACCGGGGTGAAGTCTTGGTGGGGATGGGCAGATGTGCAACAGCCACGGTGTCACCTGGCTTGTAGGGGTTGGAGGAGTTAGTGTCTGGTGTAAGATCTTGTTGGGATTGGAGGTGATGGAGGTGTCGTTTGAGGTGGTGAAGGGGGTCGGTGGGGGAGGGAGGGGTTGGAGGAGGGAGGTGGTGGAGGGGGTCGGTGGGGGAGGGAGGGGTTGGAGGAGGGAGGTGGTGGTGGAGGGGTAGGAGGAGTGGGGATTCCCCGAATACTTGCTCATGGGGAGTTATGCCGTCATCTCGTGGGCAGGTATTGAGACCCCATTGAACAATTTTGACGTGGTCAGGCCAATCGTCATTGCCTGTCTGCAGGATTCTCGTCCTGACTTGATTCAGGAGGGACCGATGACTTCTCTCGCATTCGCTGTTACCCTGTGGCCAGTAGGGGGATGAGTGGGAGATGCGGTAGCCGAATATTTTGGCAAGTTCTTCCCATACTTTCCCTGTGAATTCTGGGGCATTATCCGAGTGTAGGGCTTGGGGGATGCCAAAATAAGGGAAGACGTGGCGGATCAGGGCATCGGCGACTGCTACGGCGTTGTGGTCTTTGGCAGGGCAAGTGATGATGAACTTAGAGATCAACGAACGTGATAATACATATGTATCCTCCTTTCGGTATGAGGGGGCCGACAACGTCGAGAGAAAGCTGCTGCCGTGGCTTTTGTGCAGTTAGTTTGCCTGAGGGGCCGGGTGTGCGAGCGATGTCTTTCCCTAAAGCACAGGTGCGGCATGTTTGGATGATGTTTTTAGCAATGGTGGATGGGTTAGCTGTCCAATATATGTCAGTGAAAAATTGTAAAAGTTTTTGGTGCCAAGGTGGATGCCGTTGTTGGCATGGAGGTGTAGCATAGCGTCATGGGCCGTGGTAGGGTCGAGGACAATGTGCCCGTCTGCATCGTACAGGTGATCGCCGTCGAGGTGTAGCTTGGTGAATGATTATAGCAGGATCCAGGTAGGGCGTTGTTTATCTTTCCATATTTGAATTAGGTCTGGTTTTGGGCAGATGGCGTTGATGGGTAGGCGGGAAAGGGCGTCGGCATTAGTGTGCAATTTGCCTGGGCGGTACGATATTTCAAAATCGAACTCTTCGAGAGCTTCCCGCCATCGAATGAGTTGGGCATTGTTGGTATTGAATTGGCGTAGCCATTGTAGTGATTGGTGGTCCGTGATGATGACCACGTGGGTGCCAGAGATGTATGAATGGAAGTATTCTAGAGCCCAGATTATACCGAGGCACTCGCATTTGGTGGCTGCGTAATTCCGTTCGGCTTGATTTAGAGTGTGGCTAGCGCAGGCGATGATGTGTTCGTGCCCGTGTTGTACTTGCGCGAGGACAGCCCCTATGGCTATGAGGGAGACGTCAGTGTACAGACGAAAGGTGAGGTTGTAGTTTGGGAAAGCGACGACAGGGGCTGAAATCAGTTTGGATTTGAGGGTGTTGAATGCGGTCTTTCTAGGTTCGGTCCGGACAAACGGCTTGCCCTTTTTTGTCAGCTCATGGAGTGGTTTGGCTATGTCTGCAAACCCTTTCACGAAACGTCTGTAGTACGATGTAAGGCCTAGGAAGGCCCTGGTTTCGTGGACGTCTCGTGGTAGAGGGATTTCGGCAATGGCACGTAGTTTGTCGGGATCAGGTGAGATGCCCTCGGCTCCAATCATGTGTCTTAGGAAGGAGACGGATCGTTCGGCTAGGACGCATTTTGTTGGCTTGAGTTTAAGACCTGCCTGGCGTATGCGTAGGAACACCTGTTTGAGGCGGTGGAGGTAGTCGGCCCAGGTGTGACTAAAGACGATGACGTCGTCTAGATAGGCTAGGCAGATTTCCCAGGTTAAGCCGCTCAATACGGATTCCATCAGACGGGAGAACGTGGCTGGGGCATTACAGAGTCCGAATGGGAGGACATTAAATTCATAGTGTTTCCCGTTTGAGGTCGAGAAGGCTGTTTTTTGTTTGTCGTCTGGGTGAACGGGGACCTGCCAGTACCCTGACTGCGGGTCGAGGATGAAGAACCAGGTGGAGCCATGTAGGGAGTCGAGGAAGTCGTCGATTCTGGGTAGGGATGTGGCGTCCTTGATGGTGACATCGTTTACTCTGCGGTAATCAACGCAGAATCGCATGGTTTTGTCTTTTTTTCTCACGAGTACGATGGAGGAGGACCACGGGCTGGTGGAGTTGGAGATAACACCGGCATCAAGCATGTCCTGGACCTGCCAGTTTTCCTCTGCTCGCTGCTTAGGGTTTTTGTGGTGAGATGGTTGGCGAATGGGTGGTCCAGTCGCGTGTATCTCGTGACTGAGATAAGTGGTGTGGCCGAGGTCTGTTGGGCCACATGAGAATAGGTCCTGGAAGTCCAGGAGTAATTGTCGGAGGCTGTTGGTTTGGGAAGGGGATAGTTGTGGGGTTAGGTCAGGAAGGGTGGGATGGTGAGAAGGTGGTGCGTGGCATGGCTTGGCTTCTTCCGTGTCGCTGATGATGAGTCCTCTAGGTAGAGTTAGTGGTGTTGCGACGAGGTTAGCGATACGGATTGCTCGGGTCTGGGGGGGGGAGGAAGGTGGGGGATACTAGACAGGATGAGAGGGGTCTGGCAGGTAGGGAGGGGGAGAAAACGACGGAGGTACCGTAGGGTCTGTTTAGTTCCACCTAAGCTTCGTGGTGGGGCGGGATGGTGACGGTGGAGGCGATCATGGCAGGGAGAGATGGGGAGGTGGTTGGTATAGGTGGGGAGGTGGATGATGATGGAGAGTGGGGAAGTGAGGTGTTGGGTAAGGTTGGGGTGGGGTTGCATGTGCAGAGGTGTTGGGGAACGTGAGTGTCGGGGAGGTGCGTGTGTGTGAAGGGTTTGTGGGTGGTGGTGTTGGTGTTGTTTTGTTTTGCATTTTTTTTTTTTTGCTGAGGGGTGGGGGCTGGACTGAAGTGGAGGCGGCGTTGAAAGCAGTCAATCTTGGTGAGGAGTTTTTGCAGAAGGTCCAGCCCTGGGTATCTGTCATACTGACGGCATGTGAAGTCAAATATGATGAAAGGGTGATTGGTGGATACTTATTGGTGGGTGTCGGTCCGAAGGGCCCAGGTTTCCCCACGGATAGGCAGGGGGCCATCCCTCGTGTCTACAAGGTTGGCTGAGGTGGGTAAAAGAGGGCCGAAAGCAGAAGTGTGACGGGAGTAGAAGTGAGAGTACAGGCATGACCTGGTAGCTCCCGTGTCCACCAGCAGTCTAGCCTTGACCCCATTCAGACGAATTGGGTCGTAGACTGGGGGTCTGTATTGATGTGAGGTGGCCCCCGCCACCGTGGGGAGGTGAGGGGGTGGGCCTAAAAATCAATCTGCTGAGTGGTGATGTGGTCATCACGCTCCTCCTTGTCTGGTCCTGGGTAGACTAGGGGCAGGGAGTCATCTTCTTGGGCGTCGTTCTTCAGGGAGGATACCTTCCTGCGCCCCTGAGTGAGGGCTCTGCATCTGCTTGCTTTGAGTTGTTCCCTAATATCGTGGAGGGGGCAGGTGCGACTGCAGGCCGTGAATTCCCAGGGATTAATTGAGATGAGGTTGCCCTGGTCCCTGGGGTTGGGGTGTTTTCTCTGTGGGTGGGCCCTGGGAATAGTAGATGACGGCTCCGTGGTGGGTTGGTGGGGCAGTGGTTTGATTTTTGGTGGTGGGGTTTTGGTTGTAGGGACTTTGCTCACCGCGTGAATAGGTTGTGGTGTGGGACGGGCGGCGAGGAGGCGTCAGACGAGTTGTAGGTCCTGATCCATGTTCCCCGAGGGGTCATAGATGGTAAAGTGCTCCCTGACTGTGCTAGGGAGAATTCTCAGCAGGGCGTTGAAGGTGTGCAAATCCCGAGTGTTTGTGGTTGCGTCGGGATAAGCAGCGCTGACGAGGCGCCGTGCCTGGACGAAAGTGTCGTCCAAGTTACCGTCGTAGGCGAGAGCGTCAAGCTGAGAGCGACAACTCTGCCCATGGAAGGGATAACAGCCTGCTTCACAATGTGGGCAAATTGATCCCATGTTAATTCTGGGACGACTTTTGTTGCGACAGTGGCGATTATTTTGCCCAGGTTAGGTAGAGTGACGGCTATCTTTTCTCTGTCAGAGTCGAACCTGATGCCTAGGAGAGGTTTGACCATATCCAAGTATACGTCAATGTCATAGTGCTCCGGGTTGAATTTTGGCAATTGGATGTGAAGTTTGGCTGCCATTGTGCAAGTTTCCTTTTATCGTTCCTCCGTGCTTTACTCGGATCCAGAACCACCGCTGGCCACCAGTGTTGTGCTGGGTGTTTGTAGTCCGACCTCCTGTTCTAAAAACACCAGCAACTGAGCGGGGTCCTCTTTCCGGACCGGAAGTAAAGCACCCACAAAGGAACAGGACATAAAAACCAGGCAGTACACCTTAACACATCTATTGTCTTAATTCCTACACCGTTACAATATACACAGAGAGATATTGGATATGTTTGGAGACAGGAAACACAGAGTTAGCCTTCAATACAAATCATAATAGTTACACTCAAAATATGTCACTCTTCACTTATATATGAATATTGGGTTTTAATATTACAATACCTGTATACTGTTTCTAGGCAGAGATGACGTTTTATATATTAAGTTCGATACACCAGATGACGTGAGCAAGAGTTGGGGGAATGAATATTACCATAAGTGGGTAGGGTGCGGGTCGCGACACTCGAGGAAGTCACTTAGTCACAATAACATTATTTCACAGGTTTTTGATGATTCCCGCACACCACTGATCTTAACCCACGATTTCTATAAGTTCTTCTGTATATAGTTATTGATCCTTTCTACTCTACCAAGTATCGGGTCTCCATACACTATGGGTAACTTTAGTTACTTATATGTTATTTGGGCCTTCACTCTGTCACTTATCATTGTGCACTTCTATCTGGACTGTTCACGGCACTAGCGTTATTAGAGTCACTGTATACCCGTATTTTCCTGGGCATCACCTGATGCGTGTCTGGGGCTTGAGAGAGGGGCCCTACGGGGAGCCCTCCTGCAGGGGGCAGTGCACTGCCCGCAGGGGCGTCACTGCCTGGGTCGTAGTCGTCATTGGGGTGCAGGGAGGCCCTCCTGTCTGGGGGCCTTGACCTGAGAGGAGGCCCTCGCACTGGAGCCTCGTCGGTGGGGTGCAGGGAGGCCCTCTGGTCTGGGGGCCTCGACCTGAGAGGTGGCCCTTGGGACTAGGGCCAAACAGCTGCAGGAGGCGGGCCTGGCGCCTCTGGCTCCGAGGAGAGAGAGAGAGCCCGGGTTTTCTGGGCCTGGGGGCTGCTGGCCAGGCCTGGGAGTCCGGGGGCTGCGGCCGCCTACAGGAGAGAGTGCCATCAGGGGTGAACTGCGGCGTCGCCTCCGTCAGGTGTCCATCAGGGACAGGGACCTCCCAGGGGTAGGTGGTAGGGCTTGGACTGGGCCATGCCACCACTCTGACAGCACCTCTGGGGAACCGCTCCTGTAGGGAGACAAAGGGCATCCCATGCAGCCGAGGGGAAAGGGGTCGGCTGTGTAAGGGACCTCCTGCTTCGGGAAGGCCTTCGAAATCACGAATGAGGGGCTTACGGTGGCCACTCCCTCCTCATCACGTACAGTGGCCGTGAACGCAGTTTCGTGACTCCTAGGGCTTGCAGCTGAAGGGCGTACGGTGGCCGCTCCTTCCCCCGCTCGTACTGAGACAGTGCTGGCGGTGCTGCTTCCGAAGGAGGAAAAGGCAGAATAGGGGTGCACCGGGGCAGTGCCCTCTCCGGTGCGTGCTGAGGCTGTAGCTGAGGGTCTACTTACCCTTGCACGCACAGTGGCCGTAGCTGTGGGCCTGCCTGGCTGCTGGGAAGTAACTGAAGGGTGTACGGTGGCCGCTCCTTCCCCGTCACGTACGGTGGCTGTGAACGCGGTGTTACTCCCGTAGTAGGAGGACATAGTGGATGAGGGGCCTACAGTGGCCACTCTCTCCCCGTCACGTACGGTGGCCGTGATTGCAGTTCCACTACTCCTCTCTCTGCCAGTCGGGGCGCGTTCAATAACTAATGCCCCGAGGCTGTCCCCAGAGATGGCTATGACTGAAGGGCGTACGGTGGCCGCTCCCTCCCCCTCATGTACGGTGGCTGTGATGGCGGTGTCACAGGGGGAAAACAACAGAAGGGCGAACAGTGACCGCTCCTTCCCTGGTACGTACGGTGGCCGTACCGCGGTGTTGCCTGGGACTGACTCGATCAATCCCACCCCGAACCTGGTGAAGGCTGCCCCGCCTGCAGGGTCGTTGTCTCTTTCTGCTTACCTGGTGTTGTGACAGTTGGGGGGAAGAGGGACTCTGGACAGGGGTATCCTGGTGGCGAAATTTTTTTTCCTGCCCAGTTCCGTAACTTTGCACATATGGCAACGTTGCCCTGTGTTTAGTTTGGCAACGCCGCGCAGCACTGACTTGGGACCGAAGGGGCGCCAAAACCACTGCATAGGATAAACTTGCAGGGGCGATTGCTTGCCTAAGGTAGATGGGTTAGTTGCACAGACTGTCTGAGATTATTCACGAACAACAAAGTAGACCCTTAATATGACAACAATAATTGCTTATTTTCCAATCATTATTTTACATTCAGTCCCTCACTGAAGATCAGCAAATGTGTTCCCAGCCCAATGCTATTACCAAATAGAATATATTAAATGGGTTTATTTTTTTAATTCCTTGTTTCTCTTGATTTACTTATTTTGCACACAATGGTCTATAATGTCTCATGTCTGACCCAATGCCTGTCATCAGCACATGGGAAATAGCATATGGTGCCTGGTGCTGTGTAATATTTAATAAAGATTATACCGTAACAAATAAAGCTTTGCATTTCATCAAATACAAAAACCCTTCAAGCATACTTATCATGAAATAAAGGACATGAGAACATGAAAATAATCTGAAATGTAACCTGACATATGATTTTACTAATATACCTAAGAAAAACAAGAAAATAATCTGAAATCTAACCTGACATAT